>NC_086446.1:508578231-508898856 GCF_028390025.1 Pseudophryne corroboree
TCCTTAATCGTAGTAGCAGTTGGTACTGGTATGGTTAATTTCTTTGTAAGTTTAGACACAGACGAATCCACCAATGGCGGATTCTCCCGTGTAGCTGTTACAGACTCTGGAAACGGGTAACTAGACTTAAATCTGTGAGGTATAGCAAACCGTTTATCCGGATTCTTTCGTGTTTCTAGTAACATCTTATTAAGAGATTCCGAAACAGGAAAACACATTGGAGTTCTCTGTCGTTTAGTAAAGACGACCTCATCATTTGTCAGAGGCTCCTCAGTTTCTATAAATTTCAGAGGCTGACGCACCGCTCTGATGAGATTATCAATGCCCGGGCTGTCAAAATCGTCACCATCTAACTGCTGGTCTACTTCGCCCTCCTCACCCTCATCTTGCGCAGTGAGGTCTGGCATAGAATCGTCAGAAAGCAACATAGCAGAAACCGGTAAATTATAAGACAAATGAAACTTATCCCTTCTACCTAAAGAGGATTTGGACTTTTGGTAAGGCTGAGACCCCCAACCGGTAGTTCTAGTGGTCTCACCCTAGACTCCGATCTTGCCGCCTCCCGCTCTTGCCGAGTGGCGGCCAATTCTGATTGCAATCCAGCCAGGACATCTGCTAGCCTAGCCCATGGAGGGTCCGGGGTTGAAATTGGCTTTGAACCCGAAGCGGAAATTGTATTTGTAGCAGAATTCACCAAACATACTTACATGTGGTAGATCCATCCGGTAACACACTGTTACAGACCTTGCGTGAAACTGCTTTTTAGTTTTTGCTGGTGTCTTACTCATTATGCCGACAGACAATACAAAATACAAAGACAGACAACTTGCGCGACTCAGTAAATAGCACTACGGTGTCTCTATAAATATATATTTGGCCAAGTGCAGTGCACGCCAGCAATATGACATCTGATCCCAAAATCCCCCTACAACCCTGCGCCTTCAATAAAGTAGAGATGTAGTACAGGAAATTCTGGAAACACAACAGAAAAAAACAGGAAGCATGGTTAAATATGTCCCTCATGCTTACAGTATAACACAAAGTGCAGACTTATAACTTATCCAAGCAGATTTAAATAAAAACACACATATGCTGTATTTAAACCTTTAGTGTAAGACCTACACTCCCATCTGCACCTATAAGTGAAACCTGTTAACAAAGGGCTTAATAGCCTATTCTAATAACATATGCAGCGCAGCTGCTGCTAAGACACACTTCTCCTCTTGCTGTGTGCTCCACCACCCCCCTCGTGCTCTGTGTACCACTCTCTATTACACAGAGCCGGGCTTACATATGCTGAAGAGGGAGCCGGGAAGCGGCAGCGGGAGCCGGGGAGCACGCTGCATAGAGCCGTGGAGCAGCCTATGCATGAAGAACGTTGCCGGCGCGGCTCAGTGAGCGGCGGGAGGCAGCGGTAATCAGGTAGCGGCGGCGGGCGCTGGAAGCGGTGGCGGGCGGCGGGCGGCTCGCACACACACACACACACAGTGTCCCCACACAGCGGGGCGGCAGCGTGAGCTGACCGCCCCGTCCCAACATACCTGGACCCTGTGGTGAGGGCTATGACGGGGCTTCTTCTGTAAGCTCCGTCCAGCCTTTCCTGCAGGTAGCCCTGCACGTGGTTGTGAGGGAGCTCTTTCAGAGAGGCCCGATACGCCACAGCTGCTTGTAGAAGCTTCCACTATCCCGGACCCACGCCTATTGGAAGGGGGGAAGGGATGTGGAACAGTCGAAAAAAGAAAAAAAAGAAAAAAAAATCCAATAAGTGTGGATCAGCTCCACACAAGCCTTGTGCCTTGTTCCTGCGGAACCGTCCATATCCCAAGAGTACTCCAGTGACCCCTAGTGGATGAAAAAGAAAAAAAAGAGTATTTATGCGCATGGTTGTTCAAGTGCAATTCTTGATGTGGACGATTCAAAGATATTGGGACATTGACATTGTTAGGATTCCGGCGCCGGCATTCTGACTTTCGGGATCCCAACTACACAACACACAAACTGCAACCAGGCGCTTAATTAAATTTAATTAATATATCATCACTTAATTATTCTCAAGCTGCAATACAGAGCTACTGACTTGGGGTCTTCAAGTCAGAATAATTAGCACAGGTGAAGAAGTGTGGATTTTGGACCCATATATTCTTTTTGAACCTACCAATATTGCTGTTCATCGCCACCAACATCAGCCCGTCAGCAATTGAGAGGAGAGAGACCGGGACCTGGGTGCTTGCAAGCAGCACCAAAACGGTGCGGTCTCGTTGATCCCTGTGGCTGGACATCCTCGTCATTAGCGGGCGTCATTGCAGACGCTGGATCCCCTGAAACCGGGACCGCAACACAGACCTCTGGGGGCCTTAATTTGCGATACACAGCACGGACGGTTATTATACGTAAGGCTCCGTCCAGGAGTGCATTGTCATGCTTTATTTCTGTCTGTGCTGACGAGCAGTTGAATATGGAACATTGTTCATTTATAAAAAGCATCTAAGGAACTCTTATCCCTACATGGGTTATAGAAACAAATGAATGTGCATTTTAATAAGTTTATCATGCGGACTGAAATACAGTTAAAACAATTTGTCCATTTCGAGAACTGGGCATAAAGTAGCTTGGCTCCACCTCCTTGTGATAAGTCTATAGTATTTTTGATAATACTGATTGTTATTGTTTTACATTGTTCATGTTATTTTAGACCGGTCTAATTTTTTATGTGTATTAAAACATATGAAATATAGTAAAATTTGTAGTTTGATCATTTGAACATCAGCCATACCATAATAAACAGCGCAGAGAGCTAATTGGTAAAGTAGCTTTGGGGATCCCAACTACATCCCAATGTGTCAGTGTTAGTAGGACATGCTAGTCACATTTCCCAAGAGGGCAGTATCTTGAGCGGGGCCGTAACTAGACGTGTGCGGATGGGGCACCGCACATAGAGCTGCAGGGTAGGGGGCACTGTTGGTAGCACTTGTCAATTATCTGCTTTAATTACTTTCACTTGTAGCTTCCCCCCTTTTTGAAGCCCAACATCTCCTGACCACACCTGTCTCACACTCTGACCCCTTTTGTCGCTAATACCTTTACATCATTCATGAACTCAACTTGAGATTTCTCTGTTATTTAGTCACACTGTCCTTTATTACATTTCAAGATGCTGACATACCCAGGATTCAAACCCATTGCCTGTGGCATTGCAATTAGACCATCTATTCATTGAGCTATTTGCCCTCGCATAGAAAGGTAGATAATTCTAAGCCAGAGAGTTCTAACTATTTGAAGCTTACCTTCTACTTTGTGAAAAAATTATCAGCATTGTGGTTGAGCAGATCTAAATAGTGTGTGGCATAAAGAGATTGGATGTGTGGCTGCACACTACATAGATCTGCTCAAATGTAATGCTGATTTTTTTTTTTTTTTTTTTACAAAGTACCAGTAGCTTCATATAGTGTTAATAGTTTTTATGCAGGTTTAAATAAGCTCAATGAGTAGGGTGTTTGATTAGAATTCAACAGGTTATAAGTTTGAATCCTGGGTATGGAAGTATATTGAAATGTGTTATATTATAAAGGGTAATGTAACTGCATAACAACGAGCTCTCAAGTTAAGCGCATGAATGTGGTATAAAGAGGATTTGTCTCCAAATCAAATTTCTTGCAGTGGGCTATAAATGTGCGTTTATTATATATTATTTTATTTTATATATATATATATATATATATATATATACATACATGCATACATACATACATACATACATACATACATACATAATCTCTGAATAATCCGGCACTCGCAATATTTAGGCAGCGGCCTGTGTGCCCTTGTCCAATGTCACAAACATGGTGGGGTCAGAACAACTAAATGTTCAAAACGGACACGGCACTCCAGGACTTAACTTCAACAAGTATTTTTAGGGGTATATTCAATTGGTGTCGAAAACTGCCGTCTGTCGAAAAGACAGCAGTTTTCGACTTTTTAAGGTCAAACGAGATTCGACCTATTCAATGCTTTTCGATGAGTCGAGGCATTCGACTTGTCGAAAAGCACGTGGATCGGCGAAATAGCTGCCAATCCGGGTGCTTGTGTCGAAAACGGGGCCAAAACCGACAGGTTTTGGCCCCCTTTTCAACCATCTCAGTCCGACATCAAAAGATGTCGGACTGAGATGTGGACCCAGAGGAGGAGAGGGGGGAGAGCCGCAGGGAGATGGGGGGGAATATATATATTTCTCTGCGATCAATCCTATAATGCCCCTTCCTCACGAGGCATGCGCCTTATGCCCCTATTGGAAAAATGGGGGAGGGGGGGCGCCAATTCTCTCTGGCACAGGGCACCAGAAAGTCTAGTTATGGCTCTCCTAGACAGATATTAATAAAGGTCACATTTCCATATAAAAAACTGCAACTAAACGCACACATACAGTTCAATGAAGATACATTAAATCAAGTTAAATAAAATAAAACCATTTGTTTTTCCATGTAGAATACCAATGACAATCCACCTTCTGCTACAGGTCAAATATAATGTCACATAAGTAACATGAATCTTCATCTTCATCCACATCTTCATATACTATAGCCATGACGCTAATAAATTAAACTGGAGGGGTCAGTATGCAATTAGTGGCCAGACTATGCTGTAGAATCAGATAGACATCGTCATTAGCATTGTGCATGTTTGCAACAGCCATCCAGTACCTGCAAGCGGAAAGCCTCCTGAGAGGTATATCAATATATGTGTCCATGTCTAATGGAGACTCACATATGTCAATATTCCCTTATCGCATTCTACCTGTCGGTCTGCCAGTCACCCATCTGTATTCAAAACACTGGAGGCGCCTGCTCAGCTGACTAAGCTCCTTGCCTTTGCCTCACATTCAGTTTAGCTTTACTCAGCAAGCATGTTCTAGCTCAACCCCTGACATCCTATTTAAGCCAGGCCCTGTCACTGGGTTCCGATGTATAGATAGTCAGTAGGTCAACCCCATCTGGTCAACATGGTTAAAAGGTGGACAGTGCTTAAGGTCAACAGGTACCAAAGGTCAACTGGTTCAAAAGGTTGACATGACAATGGTTGAC
The DNA here is from genome assembly GCF_028390025.1 of Pseudophryne corroboree. Lineage (NCBI taxonomy): Eukaryota > Metazoa > Chordata > Amphibia > Anura > Myobatrachidae > Pseudophryne > Pseudophryne corroboree. Next base: position 508,583,310 of record NC_086446.1, read on the forward strand.
ACACAAATAGCTGACACAACTTTTTTGGGGTTTCACGACACAACTTTTTTTGGGTTTCACGTATTTTTCAACTTTTGCTTGATTTACCATTCACGAGGGGTACAACTGGGAAATGAAACCTGTGCCGAGTGCAGCGGTAGCGGAGGCACCTTGCCCGAAGCATGACGTGCAAAGAAGTCCTACAAGGGAATATGTATGCAATAATTGTGGTCACATATGATGAAACATAGGAAATTATACCCAAATAACGTAAAACAAATCTGTCAACCTTTTCTGCTGTCGACTTTTTCCATGTCGGATTTTGACCACCGTCGACCTAATGCATGGGGACCATATGGGGGCAACCTAATGACTGTCTATCTAATTACTCTAAATCTTCTATACCACACCCCATCACGGGTATGGATTAATAGATCGACCATGTCTAGGTAGACAGTCATTAGGTTGACAACATATGGTCGATATGTCTAAGGTCGACAGGTTCAAAATGTCAACACAAAAAAATGGTTAACTAATTTTTGGGGGTTATTTTGTTCCAAGTGTAGTATCTTTCCTGTTATCTAACCACCATCAGTAGAAACGTGTATCCTCAAGGGCTCACTTCGCTAGCCACTCTTCTCCTGCTGACCTTTTCATACTGTCACTCATGTAACCAAGGCCCTACCCCACTACACGTTAATGTGAATCATATCACCACACTGCAATACGTAGAAATGCACACACCCCTAACACATATCCCTTGCACTTCCAGAAGAAGGTCAAAGAGAAGACAAGTTTGTTCAATTATAATTCATGGGGTTAGCAACATGTAAGATATTGGGTCTCTATGGGGCCTATTCTGAGCTGGACACAATGCCAATATAGTGCAAATGGTCAGTGTTTTCCAACTGTGCATGTGTCTTAGTTGCTAAAAAGTTGCAGAGCGCATAAGTCCCACAGCGTGAGCATACAGAGTCGCAGGACCTATTGAGATGCACTGTCTCAGATCCAGGCCAGTGACTGGGAGGTGGATATTCAGACGTGTACCATTTTATGGGCATCTTATGGGAGTGTCACGGGCCTGGGGACACGCTGGGACACGCTGTGCTCGCCATCGGTATTCTGGCTCTCGGGATCTTGGCATCGGTCTCCTGACCACCGGGATCCTGAAAGCCGGGATATCATATTGAACCCGTTTGAAAGGTGTAGTATTGAAGTACTTGGTCACGGTTTGTGCCATACACATCAGTGTCAAACTGGCTCTTTGCAAGCTTGGATTGAAATCGGCACATGCGCACATTTAAAGATGATTGGGAAAGAACGCATATGAAATAAATGACATTTTTTGTTAGTTAATATAGTGAAGACTTCTGGGAAATTTTCCAGTTGTGAAAACGGACTACAGTCTCTGCTACCAAAATCAATAGGTATCAAAATGAAAAATACCGCAATGCATACTTGCCTACTCTCCCGGAATGGCCGGGAGGCTCCCGAAAATCGGGTGACCCTCCTGGCCCCACGGAAGAGCAGACAAGTCTCCCGGTTTTTCAAGTTCCCCCCTGCCCGGCCACCCACTTTGAAAGTAAAGTGGGCGCAGAGCCGGCCCTATCCAATATGATGCCCTAGGCAAGATTTTGACTGGTGCCCCCTAGCAACACCGCTGGTTCCGCCTCTGACCTTGCACCTCTTTCCCAGCACCATCACCCTTCACCTATAGCAGTCCTTATTTTGGTGTTTGTACCCCCGATATTTTAAATAGGAACAGTTCGCACATTTGTAGCACAGCCCAAAGAGGGGTGTGTTTTTGCTGGCAAGGGGCATGGCCACACAATAGCAACCCCAATTCCAATTACGCCACATAGTACTGCAACTTTATTCACATTTGATCATGCGATAGTGTCAAATTTATATTACATCCCACAGTAGTATCACTTTACATTATAAACGTTACTCCTTACAGTAGAGCCCTTTATTCACATTACATCACACTGAATTGCTCCTTATTCACATTACACCTCACCCTATTGCTCTTTATTCACATTAGACGACACAGTAGTGTCCGTTCTTTATGCAACGCCACATAGTAGAGCACCTTATACACATAATGCCACACATTAGTAAAGCATTTATACACCTAATTCTACACAGTAATGCCCCTTACACATATGTGACACCTTATTAATGTCCTTATACACATAATGCGCCTTATGACAACCTTTATTAATGCCCTTTTACACATAATGTCCCTTACACATATGGCGCACATTATTAATGCCCTTATACACATAATGACACACATAGTGCCCCCTACACATTTGTTGCACATTATTAATGCCCTTATACACATAATGACACACATAGTGCCCCTTACACATATGTTGGACATTATTAATGCATTTTTACATGACACACATAATGCTCCTTACACATATTCCGAGCACTACTGCACAACCAACCCACTCACATGCACTCAGCACTCACACTTCCACTAACACTGTGCCCTCTGCCTCTGCTTGGATACAGATGTGTCCTCATAAATCTTGCCTCAATGCTAACGTCGGACACACCTTTTTTATGAAAATGCATCTTACTTGCATTGCTATGTGGCTAGGATGCACAAGCAGCTTCTGCTGATTAAAATGATATGCAGCATGCCTATATATTGTGTGAGACTGCGGCTGTATCTGCATATGAAATGCTACACACAGAATATAGGCATGCCGCATATCATTTTAATCAGCAGAAGCTGCTGATGCCCCTAGGCATATCAAATGCCCTAGGCAATTGCCTAGTTTGCCTATGCCTATGGCCGACTCTGAGTGGGCGGTCCGGACAGTAGATGACGCGATTCTTGTTGAATCGCGTCATCATAGTCACGCCCCCTGCTGTAAAATGCCGGTTATCGCGGCATTACAGAGCGGGGGGGCGTGGTTTAAATGTGTACCGCTGTAACCCTGCCCTCGTTCCGCCTCCTCCCCATCTCCTCCCCGCCCCGTTCTGCCTCCTCCCCGCCCCCTCCTCTCGACATTGCCCAGCCCCTCCACTGAGCCGTCCTGGCAGCTCTCTCCCGGAGAGAGCTGCCAGAAAGTAGGTAAGTATGCCGCAATGCAATATGGACGGATAAATGTTGAAATGTTATTGAAATTGTTGAGCAATAGGCGCCTAAAACATTTTGCTTTGGCCAATGCCTAGAGGTGCTTACTGCCAAAGCATTTCTGCTGATGGAATCATAATTATGGGGCAGCCATCCCAGTCAGTACTGCAGAGTGTTACCCAAATGGCTGTGTCCTGTTGTCACCCACCTTTTTGATGCAGTAATTTCCTGTATAGATCACCTGTCAGGTTTATGCTGATGTATGGCAGTTTTCTCATACGTCCTAGAGGATGCTGGGGACACTTCAAAGACCATGGGGTATAGACGGGATCTGCAGGAGACATGGGCACTTTAAGACTTTTAAGGGGTGAGAACTGGCTCCTCCCTCTATGCCCCTCCTCCAGACTCCAGTTTAGAATCTGTGCCCAGGCAGACTGGATGCACAACTGAGGAGCTCTACTGAGTTTCTGGGAAAAGACTTTATGTTAGGTTTTTTTATTTTCAGGGAGGCTGCTGGCAACGGTCTCCCTGCATCGTGGGACTTAGGGGAGAGAAGTCAGACCTACTTCTGTGAGTTTCAGGGCTCTGCTTCTTTGGCTACAGGACACCTTTAGCTCCTGAGGGTTTGGAACACTAGGTACGCCTAGGGGTACACTCCCAGAGCCCGCCGTCACCCCCCCTTGCAGAGCTAGAAGTCAGAAGACAGGTGAGTAGAAGAAGAAAAAGAAGACTTCAGTGACGGCTTTCTGAGGTACCGCACAGCGATCGCGCTGCGCGCCATGCTCCCATACACAGCGGCACTGCAGGGTGCAAGGCGTAAGGGGGGGGCGCCCTGGGCAGCATTTAAACCTCTTGTTAGGCTGGCAGAAGGTAATTGAGGTGCCTGGGCACTAAATTCGGACCCCCGCCAGCATTTATTTATGTAAAAAAGAGCGGGCTGAAGCGCGCCATGTAGGGGGCGGGGCTTAGCCCTCACAGCTCACATCAGCGCCATTTTCTCTCCAGAGCATGCAGAGACGCTGGTCCTTCCTCACCACTGCTAATAACAAGTAACAGGGTGCAAAACAGAGGGGGCACAGTGAATTTGGTGCAATATTAAGTAATATAAAGCGCTGCAGGGTCTGAGACAGGCGCTGGGTTGTGAGCTGGCAAACTCCCTCTGTGTTTCTCTGACAGGCTTTACTGTGGGTCTGTCCCCCTTTTGGCCCAGTGTGTCTGTGGGTGTCGGTACAGGTGTGTCGGCATGTCTGAGGCAGAGTGCTCTTCCCAGGAGGAGACTGTGTTGGTGGCAGAAGCGGCTGTGGGTGTGACCCTGTCGGCACCGCCGACTTCTGACTGGGTAAAAGTGTTGAATTGTTTGAATGCTAATGTGGCTCTTATTAATAAGAGATTATATCAATCTGAGTCTCAGAACCAGGTATGGAAAAAAATCTGTGGAGGATGTGTTATCACAAGTACAGACCCCTTTGGGGTCACATAAACGTTCGTTTGCGCAGTTAGCAGACACAGATACCGACACGGACTCGGACTCCAGTGTCGACTATAGTGATATCAGATTAGACCCAAAATTGGCAAAGAGCATTCAGTACATGATTGCTGTTCCTGATACTTGGGTCTGTATGTATAAGGGAAAGAAACCTGAGGTAACGTTTACTCCCTCTCATGAACTGAATACCCTTTTTGAAAAAATGTGGGAAAATCCTGACAGAAAGTTTCTAATTCCCAAAAGGATTCAAATGACGTATCCGTTCCCCTCTGGGGATAGAGAAAAGTGGGAGTCACCTCCCGTTGTAGACAATGCACTGTCACGTTTGTCTAAAAAGGTGGCTTTACCGTCTCCTGACACGGCAGCCCTTAAGGATCCTGCGGATCCTAGGCAGGAAAATACGCTGAAATCCATTTATGTCACCACAGGTACACTACTCAGACCAGCTATTGCATCAGCGTGGGTGAGTAATGCTACCGAAAAATGGGCAGATAACATGTCATCTGATATAGATACCCTGGACAGGGATAACATCCTTTTAACGCTGAGTTATATCAGGAACGCTGCAGCCTACCTAAAGGAAGCGGCGAGAGATATTGGCCTCTTGGGATCAAGGGCAAATGCCATGGCAGTCTCAGCTAGGAGGGCATTGTGGATTCATCAATGGAATGCTGATGCTGACTCTAAGAAAGCTATGGAGTCTCTACCGTATAAAGGTGGTGTATTGTTTGGTGAAGGTCTCGCTGAACTGGTATCTACGGCTACCGCGGGTAATTCGTAATTTTTGTCTTATGTTCCTCCACAACAAAAGAAAGCGCATCACTTGCAGATGCAGTCCTTTCAGCCGAATAAATACAAAAAAGGCAGAGGTTATTCCTTCCTTGCTAATAGAGGAAGAGGTAAAAGATCTCCGGCTGTGGCGGGTTCTCAGGAGCAGAAGTCCTCCCCGGCTTCTGCCAAATCCACCGCATGACGCTGGGGCTCCTCTGCGGGAGTCCGCACTGGTGGGGGCACGTCTCAAGCTCTTCAGTCAATTCTGGGTTCGTTCGGCCCTAGACCCGTGGATTGTAGAAATAGTGTCCCAGTGGTACAAACTGGAACTTCAAGACGTTCCCCCTCGACGTTTTTTCAAATCAGCCTTACCAGCTTCTCTTCCGAACAGGGAGGTAGTATGCGATGTAATACAAAAGTTGTGTCTAAATCAAGTTATGGTCAGGGTTCCCCCGGCACAACAGGGAGAAGGCTTTTATTCAAGCCTGTTTGTGGTCCCGAAGCCGGACGGCTTGGTCAGACCAATTCTGAACCTAAAGTCCCTAAATCTTTACCTAAAAAAATGTAAATTCAAGATGGAATCTCTATGAGCATTGATTTCCAGTCTCGAGGAAGGGAATTTCATGGTGTCGGTCGACATAAAGGATGCCTACTTACACATCCCCATATATCCTCCGCATCAGGCTTACCTGAGGTTTGCTACTCAGGATTGTCATTACCAATTTCAGACGTTGCCGTTTGGTCTGTCCACGGCTCCGAGGATTTTCACCAAGGTAATGGCGGAAATGATGGTTCTCCTTCGCAAGGAGTCGCGATTATCCCGTACCTGGATGATCTCCTGATAAAGGCGAGATCCAAAGACAAGCTGGAGCAGGACATTGCGCTCTCCCTGACAGTGCTGCAACAACATGGTTGGCTCCTAAACTGGCCGAAATCACAGTTGAATCCGACAAAGCGGCTGTTGTTTTTGGGAATGGTTCTGGACACAGAATTACAGAGAGTTTTTCTTCCAGAAGAGAAGGCTCTGGAAATTCAGAGTTTGGTAAAACAAATTCTGAAACCAGCGAGAGTATCAATTCATCAATGCACTCGGTTGCTGGGGAAGATGGTGGCGGCCTACGAGGCCATTCAGTTTGGCAGGTTCCATGCCAGAGTGTTTCAGTGGGACCTATTGGACAAGTGGTCCGGATCCCATCTGCACATGCACCGAAGGATAACTCTGTCTTCCAAGACCAGAATCTCACTCCTGTGGTGGCTGCACAGCTCTCACCTCCTAGAGCAGGCATTCCCAACCACGGTCCTCAAGGCACACCAACAGTGCAGGTTTTAGTGATATCCAGGCTGCAGCACAGATGGTTAAATCAAAATAACTGAGCAACTAATTAAGTCACCTGTGCTGAAGCCTGGATATCACTAAAACCTGCACTGTTAGTGTGCCTTGAGGACCGTGGTTGGGAATGCCTGTCCTAGAGGAACGCAGGTTCGGGATCCAGGACTGGATCCTAGTAACCACGGATGTGAGTCTCCGAGGCTGGGGAGCAGTCAGACAGGGGGACACCTTTCAGGGAAAATGGTCAAGCCAGGAAGTTTGTCTACACATAAACGTTCTGGAGTTAAGGGCCATTTACAACGGCCTTCTTCAAGCGGAACATCTTCTTCGCAATCTGCCCGTCCTAATACAGTCGGACAATATAACAACAGTGGCGCACATAAACCGCCAGGGCGGAACAAAGAGCAGGGCGGCAATGGCAGAGGCCACAAAAGTTCTCAGCTGGGCGGAAAGACATACAAGCGCTCTGTCAGCAGTCTTCATTCCAGGAGTGGACAACTGGGAAGCAGACTTCCTCAGCAGACACGATCTCCATCCAGGAGAGTGGAGTCTTCATCAAGAGGTCTTCGCAGAAGTGACAAGTCTTTGGGGAATTCCTCAAATAGACATGATGGCATCTCGCATCAACAAGAAACTTCAGAGATATTGTTCCAGGTCGAGGGACCCTCAAGCAATAGCGGTGGACGCGCTGGTGACACCATGGGTGTTTCAGTCGGTGTACGCGTTTCCTCCGCTTCCACTCATTCCGAAGGTGCTAAAGATCATAAGAAGAACAAAGGTTCAAGTGATCCTCATTGCTCCAGACTGGCCAAGGAGGGCTTGGTATCCAGATCTTCAGGAATTACTCATAAGAGATCCCTGGCCTCTTTCCCTTTGAGAGGATCTGTTACAACAAGGGCCGTGCGTGTACCATGATTTACCACGGCTACGTTTGACGGCTTGGCGGTTGAGCGCCGGACCCTAGCCCGAAAGGGTATTCCCAATGAAGTTATTCCCACACTTCTTCAAGCTAGGAAAGGAGTGACGTCTAAACATTACACCGTATTTGGAGAAAATGTGTGTCTTGGTGTGAATCCAAGAAGGCTCCTACGGAAGAATTTCAGCTAGGGCGTTTTCTCCATTTCCTGCAAGCAGGTGTAGACGCGGGCCTAAAGTTAGTCTCGATTAAAGTACAAATTTTGGCCTTATCGGTTTTCTTTCAAAAACAATTGGCCTCCTTTCCGTAAGTTCAGACCTTCGTGAAAGGAGTTTTGCACATCCAACCTCCCTTTGTGCCCCCAGTGGCACCATGGGATCTTAACGTGGTGTTGCTTTTTCTTCAATCACATTGGTTTGAACCTTTACAGAAGGTTGAGTTGAAATTTCTCACGTGGAAAGTGGTCATGCTATTGGCCTTGGCATCCGCAAGGCGGGTGTCTGAGTTAGCGGCTTTGTCTCACAAGAGTCCTTATTTGATCTTCCATGAAGATAGAGCAGAGTTGAGGACGCATCAACAATTTCTGCCGAAGGTGGTTTCATCGTTCCACATGAACCAGCCTATTGTGGTACCAGTGGCTACTGACGCCTTCGCGGAGTCAAAATCCCTCGATGTTGTCAGGGCCTTGAAGATTTATGTCGCCAGAACGGCTCAACTTAGGAAAACAGAGGCTCTGTTTATCCTTGTCACAACTGAGGGCCTGAGCTGACGGGAGGCAGCCTCAGTTGTAGGGGCTGAGATGTACCGGAACCTGGGAGGTTGTATCAGACCCCTGGACATGTAAGTAACATGATGAATAACTGCCCGAAGGCGTGACCACGACAACTTGAATAAAAGTCAATGATGTTTATTTATGACAACTCCGCAACACAGCAGCAGTAAAAGGAAACATAAAAGTCAACAGAGGATAAATACAATTCCTGGGTACTACAGGGTGGCAAGGGCCACAGGCACTGGTAGTGTGAGATAGTTCTTATAATCTTCTAGATGGAAAGTCCTTACCAGGCCTGACTGTAGCAATGGAGAGAACCCAGGATCGTACCAGCTGGTGTTCCAGGAAAGGCTGGGCTGCTGAAGATAAAACGGCTGCTGTGGATACTGGCTGGAACCAGACTGTTGTTGGTACGGAGTGGATACTGGCTGGAACCAGTTAAATAATAAACGAACTTGAGAGCGATTAAATAATAATGAAGTTTGGAGTTTGAGAGCGGTGAAATTATAATGCCGGTGATAAATGACAAACTGCAGAAAAGGGGTACCGGCACTTTAAGGAGAGCTGACCTCTGCTGGAAGCTGGATGCTGAAAGCAGGTAGATCTGTAGCTGGAAGCTGGTGAATCCAAATGGATCGGAGAGTCAGGCTACACCGCAGATGGAATGCTGGTGCGGGTCTCTGTAGTGGAAGGATTGACACAGGAGCTGGAACCTGGAAGACAATCACAGGAGAGAGACAAACTGGAACTAGGTTTGACAACCAAAGCACTGACGCCTTCCTTGCTCAGGCACAGCATATTTATACCTGCAGCAAGGAAGGGGTTGGCTAGGCAATTATGCAAATCAACAATACAGACAGCAGATTGGTGGAAATGATCAGATGACAAAATCCAAGATGGCTGCGCCCATGCAGACACTTGGAGGGAAGTTTGGTTTGTAATCCATGTGAGAATTGAAGCAGCAATGGCGGCGCCGGCCACAGGAGACAGGAGACGCCAGACTGATGAATGCACATCCAAACCACGCGGGCACAGCGGAGGCCGCGGCTGACGTAATCGCCACTCTGACACTTTGCATGCAGAAACTCAGGGACGGCGGCGGAGGCCGCGGGAGACGCCATGCCAGATGTAATATGGCGTTTACTGTGACCGCGTCTCAGAGAGACAGGAGAGGATGCAGGAATGTAAACATCAGGATAACAGATGGGATCCGGTCCTGGAGCGCTGAGCCAGCCTTAGGAGGCATCTGATGGGTAAGAAATGGCGTCCAGATACCCGGATCGTGACAGCACCCCCCCCCCCCCTTTAGGAGTGGCCCCAGGACACTTCTTTGGCTTTTGAGGAAACTTGGAATGGAATCTCCGGACCAAGGCAGGAGCATGGACATCAGAAGCATTGGTCCATGAACGTTCCTCAGGGCCGTAACCCTTCCAGTCAATAAGATACTGTAGTTGACCGTAACGGTGACGTGAGTCCAGGATCTTGGCCACTTCGTACTTAACGCCTCGTTGAGTTTGGACTTTCGGAGTTGGAGGAAGTGAGGAATGAAACCGATTCAAGATCAGCGGTTTCAACAGGGAAACATGGAATGTCCTGGGTATTTTTAAGAAGGGAGGCAACTGGAGTCTGTAAGCAACAGGGTTGATGACTTGTTCAATTTTAAAAGGACCAATGTAGCGAGGTGCAAACTTCATACTGGGAACTCTTAACCTCAAATTCTTTGTGGATAACCATACCCGATCACCCACCTTGAGAGCAGGAACTGCTCGACGCTTCTTATCCGCAAACTTCTTGTACCTGAACGATGCCTTGAGCAGAGCTGATCGTACGCTCTTCCAGATATTGGCAAACTGATGCAAGGTGATATCCACTGCGGGAACAGAAGTTGCTGGAAGCGGTTGGAACTCAGGGACTTTAGGGTGGAATCCAAAGTTAGTGAAGAATGGTGTTGAAGCAGATGAAGGATGATACTGGTTGTTATGACAGAACTCGGCCCAGGGAAGTAATTGAACCCAGTCATCTTGAGAGGAGGACACATAGATGCGGAGGAAGGCCTCCAAGTCCTGATTCACCCTCTCAGTTTGACCATTAGTCTGAGGATGGTAAGCCGTGGAAAACTTTAGCTTGACTTGGAGGACTTGACATAAACTTCGCCAGAATTTGGCTGTGAATTGAACTCCTCGGTCTGAGATAATTTCCTCAGGAAGACCGTGGAGTCGGAAGATCTCTTGTATGAATACTTGAGCCAACTTGGAAGCTGACGGAAGACCGGTGAGAGGAATGAAGTGTGCCATCTTGGTGAACCGGTCAACTACCACCCAGATGGTATTGAACTTGTTGCACATGGGTAAATCTGTAATAAAATCCATCGACAGATGGGTCCATGGTCGACGGGGAACAGATAGTGGAACCAGTTGCCCCGCAGGCGACTGGCGGGATACCTTATGTTGAGCACACTTTGGGCAAGATGCAATAAACTCCAAGACGTCCTTTTTCAGAGTTGGCCACCAATAGGACCTAGAGATAAACTCCAGGGTTTTTTGGATACCTGTATGTCCGGCAAAACGGGAAGCATGGGCCCAATGCATGAGCTTCTTCCTTAGCATCGGCTTCACAAAACTTTTCCCTGATGGGGGCGTAGAGTCCATCCCTACCGTGGAGAATGCCAACGGATTTATAATAGGATGCTTGTCTGAAGACTCTGACTCATTTTCTTGCTCCCATGAGCGGGAAAGGGCATCGGCCTTGCGATTCTGAGAGCCCGGACAGAACTGGAGTTTAAAGTCGAACCTGGAAAAGAAAAGTGCCCATCTGGCCTGACGAGGATTGAGACATTGTGCGCCTTACAGATATAAAAGGTTCTTGTGGTCTGTAAGTATGGTGATTGAATGAGAAGCTCCCTCCAACAGATATCTCCACTCCTCTAGAGCGAGCTTGATGGCTAGCAACTCCTGGTCGCCAATGGCATAGTTGCGCTCCGCTGGGGAGAACTTCCGGGAGAAGAAACTGCAAGGATGTAAATGGCCATCTTTAGCCCTCTGAGATAACACCGCTCCTACTCCAACGGAGGAGGCATCCACCTCTAAGATGAAAGGAGAGTCGATGTCAGGCTGTTTCAGAACAGGCGCAGAGATGAACCTTTGCTTTAAAAGATGAAAGGCTTGCATGGCTTCTTCAGACCGCTTGGACGGGTTAGCACCCTTCTTAGTGAAAGCAGTAATAGGCGCAACAATGGTGGAAAAGTCTCGTATAAACTTTCGGTAATAATTGGCGAACCCTAAGAACCTCTGGATCCCTTTGAGGGTTAAGGGTACCGGCCAATTCTGGATTGCTTGTAGTTTCTCAGGATCCATCTCTAGTCCGGAACCGGACACAATGTACCCTAGAAACGGAATGGACTTGACTTCAAAGACGCATTTCTCTAATTTGCAATAGAGATGATTGACACGGAGACGGGACAGAACCTCTTTTACCCAAAAACGATGTTCCTCTAAATCGTTGGCAAAAATGAGGATATCATCTAGATAGACTACGACATGACGGTATAGAATGTCTCTGAAGATCTCATTGACAAAATGCTGGAAGACAGCTGGAGCATTGCTCAATCCGAAGGGCATGACGAGGTACTCATAATGTCCGTCACGGGTGTTAAAGGCGGTCTTCCACTCGTCACCCTCACGGATCCGGATGAGATTGTATGCACCTCTCAAGTCCAGCTTTGTAAAGATGGTAGCTCCGCTAACTCTGTCAAATAGCTCAGTAATCAGGGGTAAAGGATAGCGGTTCTTGATGGTAATGTCGTTCAAACCTCTGTAGTCGATGCACGGCCGCAGACCACCATCTTTCTTCTTTACAAAAAAGAAGCCTGCGCCGGCTGGAGAAGAAGAAGGTCGAATGAACCCCTTTGCTAGGTTCTCTTTAATGTATTCTTCCATAGAATGCGTCTCAGGCAGAGACAACGGATACGTTCGGCCTCGAGGTGGAACCTTCCCTGGAACGAGATCAATCGGGCAGTCCCATTCTCTATGAGGAGGAAGGATATCAGCAGAAGCTTTACTGAACACATCCGTGAAATCTTGATATGGAGGAGGTGGAACATCAGACGACCTGGGGGAGGAAGAACAGACAGGCAAAACTTTAAACAAACATGTCTCAGCACAGGAGGAACCCCATGCCAGGATTTGCGTAGTCGTCCAATCAATTGTAGGATTGTGAAGACGGAGCCATGGAAGGCCCAGGACCACAGGATGTGTGGCTCTTGGAATCACTAAAAAAGAAATAAGTTCGGAATGAAGAACTCCCACTCTCAGACGAACTGGTAGAGTCCTTAAAGAAATAACTGCATCAAAAATTTTGCTGCCATCCACGGCAGTTAAGGAAATGGACGAAGGAAGTCTCTCGGTGGGTAGGGACCACCGTTTAACATAGGCTTCGGTAATAAAGTTCCCAGCTGCTCCGGAATCAAGGAGGGCAATGACGTTCCGATAACATTGAGCAACTTGAAGCGAGACTGGGAGATTACAATCTTGAAGAGATGGAGAGGAGATCATTACTCCTAGCCGGCCCTCTCCTTGGCGAGCTAGGATTTGGAGTCCCGGACGTTTGGGACAGGCATTAATGGTGTGAGACGGAGCTGCACAATAAAGACAGAGAGACTCGGAGAGACGTCTTCGGCGCTCAGCAGGAGTTAAACGGGAATGGCCAATTTGCATGGGCTCATCTTTAGTTGGGGACAGTTGGCGAGAAGGAGGAGCAGAAGATTTTGGAGCAGATGATCTTCCACGTTCAGTTGCTCTCTCTCTGAAACGTAAATCAACTTTCGTGCAGAGTGAGATTAGCTCATCTAACTTAGAGGGTAAGTCTCTGGTAGCTAACTCATCTTTAATACGCTCAGATAAGCCATGCCAGAATGCAGCATACAGGGCCTCGCCGTTCCATGCCAGTTCGGATGCCAGGATCTGGAACTGTATAAGATATTGTCCTACAGTACGTGATCCCTGGTGTAAACGGAGAATCTCAGATGAAGCTGAAGTTACCCGGCCTGGCTCGTCGAAGATGCGCCTGAATGTTGACACGAATGCAGTGTAGGAAGATAGCAGGGTGTCGGACCTCTCCCATAACGGTGATGCCCAATCAAGGGCTGAGCCACTGAGAAGAGAGATAATGTAGGCAATTTTTGTACGGTCACTGGGAAAATTGCCAGGTTGTAGCTCAAACTGAATCTCACACTGGTTGAGAAATCCCCTGCAGAATCTTGGAGATCCGTCAAATTTTGCTGGCGTTGGAAGATGAAGACGTGGAGCAGAAATGGGTAAGGTGGGTGGGGTTATAGCTGGAGTCACTGTGGTTGACGCACCGGACGCGCCTGATCCACGGAGGGTTGTCTGAATCCCATCCAGCCGAGTAGAGAGATCCTGGAGACAGCGGATGATGTGGCCCTGTGCAGCCTCCTGATGTTCAAGTCGGGCTGCCAGTTCTTGCATCGGCCTGGCCGCTTGATCCTGGTCTCCGGCTGGATTCATTAGGTCAGTGCTTAGTGTCACAACTGAGGGCCTGAGCTGACGGGAGGCAGCCTCAGTTGTAGGGGCTGAGATGTACCGGAACCTGGGAGGTTGTATCAGACCCCTGGACATGTAAGTAACATGATGAATAACTGCCCGAAGGCGTGACCACGACAACTTGAATAAAAGTCAATGATGTTTATTTATGACAACTCCGCAACACAGCAGCAGTAAAAGGAAACATAAAAGTCAACAGAGGATAAATACAATTCCTGGGTACTACAGGGTGGCAAGGGCCACAGGCACTGGTAGTGTGAGATAGTTCTTATAATCTTCTAGATGGAAAGTCCTTACCAGGCCTGACTGTACCAATGGAGAGAACCCAGGATCGTACCAGCTGGTGTTCCAGGAAAGGCTGGGCTGCTGAAGATAAAACGGCTGCTGTGGATACTGGCTGGAACCAGACTGTTGTTGGTACGGAGTGGATACTGGCTGGAACCAGTTAAATAATAAACGAACTTGAGAGCGATGAAATAATAATGAAGTTTGGAGTTTGAGAGCGGTGAAATTATAATGCCGGTGATAAATGACAAACTGCAGAAAAGGGGTACCGGCACTTTAAGGAGAGCTGACCTCTGCTGGAAGCTGGATGCTGAAAGCAGGTAGATCTGTAGCTGGAAGCTGGTGAATCCAAATGGATCGGAGAGTCAGGCTACACCGCAGATGGAATGCTGGTGCGGGTCTCTGTAGTGGAAGGATTGACACAGGAGCTGGAACCTGGAAGACAATCACAGGAGAGAGACAAACTGGAACTAGGTTTGACAACCAAAGCACTGACGCCTTCCTTGCTCAGGCACAGCATATTTATACCTGCAGCAAGGAAGGGGTTGGCTAGGCAATTATGCAAATCAACAATACAGACAGCAGATTGGTGGAAATGATCAGATGACAAAATCCAAGATGGCTGCGCCCATGCAGACACTTGGAGGGAAGTTTGGTTTGTAATCCATGTGAGAATTGAAGCAGCAATGGCGGCGCCGGCCACAGGAGACAGGAGACGCCAGACTGATGAATGCACATCCAAACCACGCGGGCATAGCGGAGGCCGCGGCTGACGTAATCGCCACTCTGACACTTTGCATGCAGAAACTCAGGGACGGCGGCGGAGGCCGCGGGAGACGCCATGCCAGATGTAATATGGCGTTTACTGTGACCGCGTCTCAGAGAGACAGGAGAGGATGCAGGAATGTAAACATCAGGATAACAGATGGGATCCGGTCCTGGAGCGCTGAGCCAGCCTTAGGAGGCATCTGATGGGTAAGAAATGGCGTCCAGATACCCGGATCGTGACAATCCTGTTTGCTGCCAACAAGATTGGAATGCCTTCTTCCAAGCAGACTATTGCGCGCTGGATCTGCAATACGATTCAGCATGCTCATTCTAGGCTGGATTGCCGTTACCGAAATCAGTGAAGGCCCACTCTACCAGGAAAGTGGGCTCATCCTGGGTGGCTGCCCGCGGGGTCTCGGCATTACAACTCTGCCGAGCAGCTACTTGGTCGGGTTCAAACTCTTTTGCTAAATTTTACAAGTTTGATACCTTGGCTGATGAGGACCTCATGTTTGGTCAATCGGTGCTGCAGAGTCACCCGCACTCTCCCGCCCGTTCTGGAGCTTTGGTATAAACCCCATGGTCTTTGAAGCGTCCCCAGCATCCTCTAGGACGTATGAGAAAATAGGATTTTAATACCTACCGGTAAATCCTTTTCTCTTAGTCCGTAGAGGATGCTGGGCGCCCGTCTGCAGTTGTTAATTCTTAGTTATGTTTACACACGAGTTGTGTTGCGTTGTGGTCAGCCTGTTGCTGCCGTTGTTCATGTCGTTGACTGGTTTTCTGTTAAATGCCATGTTGTACGGCGTGTTTGAGGTGTGAGCTGGTATGTGTCCCACCTTAGTTAACAATAAATCCTTTCCTCGAAATGTCCGTCTCCCTGGGCACAGTTCCTATAACTGGAGTCTGGAGGAGGGGCATAGAGGGAGGAGCCAGTTCACACCCCTTAAAAGCCTTAAAGTGCCCATGTCTCCTGCAGATCCTATCTATACCCCATGGTCTTTGAAGCGTCCCCAGCATCCTCTACGGACTAAGAGAAAAGGATTTACCGGTAGGTATTAAAATCCTATTTTATCTCTGGTTTCTATGGAAGTTGCAATTTAACATTTACTGCTGTTTGTATATTTTTTGCTTACTCAGCAATTCATTATATGATGTAAAGTGACTTTCAGCTTCCTGCTGATTTTCCTTTTATCTGGTAGTACTTATAAATATACTTGATTTATGCTTACTTTTTTATAGCATGTTATCCTTCTTGTTTATGCAGTTTCTTTGGAATGCAGCAACAATGTGCGTTCATTTTAGAGAAATCTTACAGTGCTTCTGTCACCTACAGATATGGCTGTCACCGTGGAGGCAGCCATTTTGTGGGTTAAAGCAATACTTATTTCAGAGTAAGGATATGTGTGTGGTGACAGACTCCTGGGCACTTCACTGGGTGTAAGCTAGCCCGATATACCAGCGTGGGTTACCCCAAACCCAGTGTGTATTGGAACAGATAAATGTAGGTGTGGTACAAGGAATGGCGCTACCCAGTTGCATTAGGAAATACGGTCACAATTAATTTAAAATAGTGAGATTTAATGTGAAAAGGTAGAAACATAAAAAATGGTGATACATATAATTATATGCAGGATGTAATATTTATAAAACAATAAATCATGTATGTCTAAAACAAAAAAAAAGTCCTTCCCAAGCAAAGGAATAAGGTAAGAATACAAAAAGAACAACTTGAATACAGATAAGACCGTACAGGTTGAGTATCCCCTATCCAAATATGCTGAAACACAGAATATTCCGAAAAACTGAATTTTTTGAGTGAGAGTGAGGTAGTGAAACCTTTGTTTTCTGATGGCTCAATGTACACAAACTTTGTTTAATACACAAAGTTTTTCAAAATATTGTATTAAATGATCTTCCTGCTGTGTGTGTATAAGGTGTAAATGTAAAATAAATGCATTATGTGCTTAGACTTGGGTCCCATCGCCATGATATCTCATTATGGTATGCAATCATTCCGAAATACGGAAAAATCCGATATCCAAAATACTACTGGTCCCAAGCATTTTGGATATGGGATACTCAACCTGTATAAGGTGCAAGTGTAGCATAGCACTTCTTTAGTAATAATGGAGTTCTACCGTACATTAGGAGGGGGAGCTGCAGGTCTCAAAGAGTGCAGAGTAGCCCGGACTTATACCCTGAACTATCTCCCAGATCTGAAGTCCTGTGCCAGTAGGTGTTCCTCCAATGGTAAAGGGGTGAGGGCTCAAACGCGTTTCAGAACCTCTATGGTTCATTTTCATGTTTTATCTGTATTCAAGTTATTCTTATTGTATGCTAAGGTTGGGTATGTGTTACCGGTGGTCAGGAGACCGCCAGTCACAATACCGACGGCGGGATTCCGGCTGTGAGATGTCCGGTGGGGTGGGGGGAGCCCAATGAAGACCCTTGCAAGCTCGCTGTACTCACCACGCAGCAGGCTCAGTGGCTTGCTGCACTCACCACAGATTCTATTCCCACTCTGAGTATTTTGGACACCCACGGGTGGGAATAGTCACTGTTGGTCGGCAAGCCGACCAGCAGGATTTTGATCGGGCGGGATGGCTTGAAAGTATTTGGCCGTTCCTGACCATCTCAATCCGACTTTAAAAAAAGTTGGATTGAGATGAGGGAGCTGAGAGTAGGAGACGGGGGAGAGCAGCGGGGAGACGGGAGAGCAGCAGCAGTAGCATTAGTCACATACAATGCAGTAGTCAAATGTAACTGTAATGGACACTTTTATCAACTACACACCGCTAAGATAAGGTAGGATTTAGCGGTTTGTATCACCTGCTATGGGGTATTCAATTAGTGACGTTTTTCGCCAGTCAAAAAAACTGCACTTTTCACCTGTTTTTAGGTTGAATTTACATCCGACCTATTCAATGCCTTTTTCGACTGGTCAAAACATCCAGCATGGGCAAAAACCACTTTCGTCGATCTACGTGTTTTGTCAAATTTGCAAGGGGTTTCAACAGTTTTTGGGTCCGTCCGAAAATGGATTAAAAAAAACGGGCGAAAATGCCCGCTATTGAATACACTGAGGTTGAATTAGTGCCAATTTTCTGACTGTCCTAAAATTCAGCACTAATTGAATATACCTACGAGAAGTATACAGGGAGACACAGCCCACCACCTCTGGAGACCTGCAGAACTCTGTATAATGGCTGCCCAGCGTCTCTTGTGAGGAAGGAGGAGCAGCCCAGGGTGGGCAGACTGCTGTGGAATGGCGCCCTGGGCTGGGGCCTTATGGGGAAGCACTGACCTTCCCTGTGCTATCACCTCCGGTTCTCCTGGCTATTAAAGTATCCCCAGCGCCAATGTACATTGATGCCCTGGTTGTCTAGTGCGGCCGCGAGTATACTTAATGGACTTGGAGCACTTAAGCAGCCGCGGTCCGACTCCAGGGACAGCAGTACAAGGACTGCGCAGATCGCAGGTCCCACAAGTGGGAACCTGTCTTACCTGTCCCCCGATGTGTCCAGATGCAGTCCTGGGGCGCCCCTGCTTCTTGCCAGTGGAAGGTGCAGTGGGAGTCCCACCAAAATAATGGCTGCCCTTGTGTCGTGGCGCGGTGGGGGGTGTTGGAGCGACAGCTCTGGCGTCCCTTAGACTGCCAGGAGCTGTCATCTCAAGAAAAAGTTATTAAAAAAATAAAAAAGCTTGGGCTGCAAGCTGCAGCCCCTGTTCAGTGTGACCAGCTCCTTGCTGGCACCGAAAAAAAATTAAGCGCCTGAGCATGGGGACAGGGTATGAAGGTAAAGGAGCCCAGTGCATCCTGGGACGCTCACAAGCTTACTGTTTAGTGCCAGTCCTGGTCTCCACCAGATCATACCCAAGGTTAACCCTGTGAAGATCATGGACCCCGAAGAAGAAAAATTAATAGTGAGGATAAGAAATCTAAATCGTCTAAACTGCTTTCTATTCTGTCTTATTCAGAGTGCTGTGTTGCTCATTTTAGCCCTGTGGTGGATTTGAAGGGCATTTAGAAAAAGAAGAGTGCACAAAACATACTGTGGTACTTTCCGGAATTGGTTTTCTTAGTTACTGAGTTGCAAATGAATTGAACCAACACCATGAAACAAACATCTTTTGGACACTTCATTCTTTTAATTAAGAAACAGATAAAATAGAAATACAGATACAAAAAAAATCAATGAAGAATTAATTATTGCATAGCAGTTCATAATAAAAAATCTGGTAAAGTTTATTTGTCTCTTACCAAAATAGCTGCCATTACAAGGCTTTTAGTCATAGTGTATTATATATATATTTATATATAAAACCATCCACTTTTTACAGGTTTAATAAATACAATTTATACTTCACTCCCAAGTTGTGAGAGATTTGCTTTGTAGTTTCAGGACATTAGAAAATGCAGTACACACATGTGGATTCATTTGCATTGTCTTTTCCCAAAATCCTTCATCTCTGGAGAACATTAAGGTGCACCCATTGCCTGAACACAGAACAGACAACAAATCTGTGGGATGAACAAATAAATCACGCAATTGCAGCCGATCAGTTCATTGGAAACCACTGACCTCCTCTGGAAAAATTTCCCTTAGGTAATGTTGTAATGAGCGTTGGTTTAACCACAAAGGGCGGTACCCTATTAGCCCTGATACAATTTCGACCGTTAAAAAAAAACAGCTGAATATCACGATTAATGAGCGATGGCATTATCGCGGTATCCAATTAGAGGCTGAACCTGGACCCGCAATTGCATGATAACAAATGGGATCGGGGATAAGTGCCTATCCCATGTGTTTTTTTCGCGGCTGCATATCAGGTATTATACTTTGCATGCCTAATCCCTGATAAGTACTGGCATTGAGGAAGGGAAAGGACTCCGGCACTGGGGCTAATAGCATAGCCCTCAGCGATCGTATTAGTAGCAGCAAAGTACAGCTGCTAATATGATATCCCCCAACATTTCTTGCTTCCTCTGTGAACACCACAACTAATTTTGGGGCTAAAAAACAATACATCACTTTTTAAAATACTTCTTATATGTCTATGATGCTCCCTCCTGAAATTGGGTTTAGTGTGATTGTATAGTTTGCATTGCTGCTACTGTCGAAGAGGATTATTTTCTGAAACTTCTCCACAGAAAGCAACATGCTTTAGAGCAGGCCTGGCCAACCTGTGATTCTCCAGCTTTTGTGAAACTACACATCCCAGCAAGCCCTGCCACAGTTTTAACATTCCCTAATAGCAAACCTATGGCAGGACATGCTGGGACTTGTAGTTTAACAACAGCTGGAGAGCCGAAGGTTGTCCAGTTCTGCTTTATTGGATGAGAATCAGAACAAAAAATAAAATACATTGCAGTGTTAAAATGTACATGTTGCCTACAAACAGTATAGGCAGCCATTTGTGGGCACTGCCTAATAATCAGGCCGACTTCAGTATGATATCCAGTTGTTGGATGCCAGTGGTCACAAGACCGACACCGGCATCCCAACCTTGAAGAGCCCCATGTTGGGGGGGGGGGGGGAAGTATTTTTACATCACCCTCCCCCCATCCAGGGCAATAGAGAGCCACGCAGAACAACAGGTAAAGGGAGGCATGGCTTAAAAGGGGTGAGGCAACACCCTTTACTATTAAAATATCAATATACGAATATAATTGTGCGGCCGGGCGCTTCCTTTATCAGGAAGTGGGTCCCTCCTCTACGGCCAGCTCCATTTTACCAGTAATATTTGGGAAAATGACCCTGGCCACTAGAGAGCAAAGACTCTGGCACAAGATATTGCTGGGGGTTTTGGATATCAGACCCGAGCTCCCCCCAGCAGCCCGGGTAATTTGTATCCACCCTCCCTTATCCCTTGGCACCACTGCCCATACCCCAACCCTTCGGGGGTGGCGACTAGGGCTAACCCTTGGGAGGTGGCGGTTAGGGCTAACCCCTCCTAACCCCCGGCCCTAGCCCTAAAAGTCCCCCCCTATACTTATCTTCGGGATGGCGGCTGTCGATCTTCCAGCGCCGGTCTCCCGAGTGGTGTCGGTCACATGACCGCTGGCATCCCACTAGCTAAATGCATCCTGATCAATCTATTCATTTGCTAGTCCTAAATGGTTCCAGGTGAATCGATAGGCTGCATTCTCATTAATGTTGGTTTAATTTTCTAAATATATTCAATTCTAAACAATTAAAAATGCATTTTTATTATAACTATCTGTAAAAACCTTATTTTGAGAGGATAAATCCACTTCATACAGTGCAAACATGTCAAAAACAACTTTTTATAACATCATGAATATAAAACAGAAAACCAATCAATCAATCAATCAATCAATCAATCAATAGCGGTTGCGCTAAAAAAACATCCTGGCACCTGAGGGGCTGAAGAGTGAATGTGTGTGCAAAATCTGTCCAATGGCATTCACCTCCAAACACTGGTACACCCTGTTATCACAGGATATACAGAATCAGACGCTTCTTCATTCTCTGGGATGACCCACAAATAGTGTAGGGTGTAATTTTCTGGACTGGATTAATAAACAATCTAATACTTTTACTAGAACCTCGATATTTCTCAGTGACCCTTATCATTTGTAGTGAATTCATGGGCCACATTCTCAGAAAAAAATGGCTGCCTCTTATGTATAAATAATGATTCCACTTCAATGAACATGAATTTTACCTCAGACTATTTTTTGCTATTTCTTATGGTAGATTTATAGTACTTATGTCATACTGGAAAAAGTTGTTGGGAAAGTAATGAAAAATGAACACTGAGGAAAATGTTGAAGGCAGGGGTAGCCAACCGTGGTCCTCAAGAGCTAACAACAGTGCACGTTTTCCAGGTCTCCTCTTTTAAAATGTGACAGTTAGTAATAACTGCACATGTGCATCTACCAGGTGAGCTGGAAAACGTGAACTGTTGGTAGCTCTCGAGGACCAGGGTTGGCGACCACTGATTTAAGGGGTCTATTTACAAAGCCTCGGAGAGCGATAAAGTGGTGAGAGATAAAGAACTAACCTACCAGCTCCTAACTGCCATGTTAAAGGCCGTTTTTGAAAAATGGCAGTTCAGAGATAATTGATTGGTATTTAATCTTTCTCCAAAACTAAGTAAACAGACCTCTAAGGGGTCTTTTTACGGGATGCGGTCAAGATCCCGCCGGCCGGAATCCCGGCGGTCGTAATACCGACACCGGAATCCCGACCGGCACAATCCCGACATATTCTCCCTCCGTGGGTGTCCACAACACCCATAGAGGGAGAATAAATTAGTGCCGCTCGCCACCCCTGTTGGGATTGTGCTGGTCGGGATTCCGGTGTCAGTATTCCGACCGCCGGGATCCCGTCCAGCGGGATTTTGTACTGATTCCCTTTTAACAAGCCAGAGGTTCTCAAACTCGGTCCTCGGTTCACGTTTTCCATGTCACCCAGCAGCTGCACTGTGTATCACCAACTGTCACATTTTAAAAATCTACAGGTGACCTGCAAAACATGAACTGTGTGGGGTCCTGAGGACCGAGTTTGAGAACCTGTGTACTAAGCCTTGGAAAGAGATAAAGTGGAAGGAGATAAAGTACCAACCAATCAGCTCTTAACTGCCAGGTCGCAGGCTGAAAAATGACAGTTAGGAACTGGTTGGCTGGTACTTTATCTCCATCCAAAGCTTAGTAAATAGACCCCTAAGTCTTTTTCAATTTTATTTTCTGTAATATTACAATATTTCTTTAAAGCTTTTTAAAGTTTGTGATTCTGCGTGGTACATGTTTTGTACCCTTCACATAATACCATTGAAGTTTGCTATTACATTTTCCTAAATATTAGTGAATAATAGCAGGGCAAGTACTGGAGTGGTCAGTGACAAAGTCAGGTGAACATATTCTTTTCCCTCAGAGGCAAAAGGCTGACTCAATCTACCATGCTCCCTACATATTTCCACTAATTAAGTGCTTTTTTGTTCTCATTCTTTCTGCCTTGTTTTTTAAATAAAATAACCTAGGTTTAAATTGTTTTCTACTTCAAATATCAATGAGACTTGATCCCATTCCTTTCAGATAACAGAACTTCTGTAGAGGCTGCTCCTTTGGGACTCTCACCATTTTCTATACTTAACAAGGTTCCAGCAAAGATCTGGAAGATCTGGACAACATGAACTGTTATAGGTTCCAGAGTACTAGGGGCCTGAGCAGTTGTGCAATTCCGTACAATTAAAATGCAAATGCAGCAGGAGACGTCTGTAGGAGATAGATGCCTCCTGCATGCATTTGCAAGAATGCTGCATCTGAGGATGCAGCATTAGATCTACATCGTGACCATTGTTTGTGATGGTAGCAGACCACGGTCAGTCTGCGTAAGCTGAAGCTTACTCAGACTGGCAGTAACATCCGGACAGCTCGGTCCAGGAAGTCTACATCAGACGATACAGGCCCTACAAAATGGGTAGTGACACACCCTCATTTTGAAGAATGGTACAGATTGTCGCCCCCGCAACGCCTCAGCATGTCAATCATGCCTGCAGCTAAGGGGGTAGCTGAGAGCGATATCACAAGACCAGTTTTGCACATGCGCACTACGAGTCTTGTGGATGCAGAGACCACTAACCATCTGATTTGTACGCAACGGTTAGGTTTGCATACATATCTGAATCAGCGCCCAGTTTTGGCCAGCACAGATTTATTTGGACAACAATCCCATACAGTTTCCAAATAGTCCATTAGGTGGCGATGTTACAGTAACCATATGTAGTCCTGTCTATAATGTAAGTTTGCACCCTGTAGAAAAGGTGATTTCCCCCCCCAACCCCTAGAAATATATAGTATAGAGTAAATTAGGTAACAGTATCCAACCCTCATCTTCAGATAGGGTCATATTTATTTTTCCACAACTTACCCATCAATAGTTAAATTTTACGTTAAGTATGGTATCTTCATAAAGTCCAGTACCTGATTAACTTTTGTTATGGTGAGATCTTCAGCAAGAGGTATTTTATCTATATATGGCACTTTGAGAACTAATGCAATATGCACTATACAGTATATGTATGATAAAAAATGAATAGCGTATTGTGTAAAATCTGATACCACAACCCAGGTGCCATAATCTTAATGTTTGTAGTCTAACAGTGGTAGTCTTTAACTTCAAAAATATACATATTATAAAACTATTCTAAGAGTCAAGGCCCTCAGTGATAAGATCCATCCTAGAAGCTAGACTCCGGCACAGTTTTTTTTCTGCCTAGGGAGGAAGTTTGGTATTTTGTTCTTTGCAGTGTACTTGAAGATGTTGTTTCTGCTGCTACCTGTCTGGTGGGTTGGTGGGATGCACTTCCATTCTTATATAGGGAAGTAGACCTCTTCAAAGTACACTCAGCTTTATTCTGTACATTTGATGAGCTATGAGCTCGTCTGATATCCGTCGGAGATTTGTTGCTTTTGAGGTCCTCTTTTTGACGACGTGGTATTGTGCCACTAGTCCTCACATCAACCAAAACCCCGTTGGATAAAGAAGTCCGTGAAATGCCATTGTGGAGCTCAGTGGTGCTAGAGTTATCAGATCCAGTCTGTTTCCTAGGTTCTTTTTTCAGTAAACTTGTCTTCAACTTTGTTGACTTTCCCTCCTGTTGTCCCTCTTCAGAAGATCTCATCTTGGTATTATCTCCATTTTTTGTAAGGTATTTTTGGTTGTGGTCTTCCTTTTTACCAGATGACGCTTTCACTTTTTCAATATTGTCAGCAGCTGATAGGTTTACTCTGGTTGTTCCGTCTCCACTTGACATCCTCCCTTTGTGTTTTGATTGTGAATGCCCATCTCCTTTTCCTGCCAATACAGTACTTTCCTGGAGATTAATCTTCTCTTTTGGCTTACCACGTAAGGTGTCTGTCTTGGAGAAACATTTTGAGTGACCACTTGTAGAACCATTTCCATTGGCACCATGGACATTCATATGGTTTAGCTTTGGCAGGGGTCCACTGGGTGACTTTTCTAAATTGGTAACACTAGTCATCAACGGCACAATGGACTCACTAGTGAACTTTGGCCGACGTCCTGATTCCAAGTATTCCACTAGCTCACCAGTCTCACGTTTTGGTCTATCCTTTGAGCCAAATGACCACCGGAGAGGCATTGCCTTACTTATACTTAGCTTCAGCTTCGTAGCGGAGGACACTTTCATACTCGCACTTCGCCCCTTTACTCCCCGGGCAAAAGATTTTGAACCATTGTAACCTGTAAGAAGCAAAATAAATAGTTTTAAACCAAAGCTGTTCATGTCAAAAAACAAGAATTTGTAATATAACATACCTACAGATGGAGCCACGCTAGTCGTGGCTCCGTCTGTGACTAAGCGCAGCCACCTGGGCGCACCTAGTCATTGTGAGCGTCTCCGTCTGGACGGGCGTGCGCACCCGGATGGAGACGCTCCACATTCACTTGAATGGAGAGCGTCTCCGTCCGGGCGGGCGTGTGCGCCCAGACAGAGACACTTACAATAGGAAGCGGCTCTGTACACTCCCGGCGTGACTAGGTGGATGGATCGCCTAGTCACGCTGAGAGTGCACGCCTGCGACTAGGCAGGCAAAGACAAGCGTGGCTCCATCTGTATGGGCTCATTTATCAATGAGTGATACATTTCCCTGTGAGTGATAAATTGCACCAGCAATCAGCTCCTAACTTCCATGTCACAGGCTGTGTTTAAAAAATGACAGTTAGGAGTTGATTGGCTGGTGAAATTTATCACTCACGGTGAAATTTATCACTCATTGATAAATGAGCCTACTAACTTGTTTCCATTTATTCTACAGAAGTGCAATGACCTCAACATAGATTTATTGATGACTGCTATGAGGATAGAAGTTATTATTATTATTAATAATAATAATAATAATAATTATCCTTTATTTATATGGTGCCACAAGGTGTATGCAACGCCTTACAAAGTATATAAACAGAAGCAGTAGAAACAGAACAAGAAAAAAGTGACTTCAAGTGCAGAACATTGAAAGACATGGATTATAAACATTGTGGGTTGTGGGGGGGGGGGGGGGGGGGCAGTTGTAACATGTGCAGAGAGAGTTCGATTTGGGTGGGTTATATTGTTTCTGTGCAGGGTAAATACTGTCTACTTCATTTTTACACTGCAATTTAAATTTCAGTTTGAACACCCCCCAAATCTCTCTACGCATATTACATCTGCCCCACCTGCAGTGCACCATGGTTTTGCCCAATTGTTAACTCTTTTCATTTGCAAACAAACCTGAATAAGGCCAATAATACCCAATAAGCAGCAGGGCAGCAGAAGCCAAGGGTTAGGTGCCATTGAAGGCAGTGGGGAGGAGATGATGGTATAAGTGAGGGAAGGAAAAGCAGTATAGTGCCTGCTCGTGAGAGCTTCCAGTCTTTATAGAAATATATGTAAAGGAAGCAACAATGAAGGTTTATGAAAATATTCCTCTATAGGAACTTAGATACCCTATAACATAGTATTTGTAAGACCAACCAGTATGTACATGTACCTTTCTGTGGGTTCAGCTCCTTATCTAGGAAGACTGTGGAGTCTAGTGCTTGTGGTAGAGGGGTACAGCTGGTGGTTGCACGAGACACCAGACTTTCCCTCTTACTTCCGCTCAGCCTGAGAACCCAATGATCAGACATGGAAGAACTTGTGGAACCTGAAAAGAAACAGGTCATGAAAGTCTCTGAATATATCTATTTCTACATAATAAATCTAACCACCAGACTGAATCGCTAAGGAACAATGAGTTTTTTTCAGATGTATAGTACTTCCTTAATTACAAATGCTATAATGTCTCATTTCCATATAAATTCCTGCAAGCAATTTGCCCATTCTAGTCTTAGCCATGCATATGACTGGGAATAGACAGATTGTAAATATAACATTAGGATTTATTCATGACAGATTTTTTTTTTTTTAAAGGATCATTCTTTGCAATCTTTATTATTTTTCCTCTTTAATTTGCATGTATGTTAATACTTGTTTGGATCACAGACATGTAGATTTTATAAGTCTGGAATAACAAAGGTTAGTTGCCAAATTCAAGAAAGATTTTTCCTTTTATATAAATTGGTCAGAAGTACTATATAATTAAACCTTTGTGACTATGGCTTATTATGTGTACACATGTTATGTAACAAAGTGCTTGGCCTGTTACTTACAAGGCTTCTCAGTAGGCTTATAGACAAAAGTCAGGTGTTCAAAAAAAAAAAAAAGTTTCTAATTTTACACATTTCTTGAAATAAGATTTTACTTACCGGTAAATCTATTTCTCGTAGTCCGTAGTGGATGCTGGGGACTCCGTAAGGACCATGGGGAATAGACCGGCTCCGCAGGAGACATGGGCACTTTAAGAAAGAATTTAGATTCTGGTGTGCTCTGGCTCCTCCCTCTATGTCCCTCCTCCAGACCTCAGTTAGAGAAACTGTGCCCGGAAGAGCTGACAGTACAAGGAAAGGATTTTGGTAATCCAGGGCAAGATTCAGCGTAGGAATGACCTCCTCCGGAATGCCTTTCTCCTCTAGGATCCGGCGTTCAACCGCCATGCCGTCAAACGCAGCCGCGGTAAGTCTTGGAACAGACAGGGCCCCTGTTGCAACCAGTCCTGTCTTAGAGGAAGAGGCCACGGTTCCTCTGTGAGCATTACTTGCAGATCTGGACACCAAGTCCTTCGTGGCCAATCTGGAACAATGAGTATCGTTCGCACTCCTCTTTTTCTTATTATTCTCAGCACCTTGGGTATGAGAGGAAGAGGAGGAAATACATAGACCAACTGGAACACCCACGGTGTCACCAGGGCGTCTACAGCTATCGCCTGAGGGTCTCTTGACCTGGCGCAATACCTCTGTAGTTTTTTGTTGAGGCGGGATGCCATCATGTCCACCTGTGGCAGTTCCCACCGACATGCAGTCTGTGCGAAGACTTCCTGATGAAGTCCCCACTCTCCCGGGTGGAGGTCGTGTCCCGGGATGAACACTGCTGACAGTGCGCTTACGTGATTTTCCGCCCAGCGAAGAATTCTGGTGGCTTCCGCCATCGCTTCCCTGCTCCTTGTGCCGCCTTGTCGGTTTACATGAGCCACTGAGGTGATGGTGTCTGACTGAATCAGAACCGGTTGGTCGCGAAGCAGGGTCTCCGCTTGACGTAGGGCGTTGTATACGGCCCTTAGTTCCAGGATGTTGATGTGAAGGCAAGTCTCCCGACTTGACCACAGACCTTGGAAATTTCTTCCCTGTGTGACTGCTCCCCACCCTCGGAGGCTTGCATCCGTGGTCACCAGGACCCAGTCCTGAATGCCGAATCTGCGGCCCTCGAGAAGGTGAGCACTCTGCAGCCACCACAGGAGAGACACCCTGGCGCTGGGGGATAGGGTGATTAACCTGATGCATCTGAAGATGTGATCCGGACCACTTGTCCAGTAAGTCCCATTGAAAGGTCCTCGCATGGAACCTGCCGAAAGGAATGGCCTCGTATGATGCCACCATCCCTCCCAGGACTCGAGTGCAGTGATGCACTGACACCTGTTTTGGTTTTAATAGGTTCCTGACCAGTGTCATGAGCTCCTGAGCTCTCTCTATCGGGAGATAAACCCTTTTCTGGTCTGTGTCTAGAATCATGCCTAGGAAAGGCAGACGAGCCGTAGGAACCAACTGCGACTTTGGAATATTTAGAATCCAGCCGTGTTGCCGTTACACTTCCAGAGAAAGTGCTACACTGTCAGCAACTGCTCTCTTGATCCCGCTTTTATGAGGAGATCGTCCAAGTATGGGATAATTGCGACCCCTTGCTTCCGCAGGAGTACCATCATTTCCGCCATTACTTGGTAAATATTCTCGGTGCCGTGGAGAGACCAAACGTCAATGTCTGAAATTGGTAATGACAATCCTGTACCACAAATCTGAGGTACGCCTGATGAGGTGGATAAATGGGGACATGAAGGTATGCATCCTTTATGTCCAGAGCCACCATAAAATCCCCCCCTTCCAGGCTTGCGACGACCGCTCTCAGCGATTCCATCTTGAACTTGAACCTTTTCAGGTATATGTTCAGGGATTTTAAATTCAATATGGGTCTGACCGAACCGTCCGGTTTCGGGACTACAACATGGTCGAATAATAACCCCCTCCTTGTTGAAGGAGGGGCACCTTGACCACCACCTGTTGAAGATACAATTTGTGAATTGCAGTTAACACTATTTCCCTCTCGTGGGGGGAAGCCGGCAGGGCCCTCGGTGAGGGGGCATCTCCTCGAAGTCCAGCTTGAATCCCTGAGACACAATATCTATTGCCCAGGGATCCAACAGGGAGTGAACCCACTTGTGGCTGAAATTTCGAAGACGTGCCCCCACCGGGCCTAGCTCCGCCTGTGGAGCGGCAGCGACATGCGGTGGATTTAGTGGAAGCCGGGGAGGACTTCTGTTCCTGGGAACTAGCTGTGTTGTGCAGCTTCTTTCCTCTGCCCCTGCCTCTGGCAAGAAAGGACGCACCTCGGACTTTCTTATTTCTTTGTGATCAAAAGGACTGCATTTGATAATGTCGTGTTTTCCTAGGCTGTGCGGGAATATAAGGCAAAAGATCAGAATTACCAGCCATAGCTGTGGAGACCAGGTCCGAGATCCCTTCTCCACATAATCCTCAGCCTTGTAAGGTAAACCTTCCATATGCCTCTTAAGTCGGCATCACCTGTCCATTGCATGTGCCACAGGACACGTCAAGCAGAAATCGACATAGCGTTGACTCTAGAACCCAGTAGACTAATGTCTCTTTGGGCATGTTTTATATATATATATCTAAGACAGCATCTTTATATATATATCTATATATATATATACATACTAGGGCCTCAATCTCTGCTGATAAGGTATCTGTCCACGCTGCTACAGCGCTATAGACCCATGCCGACACAATCGCCGGTCTGAGTAGTGTACCAGAATGTGTGTAAATGGACTTCAAAGTACTTTTACTGCATGCTATCTGCAGTATCCCTGAGGATAGCTGTTAAGTCAGCGCTACCTTTTGGGCAAACGTGACACCCTAGGGGAAGATTCCCATCGTATCCTGGCCCTAGTAGGGAAAGGATACTCCCTGAGAATTCTTTGTGGGAAACTGCAGTCTCTTGTCTGGAGATTCCCGCTCTTTTTCTTCATGAGAGGAGGGAAATTTACCTCAGCTTTCTTCCCCTTAAACATGTGTACCCTTGTGTCAGGGACAGATGAGTCATCAGTGATATGCAAAACATTTTTTATTACAATAATCATATATTGAATACTTTCCTGCCATTTTGGCTGTAACTTTGCATTATCGTAGTAGACACTGGAGTCAGACTCCGTGTCGATATCAGTGTCTATTATTTTGGATAGTGAGCATTGAGAGACTCTGAAGGTCTCTGCGACATAGGGACAGACATGGGTAGATTCCCTGTCTGTTCTCTAATCTTTTGTGCAATAAATTTACCTTAGCACTTAATTTCACATATCCAAACAGGTGTCGGCGTTGTCGACGGAGACACCACTCACACACACACTTGCTCCATCTCCTCCTTAGGGGAGCCTTTTACCTCAGACATGTCGACACACACGTACCAACACACCACACACTCAGTGAATGCTCATCTGAAGACAATTCCCCCACAAGGCCCTTTGGAGAGACAGAGAGAGAGTATGCCAGCACACACCCCAGCGTTATAAACCCAGGAATAACACAGTAACTTAATGTTAACCCAGTAGCTGCTGTTTATATTGATTTTTGCGCCTAATTATGTGCCCCCCCTCTCTTTTTACCCTCTTCTACCGTGTATCTGCAGGGGAGAGCATGGGGAGCTTCCTCTCAGCGGAGCTGTGGAGAAAAAATGGCGCAGGCGAGTGCTGAGGAAGAAGCCCCGCAACCTCGACGGCGGGCTTCTGTCCCGCTTAAATATACATTTTCTTGGCGGGGGCTCATACATATATACAGTGCCCAACTGTATATATGTGTACTTTTGCCAAAAGAGGTCCATATGCTGCCCAGGGCGCCCCCCCCCCCCCCTGCGCCCTGCACCCTTACAGTGACCGGAGTATGTGAGGTGTGTGGGAGCAATGGCGCACAGCTGCAGTGCTGTGCGTTACCTCAGTGAAGAACGGAGTCTTCTTCAGCCGATTTCGAAGTCTTCTTGCTTCTCATACTCACCCGGCTTCTGTCTTCCGGCTCTGCGAGGGGGACGGCGGCGTGGCTCTGGGATCGGACGACAAGGGTGAGATCCTGTGTACGATCCCTCTGGAGCTAATGGTGTCCAGTAGCCTAAGAAGCAGGACCTAGCTTTAGAGAGTAGGGCTGCTTCTCTCCCCTCTGTCCCACGATGCAGGGAGTCTGTTGCCAGCAGAGCTCCCTGAAAATAAAAAACCTAACAAAATACTTTCTCACAGCAAGCTCAGGAGAGCTCACTGAACAGTACCCAGCTCGTCCGGGCACAGTCTCAAACTGAGGTCTGGAGGAGGGACATAGAGGGAGGAGCCAGAGCACACCAGAATCTAAATTCTTTCTTAAAGTGCCGATGTCTCCTGCGGAGCCAGTCTATTCCCCATGGTCCTTACGGAGTCCCCAGCATCCACTAGGACGTTAGAGAAAGACAATTTCAGACTGTATCAGGAGTTACTGAATGACTGTACCTTTAACTGAGCTGCTTGCTGACCAGGCTGGAATCGCATTTCGCTTCTGGTAAAACAGGAGATAGGCCCCTCGTGTACAGACCTCATCCTCAAGAACACGTTCCACATTGCTGTCATCATAGCTGTACCACCGGGCATCCAGAGAATTTCTGCAGTAGGCTAGGGGAACAGGAGAGTACATCATCAGAACTGGATTGGGGTAGGGAGACACACAGGGGGAGATGTTAACCAGGCCCCCAGACCATTGATTAAAGTGCAGTGCACTGCAGAGCAAGATTGCACTGCAAGACTACGAGCAGAAGAAGAGGAGACTGACAAGGAGGTGGAGTCGAAGCAGGGGGCGGGGCTACACAGCACTGATTGTACAGTCAGTACCACATATGCCAGCATTTGAGAGAGAAAGGATGAGGAAGGTAGGAGCTGCTACAGACAGTGTACTCTGTAAGATGAGGGGAAGGGGGGGACCATATTGCCTGTATGTGTGTATTTTTATGTGTTTATATGTGTGACTGTATGTATGTGTATGCAGTGTCGGACTGGGTCATAAAGGGACAACCTGGGGGGAAATACAGTTGTAGGGATCCTTGTCAGACACCAGTCTGTGGTCCTGCTTCACCAAGCAACTGACCCACTAATAGAGTAACAATATATTGTTTAATTGCACCACCCGAACCAGATCCATAAGGGAGGAGGTGACTATGGTGGTCATTCTGAGCTGTTCGCTCGTTGCCGATTTTCACTATGCTGCAATTTGTTGCTAAATGGGCAGGACACGCAGGGCTCATGCGCTTAGTTATTTAACTAAAAACTTAGTAGAACTGCTGTGGATCCTGCGGCGCTTTTCAGTCGCACTGCTGATTGTTGCATGATTGACAGGAAAGGGGCGTTTCTGGGTGGTAACTGAGCGTTTTCCGGGAGTGTGCTAACAAATGCGGGCGTGTTAGGAAAAAACGCGGGAGTGTCTGGAGAAACGGGGGAGTGGCTGGCTGAACGCAGGGCTTGTTTGTGACGTCAAACCAGGAACTAAACGGACCGAGCTGATCGCAATCTAGGAGTAAGTGTGGAGCTACTCAGAAACTGCTTGAAAATATTTATTAGCAGTTCTGCTATTCTTTCGTTCGCTATTCTGCTAAGCTAATATACACTCCCAGAGGGCGGCGGCCTAGCTTGTGCAATGCTGCTAAAAGCAGCTAGCGAGCGAAAAACTCGGAATAAGGGCCTATGTGTCTGTCTGTGTGTGTGTGTGTGTGTGTGTGTGTGTGTATGTATGTGTGTATGTATGTATGTATGTGTGTGTGTATGTGCGTATATATACACGTTACTGAACTGTATGTATGTTTGTATGTATGTGACTGTATATATGAGTGCATATGTGTAACTATATGTGTGTGTGTACATATATTATATATATATACTTATACTTAATAAAACCTTTCATTCTGTCTTTGCTTCTTGGTCTAATTCATTTCACATGGTAAATGCGACTTTGTTATTAATAAGACTGTCTAATCATGTACTACTGTATATTGTGTATGAATTGTGTATATTTTTAGCTATTTCTACTACTGTCACTGTGAAGCCACACCTCCTGGAGTAAACCAAGGGTATTACTATCGTTGTCAGGTAAAGAGTAGACTACTCTTGCACAGCTGGAGGTAGTGATGCATTAACATCTGGGAGACCCTTGTTCAGCACCACCCTTCCCATCTGTGCCGTAGACAGCACATGGGCAGAAGTGCTAGAGACTTTGCTACTGTATCACCTGCACCGTCTTTAGGAATATACTGTATCGCACAGAAGATGGCACTGCCTTCAGATGGATGCGGGGGTGGGGGAAGACCTGCTAATGTCTCGCGTGGCATCTTTTTTGGGTGCATGGCTCCCTTGGCCCAGGGACATGCAGTGCATCCATACAACACAAATCTGTTCCAACTCAGCTTAAATCTATGTGTCCAAATGGAAAATAATATTTGGGTAGCAGCCAGCAGGACAACTTACTGTACTGAACTTCTAGGAAAGTAGAGTACACATTGTATACTGCACATTTATAGGTAGACATAACCAAATGTTCAATAAAATGTGTAATATAAAACTGTAATATTAAATAAATCATGACAGTGAGGAGACACCAGCGTTGTCTGTCTTATCTGTCACCATCACATATTTTACTGACACACAATGACTGCACTTTATATTACAAGGAAAACCTTGTATAATGAATTTTGAATGGGAGACACAATTAAAATGCATTTTTAAACTGCAGTTTTACTAGTATTGTAGAATCATTGTAGGCTTTCCAATTTATACAAGTAAAAGTTAAATAAGTAACA
Source organism: Pseudophryne corroboree (assembly GCF_028390025.1). NCBI lineage: Eukaryota > Metazoa > Chordata > Amphibia > Anura > Myobatrachidae > Pseudophryne > Pseudophryne corroboree. The sequence goes on from NC_086446.1 coordinate 508,617,262, forward strand.
AAAATGGAGTTCCAAAAAAGGCTAGCGCCATCCAGCGAAGCGTAACGCAAGTTGACACACCAATGGGTATGGTACAGTAATGCTTAAGGAGAGATAAAATAGAAACCTATTTACCATGCAGTTTACAAATATTAAAACTACTTGCAAAAACCATCAGTGGGAACAATGCCTAGGTGCGGAATACATTTATACATAGATATAAGAATGATATTACTCCAGTAGGTAGGCATATATATTTTATCTATAAGTCCTTCCATGGCATTTATGGCTCCATCCACACTTATAAACGTTAATATAAATTGTATACTAGGGCAGCTAATAAAATAGATACATGGCTGGACGGATTACATACATGATCCCAGCAGCCGGGATGCTGTCTGTCAATATTCCGACAGCGGCATCCTGCTCGCCAGAATGCCGGCAGTGGGGCGAGCGCTAAGAGTCCTCTTGCGGTCTCGCTGCATTCGCCATGCTGCGGACTCGGTGTCTCGTTGCGCTTGCCACAGGATCTATTCCCACTCTATTGGGTGTCGTGGACACCCACGAGTGGAAATAGCCCTGGTGCACCAGGATTTCGTCTGCCGCATGGTCGGCTGTCGGGATTTCGACGTCAGTATCCTGAACGCCGGCATCTCGACAGCCGTCATTTTAATGCATCCCTGCTGAACAACTAGAATAGAAAGGTAAATCAGGAACACGTGCTAAATACAATAGAAGAAGGTAATCTACCTCTCCAAGGTAAATTCCTATACTGTACACAGAATCCTGTATGGAACAGTTTGGAGGTGTTTTGTGCAGAAGAATCAAGTGACAGATCTGAGCCATTGTAAAGGTCCTGAGACACTCACACTGTAGGGGAAACCAGGTTATGTAAGCAAAAGGCTCCCTCACCTGTGTAGTGTCCTCCTTGCAAACTGCCATGATGATTGCAAACTGCATATAAATCATACAGTGCATCCAGCTGCCTATTCTCCATCTGGTAAGGTGGCTGCTTCCATGATGACCACTGTCCTAAGGGGCCTCCCTTGACCACATGGGCTGCCATGTCCATCCCAGCCAGCGGGAACCTGACCAGTGTAGATAGTTTGTTCCTGCGGCCGCCAACTTGCCGAAACCTTTTAAGATGGATGATGAGGATGTCCGGGAGAGTCCACAGACTTAGCTTGACTGTTCCCTGCTGCAACACTTTGCAGTGGGGGCACCTCCAGGCATCATCTGGAGCCAGCTGAGACAGACACAATTAAGAAGTAAGCTTGATTACTAAACAAGTGCATATTTTGATACATTGCATTCTATATATATATATTTTTTTTATAACAAAGGACAATTGTGAGAATAGTGTTTGGAGTCTGAGGTGCAGAGCTTAGAAGAGGCCAAGATATCTCAATTTGAAACCTCATTGGTGCATTTATTAGCATGACAAGTGGTAAGGTGAACTTGGGGTGATGGCAAACTGCAATGAACTGTTGTTTTTTTCAAAACACTTACAGAAACATGGGGTTTCCTGTGGATATTATACACTTGGGGCTCAGGTGTTTGTTGCATGTCTATGGGGTATATGCAATTGCGGTCGAATTCCCGAAATTGTCGAATTTCGGGTCATTTTCGACCAAAAAAAAAAAATCGCCTATGCAATTCAGTGCTTTCCGACCAAAAAACGGACTTTCAAAATTCGACTTTTTGAAATTCGACTTTTTGCAAATTCGACTTTTCTGCAATGATACAAGTGCTGCAATTCGACCAAAGCATATTCAATTCAAGTTTGGAAATTCGACAGCAGTGCTTTTAGACAGCAAATTCGTCATTTTCAATCCGCCACACTTTGGAGGGTGAAAACAAATAAAAAAAATTTAAACATGTTTTTTTTTTTTGGGAATAGCAGATCTATTTATATTAGAAGGGTTTAGGTACTTTTTTTTTTTTTTTGGAGGCACAAATATTATTTATATATTTTTTAAAATATATATATTTTTTTTTTTTATGCTGGAACGGTAAAATCATTAAAAAAAATGGCGTGGGGTCCCCCCTCCAAAGCATAACCAGCCTCGGGCTCTTCGAGCTGGTCCTGGTTCTAAAAATGCGGGGAAAAAATTGACAGGGGATCCCCCGTATTTTTAAAACCAGCACCGGGCTCTGCGCCTGGTGCTGGTGCCAAAAATACGGGGGACAAAAAGAGTAGGGGTCCCCCGTATTTTTAACACCAGCATCGGGCTCCACTAGCTGGACAGATAATGCCACAGCCGGGGGTCACTTTTATGCCGTGCCCTGCGGCCGTGGCATCAAATATCCAACTAGTCACCCCTGGCCGGGGTACCCTGGGGGAGTGGGGACCCCTTCAATCAAGGGGTCCCCCCCCCCCAGCCACCCAAGGGCCAGGGGTGAAGCCCGAGGCTGTCCCCCCCATCCAATGGGCTGCGGATGGGGGGGCTGATAGCCTTTTGTGATAATAAAAAGATATTGTTTTTTCCAGTAGTACTACAAGTCCCAGCAAGCCTCCCCCGCAAGCTGGTACTTGGAGAACCACAAGTACCAGCATGCGGGAGAAAAACGGGCCCGCTGGTACCTGTAGTACTACTGGGGGAAAAATACCCAAATAAAAACAGGACACACACACCGTCGACAGTAAAACTTTATTTCATACGTCGACACACATACTTACCTATGTTCACACGCCGACATCGGTCCTCTTCTCCATGTATAATCCACGGATACCTGAAAAGAAAAGTTCAATATACTCACCTCAGCCATGGTCCAGAGATAAATCCACGTACTTGGCAAAAAAAGAAAACGCAAATACCCGACCACTGGACTGAAAGGGGTCCCATGCTGACACATGGGACACCTTTCCATGAATGAGACCTGTCAGTGACAGCTGTCACAGAAAGGTCTCTAAGCCAATCAGGAAGCGCAACTTCGTTGCGCTCACCTGATTGGCTGTGCGCTGTCTGTACTGTGACAGCGCATCGCAAAGCCGCTCCATTACTTTCAATGGTGGGAACTTAGCTGACCGGCGGGTGACCCCACCGCTACCCGCAAAGTTCCCACCATTGAAAGTAATGGAGCGGCTTTGCGATGCGCTGTCACAGTACAGACAGCGCACAGCCAATCAGGTGAGCGCCACGGAAGTAGCGCTTCCTGATTGGCTGAAGGGACTTCAGTGACAGGAGTCACGTGATGTCCCGGCATTCGGGAGAAAGGGGTCTGATGTAAAAGCATTGGACCCCTTTCAGTCCGGTATGGAGCGGGTATTTGCGTTTTTTTTTTTTAACAAGTACCTGGATTTATCTCTCTGGACGTGGATTTATCTCTGGACGCTGGAAGGTGAGTATAATTTTTTCACAGGTACCCTCGGATCGTCGGAGACCGTGGCAGTCGGCGTGTCAACATAGGTAAGTATGTGTGTGTCGGTAGTGTGTAATAAAGTTTTACTATCAAGGTGTGTGTGTCCTGTTTTTATTTGGGTATTTTTTTCCCAGTAGTACTACAGGTACCAGCGGGCCCGTTTTTCTCCCGCATGCTGGTACTTGTGGTTCTCCAAGTACCAGCTTGCGGGGGAGGCTTGCTGGGACTTGTAGTACTACTGGAAAAAACAATATCTTTTTATTATCACAAAAGGCTATCAGCCCCCCCATCCGCAGCCCATTGGATGGGGGGGGACAGCCTCGGGCTTCACCCCTGGCCCTTGGGTGGCTGGGGGGGGGGACCCCTTGATTGAAGGGGTCCCCACTCCCCCAGGGTACCCCGGCCAGGGGTGACTAGTTGGATATTTGATGCCACGGCCGCAGGGCACGGCATAAAAGTGACCCCCGGCTGTGGCATTATCTGTCCAGCTAGTGGAGCCCGATGCTGGTGTTAAAAATACGGGGGACCCCTACTCTTTTTGTCCCCCGTATTTTTGGCACCAGCACCAGGCGCAGAGCCCGGTGCTGGTTTTAAAAATACGGGGGATCCCTGGCCAATTTTCCCCCGGATTTTTAGAACCAGGACCAGCTCGATGAGCCCGAGGCTGGTTATGCTTTGGAGGGGGGACCCCACACCATTTTTTTTTTCGGGTTTTTCCCCGTTTTTTACCGTTTTTTAAAATCGCGGCAAAATCCGCCAAATTGGCCGATTTTCGCCCGCGATTCTGGCGAATCCGTTTTTCATTGAATATGGTGAATTCCGGCAGGCACCTGCCGGAATTCACCTGGCGAATTGAGTCGGAAAAAAAAACGGCGAAAAAAATTGCCGCAATTCGCCGTGAATTGCATATACCTCTATGTCTTTTTTAAAGGAAGATAGTAGGTGGAGCTGGTGTCCAAACTGATTGTAAATGTAATATGCTAATGTGCACATTTCTTCGAAGCACAGTCTAATGGGCTTGCCGCCTACAGAGCCCTTTCAACTTATTGACTATTGCTTTCCCTCCTGTAACTTTTACATTTCTTTTATTTGTTTGTTGATAATTTATATTACATGTAAAATTCTAAAAGACCGGATAAAATAGAGATGATGCAGAAAAGAAATAAGGGTAGGTAAAATAAAATGTTCATTTTGTACGATTAGAAGTAAATCAAATCTTGGTTATGAATGATCACAATAGAGTATGACTTCAACTTCAGACTTTATGCTGTGATTTTCAGCTATTTATTTGCCCTTGGATATGACACTACTCAGTTGGACTCTGCATGGGTTTCATCCAATCAGCCAATTTGTGTAAAAGGGATTCAGTCAATTTACCTCCAATCAAAATCCCGACGGTCGAAATTCCGACAGCAATTGACCGACGGTCAAAATCCCAACGAGGTCAAAATCCCGACATGGACAAAATACAGACATTTAAAATATCGGCACGGTTAAAATGACGACAGGTCAAAATGCCGACATAATTTTTTAATTGAAACCGACTTGTTCATACTTTACCATCCCAGTGGACCTGGAGGGGGAATATAATAGTGTGCTGAGCGCAGCGAGGCACCATGACCGAAGCATGGCGAGCGCAGCGAGCCATGCGAGGGGACGTGGTACACTTATATGGTGTCCATGTCGACATACACACCGAAAACCCCCAATGAAAAATGCATATCGGTATTTTGACCTGTCGGCATTTTACATGTCGTTATTTTGACCTTGTCGGTATTTTAAATGTCGGTATTTTGTCCATGTCGGGATTTTGACCTTGTCGGGATTTTGACTGTCGGTCAATTGCTGTCGGGATTTTGATTGGAGGTATTTCATACAGATCCCGTGTCAAATCCTAGACAACAAATTCCCAGGATAGAAATACATGACTGAAAAGCACAGATGTAAGCCACAAAGATAAAGCAATGCAGTTCCTAATTGTTTCAGGATGTAATGTACAAGCCTTTGAATTAAAATTTCTGAAGGTGTAAACTCTTATAATATGGCTTCTTTACATCCACCCAAAGTAAAAAAATAAATAAAACTTGTGCTTGCTTATCTGATAAGATATGTAGTCTTACATGCCACCAAACGCTTGTGTATTACTGTACTTACCTGTTCTTCCTTGGTGTACAGCTGAAAGCACTCGTCCAGTGTACAGCTCTGCTGCTGGTGGTCCAGTTGCTGATTCCTCACAGATTCATCATCCTGCACTACTTCTTCCTGTATATTCCCGAACAGTCTTAAAGAGGGTGAGAGGATGATATATTTCAGTACAAATATAGCAACAGAAATAGAAATGTTGCAGTACACAAGACAACCGTTAGGTGTCAGGCACTAAAAGAGAAGCTATGGATAAAACGGTCACTGCTGGAAACAACAGCAAGCTGCACTAACATTCTCTATATGATCATTAAAGAGTTAAAAAAGAAAATTGAGACTTTGAAAATACAGCCTGGTTCCTTCTACAATGGGTTAATAAAGCTCTATTCCCATTACCCATTTCCCGGATTTATGTTTGCCATTTTTATTTCTGGTAATACACACATTGACTTTTGAATGTTTAGAGAATGACATAACCTTTGATGTACTGAATTCTTTCCCTCTATTCGTGTTCTACCTCTCCCATCAGACACCCCCCGCAACATAACTAATATGTTTTACATTTTCCTTTGCGTATTTGTTTATGACCAGGCACGTTAACCTTGTATGTCAGATTTTTTACTGTGGTGTATTAATGACATGGTATAAAAAAAATAAAAAAAATTACAAAATTAAAAAAACAACAACAACAACAACACACACACACACACACACACACACACACACACACACACACACATTAGTATGTATCAGAAAAAGTACTTTCTGAAATATTCGCACATATCCTCAAATCAAAGCGACACTGCTGTTTTTCATGAATGGCCTTCTTACCGCTCTTTTGTTTTAGGGTCCCATTCTATTGCCAGCTTTACATGGGGTGGCCCTCCTGTTCCACAGAGTTGCAGAGCCCTATTAAAAAAGGAGATCACATATAACATGCTGAACATATAACAAGTGCAATGTAAATTGCGCAATCTACTAACATGGAAACCAAAGTACTTCTGGCTCCACCTGCTTCCTATGTACAGCATGATACAAGATGGTCAGTAACTTCCTATCACACTCGTATTCCTTCAGTATATGGACCACTTACAAAGAAGTTTATACTGTAACATTTATCATTTTCAATCACCCTCAATTCCCTCCATTGTACTCAGTCAGTGTCCAAGAGCTCAGATACAGTCAGGGCCACTTGATTCTCCTTTAAGCAGGAGAGATCCAATAAAGCTGCTATAAATTATATATATATATATATATATATATATATATATATATATATATACACACACATATATATATATATATATATATATATATATATATATATATATATATACACACACACACACACACATACATATACATACACACTGCTCAAAAAAAAATAAAGGGATTACTTAAACAACACAATGTAACTCCAAGTCAATCACACTTCTGTGAAATCAAACTGCCCACTTAGGAAGCAACACTGATTGACAATCTATTTCACATGCTGTTGTGCAAATGGAATAGACAACAGGTGGGAATTATAGGCAATTAGCAAGACACCCCCAATAGAGGAGTTGTTCTGCAGGTGGTGCCCACAGACCACTTCTCAGCTCCTATGCTTTCTGGCTGATGTTTTGGTCACTTTTGAAAGCTGGTGGTGATTTCACTCTAGTGGTAGCATGAGATGGAGTCTACAACCCACACAAGTGGCTCAGGTAGTGCAGCTCATCCAGGATGGCACATCAATGCGAGCTGTGGCAAGAAGGTTTGCTGTGTCTGTCAGCGTAGTGTCCAGATTATGGAGGCGCTACCAGGAGACAGGCCAGTACATAAGGAGACGTGGAGGAGGCCGTAGGAGGGCAACAACCCAGCAGCAGGACCGCTACCTCCGCCTTTGTGCAAAGGGGAACAGGAGGAGCACTGCCAGAGCCCTGCAAAATGACCTCCAGCAAGCCACAAATGTGCATGTGTCTACTCAAACGATCAGAAACAGACTCCATGAGGGTGGTATGAGGGCCCGACGTCCACAGGTGGGGGTTGTACTTACAGCCCAACACCGTGCAGGACGTTTGGCATTTGCCAGAGAACACCAAGATTGGCAAATTCGCCACTGGCGTCCTGTGCTCTTCACATATGAAAGCAGGTTCTCACTGAGCACATGTGACAGACGTGACAGAGTCTGGAGATGCCAAGGAGAACATTCTGCTGCCTGCAACATCCTCCAGCATGACCGGTTTGACAGTGGGTCAGTAATGGTGTGGGGTGGCTTTTCTTTGGGGGGCCGCACAGCCCTCCATGTGCTCACCAGAGGTAGCCTGACTGCCATTAGGTACCGAGGATGAGATCCTCAGACCCCTTATGAGATCATATGCTGGTGCGGTTGGCCCTGGGTTCCTCCTAATGCAAGACAATGCTAGACCACATGTGGCTGGAGTGTGTCAGCAGTTCCTGCAAGACGAAGGCATTGATGCTATGGACTGGCCCGCCCGTTCCCCAGACCTGAATCCAATTGAGCACATCTGGGACATCATGTCTCGGCTCCATCCACCAACGCCACGTTGCACCACAGACTGTCCAGGAGTTGGCAGATGCTTTAGTCCAGGTCTGGAAGGAGATCCCTCAGGAGACCATCCGCCACCTCATCAGGAGCATGCCCAGGTGTTGTAGGGAGGTCATACAGGCACGTGGAGGCCACACACACTACTGAGCCTCATTTTGACTTGTTTTAAGGACATTACATCAAAGTTGGATCAGCCTGTAGTGTGTTTTTCCACTTTAATTTTGAGTGCGACTCCAAATCCAGACCTCCATGGGTTAATAAATTTGATTTCCATTGATAATTTTTGTGTGATTTTGTTGTCAGCACATTCAACTATGTAAAGAACAAAGTATTTAATAAGAATATTCCATTCATTCAGATCTAGGATGTGTTATTTTAGTGTCCCTTTATTTTTTTGAGCAGTATATATATATATATATATATATATAAATATAAATAAAATTAGGATTTTAATTACCTACCGGTAAATCCTTTTCTCGAAGTCCATAAGGGATATTGGGGGAGACTTAGTACAATGGGTAAGGATGGGGTCCAAAAAAGCCAGTGCACTTTCAATTTTCTTCAGTGGGTGTGATGGCTCCTCCCCTACATGCCCCCTCCCACGGGCAGTTATAGGTAAAAACGTGCCCGAAGGAGAAAGGACATATATGAGAGAAGGAAATATGACAACAAAGAGTGGTGAGATTTATAAACCAGCACACCACGAACATACAACCAGCAACGGCTGGAAACAACAAGAGCAACAGCTGAACGGGTAACCACATAAAAGAGAACCTGCAGAAAAGTCACCGCACTGAGGCGGGTGCCCAATATCCCTTATAGACTACGAGAAAAGGATTTACCTCTAGCATCCATAAGGGATATTGGGGGAGACTTAGTACGATGGGGATGTCCCAAAGCTTCCAGAATGGGCGAAAATGTGCGGAGACTGCAGCAGCACCGCCTGCCCAAACTGGGTATCCTCTTTAGCCAGGGTATCAAACTTGTAGAACTTAACAAAAGTGTTCTTCCCCAACCAGGTAGCAGCTCGGCATAGTTGCAAGGCCGAGACTCCCCGTGCAGCCACCCAGGAAGGGCCCACGGATCTCATAGAGTGGGCCTTCAGAGACTTAGGAACAGGTAAGGCTGCCGACACATAGGCCTGTTGGATAGTAAGCCTAATCCAACGAGCAATGGACTGCTTCAAAGTAGGACAACCCTTTTTCTGCGCATCATAGAGCACGAATAAGGAATCCCTCTTTCTGATCTGAGCTGTTCGCCTGACAATGCCTCCGGAGGAGCAGAAGAACCAGAACCAGACGGAACCACAATAGGTTGATTCAGGTGAAACGCGGAGACAACCTTCGGCAGGAACTGCAGTCTAGTCCGGAGCTCCGCTCTGAGCTCGTAAAAGACCAAGTAGGGACTTTTATACGATAAGGCCCCCAATTCTGAGACACGTCTAGCAGAAGCCAGGGCCAGTAACATCACAGTCTTCCACGTGAGGTACTTGTCTTCTACTGTCATCAGAGGTTCCAACCAGGAGGACTGCAGAAATGTCAGCACCACATTCAAATCCCAGGGTACCATAGGCAGCACAAAGGGAGGCTGTATGTGGAGTACCCCTTGCAAGAAGGTCTGAATTTCTGGCAACATCTGCCAATTTCTTCTGGAAGAAAATGGAAAGAGCTGAAATCTGGACCTTAAGGGAACCCAGACGTAAGCCCTTATCCACACCAGCCTGCAGGAAATGCAAGAAGCGTCCCAAGTGGAACTCTGCAGCTGGATACGTGCGTTCCTCGCACCATAGACATATCTCCGCCAGATATGATAGTGTTTTGACGTCACAGGTTTCCTGGCCTGAACCATGGTAGCAATAACCTTCTTGGAAAGGCCCTTGCGAGCTAGGATGTTCCACTCAACCTCCATGCCGTCAAACGAAGTCGCCGTAAGTCCGGATAGATGAACGGTCCTTGTTGAAGAAGATCTCTTCTGAGAGGTAGAGGCCAAGGGTCTTCTACGGACATGTTCAGAAGATCCGCGTACCACGCCCTCCGAGGCCAATCTGGGGCAATCAGAATTGCCTGGACTCCCTGATGCGCTTGAGCACCCTTGGGAGCAACGGAATCAGAGGAAAACAGGTAGACCAGCCGGTAAGGCCAAGGCGACGTCAGTGCATCTACTGCCCTCGCCTGAGGGTCCCTGGTTCGGGAGCAATACCAATGAAGATTCTTGTTGAGACGAGAAGCCATCATGTCTATCTGTGGGCAGCCCCACCGGTGGATGATCTGTTGGTACACCTGCTGGTGGAGACCCCACTCCCCCGGGAGGAGATCGTGACGACTCAGGAAATCCGCTTCCCAGTTGTCCACACCCGGAAGGAAGATTGCAGACATTGCTCTTGCATTACTTTCTGCCCAGAGGAGTATTTTTAACACCTCTCGCATGCAGGCTCTGCTTTTTGTTCCTCCTTGTCGATTGATGTACGCCACTACTGTGGCGATGTCCGACTGTACTTGGATCGCGCGATCCTTGAGCAGAGGAGAGGCCTGAAGCAGAGCATAGTAGATCACCCAAAGTCTCAGAATGATGATCGGAAGGAGGGCAACGTAGGCTGACCTCCTGCCCTGGAACTGTGCCCCTTGGGTGAACGCTTCCTATCCTCTCAGACTCGCATCCATTGTGAGGAGGATCCAATCCAGAAACCCGAAACTCCGGCCTTACAGGAGATTGGAGGATTGCAGCCACCACAGGGGGAAAATCCTGGCTTGAGGCGACAGCCGTATCGTCCGGTGCATCTGAAGATGTGATCCGGACCATTTGCTCAGGAGATCCAGCTGAAAAGTTCTGGCATGGAACCTCCCATATTGGATCGCCTCGTATGAGGCGACCATCTTTCCCAACAATCTTATGCAAAGATGGATGGACACTCGACCATCTCCTTAAGTGTTTTCATCTTGTCTTCTGGTAGGAACACCTTCCGGGCTACAGTATCCAGTAACATCCCCAGGGACAGGAGCCGCTGAGTCGGCTCCAGGTGGGCCTTCTGTAAGTTGAGGATCCACCAATGGTGTGACAGAAGTTGGATAGTGCAGTCAATATGGAGCAGCAAAAGGTCCCTGTATCTTGCTTTTATCAGAAGATCGTCCAGGTAAAGAACAAAGGCCCTCATTCCGAGTTGATCGCTCGCTAGCTACTTTTAGTCGCCGCCCACGGGGGAGTGTATTTTCGCTTTGCAAGTGTGTGAACGCGTGTGCAGCCGAGAGGGACGAAAAAGTTTTTTGCAGTTTCTGAGTAGCTTTGGACTTAATCAGCCCTTGTGATCACTTCAGTCTTTTTGGTCCCGAAATTGACATCAGACACCCGCCCTGCAAACGCTTGGACACGCCTGCGTTTTTCCAAACACTCCCTGAAAACGGTGAGTTGCCACCCACAAACGTCCTCTTCCTGTCAATCTCCTTGCGATCGGCTGTGCGAATGGATTCTTCGTTAAATCCATCGCCCAGCAATTATCCGCTTTGTACCCGTACGACGCGCCTGCGCACTGCGGTGCATACACATGCATAGTAGTAACCTGTTCGCTGCGCTGCAAAAAACGGCAGCGAGCGACCAACTCAGAATGACCCCCAATATTGACTCCCTGGACATGGAGCTGGAACATCATCTCCATCACCTTCGTGAACACCCTTGGAGCTGTGGACAGGCCGAAGGGTAGTGCCTGGAATTGGTAGTGATTGTCCAGCAGGGCAAACCTCAGGTACGCCTGATAAGGCGGCCAAATCGGAATATGGAGACAGGCGTCCTTGATATCCAAGGAAACCATGAATTCCTGGTCTTCCAGGCCCGCAATCACTGCTCGCAAGTGTTCCATTTTAAACTTGAACACCTTCAGGTAAGGGTTCAAGGATTTTAGATTCAAAATGGGCCTTACCGAACCATCTGGTTTCGGCACCACAAACGGGTTGGAGCAATAACCCTTGCCTTGTTGTGGAATTGGTACTGGAACAATGACTTGGGACTGGGCCAACTGTAAGATGGCCTGTTGCAACGTAACCCGCATATCCTCCAAAGCTGGTAAGCTTGATTTGGAAAATTGTTGGGGAGGAGCACTGTCGAACTCCAGCTTGTAGCCTTGAGAAACGAGATCCCTGACCCAGGTATCTTGGCAGGAAGTCTCCCAGATGCGGCTGAAGTGACGCAGTTGAGCTCCCACCTCGAGATCCCCTCGTGGTGGGTGGACACCGTCATGCTGAGGCCTTAGTGGAAGCAGAACTGGTGGATTGTTCCCGAGAGCTGGTGCTAGCAGGTTTTCTTGACTTACCTCTGGTGAATCTAGCCGCATTGGTGTCACCTCTGACCTTAGAGCGAAATCTATTAGATCGAAACGACTGAACAGACGGCCCCGGATAGGAGCGTCTCGCCGGCGGGGCCCCAGAGGGGAGAAACGTGGATTTCCCAGCCGTAACTTTGGAAATCCATGTATCCAACTAAACCCCAAAGAGCCATTCCCCTGAAAAGGGGAGGGGTTCCACACTGCATTTGTATTCCGCGTCCGCTATCCACTGACGCAACCACAAGGCCCTGCGCACCGACACTGTCATGGCAGAAGTCCTAACATTAATATTACTCATCTACTTAAGCGAATCACACCAGGACGCGTGTAGTGTACTGAATGTGCTTAGGGAGGGTCACCATAGTGACTAGAGGCATAGCCCTGGAGAGGCCATTCTGAATTTTAGTGACCCAGGAATGAATGGCATGGGTCATCCAGCAACCCGCAATGACCGGTGTTTGCGAGACACCCGCTGCCACGTAAAATAGATTTGAGCGTGGCTTCTATTTTCCTATCCCCAGGATCCTTTATGGTAAAGAAGCCTGGGGCAGGCAGCACCACCTTTTTGGACAGGCAAGAGACTGACACATCAACCCCCGGGGGTTCCTCCCAAAATTTCCTACCTTCAGGAGCAAATGGGATAGTGCGCAAAAACTTTTTTGACACTTGAAATTTTTTGTCTGGATTTTTCCAGGCCAGCTGGAATAGGTGATCTAACTCTGCGGAATCAGGGAAAGTGGCATCAGGCTGGTTTTGTGTAAATAAAAACTACTGCTGTGAGGCAGTGTCCTCTAGAGGGAGCTTTAACACGTCCCGAACAGCCATAATTAGGGGTTCAATACCTTGAGCAGAATCAGGATCCCCACTAATGGGGTCTAAGTCCTCCCCATCCTTCTGTACATCATCTGTGTCAGATAGTAGAGCATGCAAACCACGCTTTTGTGGCCCTGCATGAGAGGAGGGGGCTGTGTAACATCTGCCCGAGCAGCTAAATCTGCAACAGCTTGTTGTAGTAGCTAAGTTTTCTACACATTAGCAGTGATTAGTGATGACACATCAGACATCATACTTTTAAGAGACAGCCATGTGGGCTCTGAACACTCTCCCCCAACCTCTTCACTGAGTTGTGAAGATTGGCTGCATTTGTCACCTGAAACAGAAGCAGATGACAATGGAGAGAATCTGGTGTGGCATATACTGCACAGTTTTTGTTTACCCATGTTTCACAGTAAACACAATAACATACACATACACACAGACAGTAATATTAGCAAGCCTGTCCTACTGTATGTGAGAGGAGACACAGAGAGAGAAGGACACCAGCACACCAGCCCCAGTGAGGTTGTCAGCTTACTATATCACAGTAAACACTAAGAAATTCTGTCCTACAGAGAACGCAGATAGTGTACAATAGCGGCTCTCCCCCTTTGCTACACCCTGTATCAGTTTTCCAGCGTGTCTTGTGAGGCAGGAAGCGCTGTGTGTGCGCTGTCTGTGGCTGCATTAAGCAGAGGAATGTGCCAAAATGCCTCTGGTCCCGCTCTGAGGTAGCTCCGCCCCCCCAATGGCGCAGGAGCTACAGTGACTATTTATACTGGTAATGTCTCAGTTTTGCTTAAAAACATCACACAAGGGCCTTTTGGGGTACCTACCCTCAATCTCCCCCCCACTACCTTATCTAAAGGGAACCGTATCTTATTAATCAAATTGGCAGCCGCCGCTAAAAAAAAAAAAAGATCCTCTCCCAATGAATTTCTACTGACCCAGTCTCCATTCCATTACTTCACCCTAGACTTTCGCATCTTTTTCACTTAGATTGGACCAACACCACGTTACAAAAAGAAAAGTTAACGGAGAAGCATTTTAATATATGGCTCCCGTATGTTGGTAGTCTCTTCCCATTAATTAAGGAAGCTTTACGGAAGTGTTTTAGGACACCAGGTGGTATAATTTAGAAGTCCTTGACTCCGGTGCTCCCTTCTGAGTCACTTCTAATCAGGGACATACCAGTATATTGCACCTGTATACCTAGATAAGCTTTTTCTTTGACGTACCATTCTGTGTATATTTTGATCAAAGTTTGGTTTCTATCTCTCCTTTTGTCTGCTGTAAAATACTGCTGGTACATTTTATTTTTGTCATATTTAGCTGTACTGTATACATAAATTGTATGTTACTGATTCCTCCTGTCAATAAAAACTTTTGAAAAAAAACAAACAAACAAACAAACAAACAGCCACACAAGTGCTAGTACAAGCAATTTATAGCCAGTCTACATGGGGGGCTCTAGCAGGACCCCCCCAGGAGGGTCCCGTATGCCACGCCCGTGTTCAGCCTCACTTTGAACTGGGGGCGCCCCTAGTGGGGCCCCTTGGTTTCTATTTACCACAGACGTCACCTTCAAGCAGTGTTGGGGGTGTGCGGCTGTGACAGCCAAGGCGCAGTGCCCCGCTGAACAACAACCCCTCAGGACGGTGGTCCTGCAGCGGGGAAGCGGGGCTCTGCACCTTGCAAAGGCCGGTGACCGCTTCCCCCCCAACTCCCATTATGCAGGTATGCTGTTGCCCAAACGGTATACCGAAAATAACAAACAAGAAAAATAAATTGAAGAAAACTCTCTGGAGCTCAGAGATGTGCATCCTCTCCTGAGGGCACTTTTTTTCTAAACTGCCTGTGGGAGGGGGCATAGAGGGGAGGAGCCACCACACCCAGTGAAGAAAATTTAAAGTGCACTGGCTCCTTTGGACCCCGTCTATACCCATCATACTAAGTCTCCCCCAATATCCCTTAAGGATGTATATATATATATATATATATATATATATATATATATATATATATATATATATATATATATATATATATATATATATACATACATACATACATACACACACACACAGTATATACAGTAGCAGTTAAAAGTTTGATGGACACCTTCTCATTCAATGGTTTTTATTTATTTAATTATTTTCTGTATTGTAGATTAGTACTGAAGACATCAAAACTATGAAAGAACACATATGGAATTACGTTGTAAAAAAAAAAAAGGGTTAAACAAATCAAAATATGTTTTATATTTTAGATTCCTCAAAGTAGCTCCCAGGGGCAAACGCAGGATTTACTTTGGGGGGTTTCCAAAATTTAAGCTGCCATCTCCGGGGAGATGGCAGCCTAAAATTTTGGTCTTGACAAAGGTTCCATAGAGGAACAAAACGTTGACCCTGACCCTGTAAACTATGGGGTATATTTACTAAAATTCGTATCTGTGTCGATTTGGAGTGTAATTAAACACGAATGACATCGAATGTGTGAATTTGCAACTTTTTGTTTTTTTTTACGCCTCATTTACTAAGCTGTCGTATTTTGATTGTCCTCATTTTTCGATGTCGATGTCATTCGTGTTTTTTAAATGTAGAATGCGGCCGGTGTTTTTGCGGCCGTGTTGGGTCTTTTTTAACGAATGCGTCATTTGTATGTTACGGCAGTGTTTCTCCGTTCCCGGACGCAATTTTTCTCTAACTTTCGTTTTTGTCACTCGTCCGTGATTGGTTTGTTTCCTGATGGAGGAGTGTCTGTGCTCATTACTATAAAACCGCCCCAAACCGACCGAACCTCGTGGGTTTAGCTAGTGAAGAGGTGAGAGGAAGTGATGTTTGGTGTTGGTGAGTAGTTTGAAGTATTTTGTGGTTTGGAGGTGGTTTTTTGCGATTGCTGAGTGCTGTAGTGTGTGTGTGTAAGTAGTCTTGTCATACTTGTTGTGTAATTATTTAAAAGTCTGTTTTTTTTTTTTTTACAAAGACAAAAAAACTAATCAGTCTATTGTCATTGTTTGTGAGTGTGTGTGTGTGTGTGTGTGTGTGTGTGTGTGTGTGTGTGTGTGTGTGTGTGTGTGTGTGTGTGTGTGTGGTGTGTGGTGGAGGAGTGTGTTGTGTGTGTTTTTTTTGTAATTGTTATTCGTTGTTTGTCCTGAATATGTCCCAGTCAGAGGTGAGTGAGGTGGAGGAGGTGAGTGAGGGGGAGGAGGTGAGTGAGGTGGAGGGGGAGTTTGCTGCTGCGGCCTCGAGTGAGAGTGATGGTGCTGTTGCTCCGCAGCCACGCACCACTACAAAGACTGGGCGCAATGTGAAGTTCACCTATGCAGAGAATGTCGCATTGGTGCGGGAGCTGATGAAACATCATCATCAGCTGTTTGGCCATGATGCTGCCAAGGTACCTTCACGCAGGAAGAGTGTTCTGTGGGGGAAGGTAGTAGCGGCAGTTAATAGTGAGGGTGTGGTGAGGAGGACCGAGGACACGTGTCGTAAGCGTTTCTACGATATCAAGCGCCGTGTCAAGGCGAAGATGGCCAAGGAGGCAAAGTCTGCCAGGCAAACAGGGGGTGGTCATCCCTTCAGAGCGTCATATTGTGATTGGGAGGAGCCTGTGCGGTCCCTTATTCCGTCACAGAAGTGGTTGGTGCGACTTATGTCCGGGATTCGGATCGTCCAAGGCAGGATGGTGAGTTTGTGGTACAATATTTATATTATTTTAACATGTGCTTTGTCCTTAGTTGTGTGAAATGTATTGTAGCTGATTCTGTTTGTAAGTGGCTTAATTATTGAAATGTGTTGGTGTTGTTTTTTTTTAGCATAAATAGTTATGTTGTTTCCCTTTGTCTTGTGAAGTTAGCAGTTGTCCTGTCCCTTTTGCAGCATCAAATTTATTTATTTTTAATTTTTTTGTGGTTTTATTTATTTTTTTCATTTAAATGAAGTGTGACTCATGTGTTTTCATGAATGTTTAATACATTTTATTTAATGTTTTTT
Organism: Pseudophryne corroboree; assembly: GCF_028390025.1. Taxonomy (NCBI): domain Eukaryota; kingdom Metazoa; phylum Chordata; class Amphibia; order Anura; family Myobatrachidae; genus Pseudophryne; species Pseudophryne corroboree. The sequence continues at coordinate 508,634,414 of NC_086446.1, forward strand.
TGGTTAATGTATGTTGTTGTGGATAGGCCTTTGTGTGCAAGATGTGATTATTGCCGCAGAATAATTTGTAATTTTTTTATGGATAATAATATATTTGCTTATTGTGAGTTATTTGTGGCTCCAATTTTTATGTTTCTAACAGACTAATATTCTTGTTGTGTTAAAGTTCCACGGTTGGTTTTGTAGTTGTATAATATTGTTAATTATGCATCTTAGGGCATCTGCGGCCCTCCAGCTGTTGTGAAACTACATATCCCAGCATGCCCTGACACAGCTTTACCATTCTCTGACAACAAAACTGGGTCAGGGCATGCTGGGATATGTAGTTTCCCAACAGCTGGGGGGCTGCAGTTTGGACATGCCTGCCTTAGGGTATGGATTGTTTGTTGTAATTGGTTCATAATTAAAGTATACACACCCAATGGAGTCAGCCAGAAAAGCATAAGCCAAGTTTAGTTTAATTGTCTTAATGTTCTTCATATGTCCACATCACAATAATGTTTTGGAGTAAATATGTATTCACAATATAATGATCATAAGGTCAAAATTCCTATTTCAACAGTACGAAAGAGAGCCAGCACAGCCAGGACACAAACCCCACTGGCAAGAGATGCGGATGCTGGCGATGCAGGTAAGAATGTTGTGGGTACACATATTCTGTAAACACATAGGGCTCTATTCAAGAAGCAGTTAAAAGAGTGGAGCAGTGAGTCAGTGGAGAAGTTGCCCATGGCAACCAATCAGTGGCTCTGTATAATTTTAAAGTATGCAAATTATAAATGTTACGTTAATGCTGATTGGTTGCCATGGTCAACTTCTCCACTGGCTCACTTCTCCACACTTTTCACTTTTTTATGAATAGACCCCATAGAAAGACAGAATTATAATGTTTATATTATCCCATAGGAACTTCATCATCGCACCGCACTCCACTAAGACGACATTCGCAGGGGTCTGGCAGTCTCCAGAAGATGGGTAGTAAGTGACGCCGTCTTGAGGCGGTAACTACACCCGCATCCTCACCACCACAACGGCGCATCTCAACTGTGTTGGCTCAGCCACCAGAAGCCATTTTGGCCAGTCCACAAAGCGATGAGCCACAATCCCCTCAGCTGGCTGGTGAGTAAACCTTATTTATTTAAATTAAATGCATTTTCCACAGTGTTTTACCAAAAAAAACTAAAGCATACACTCATCCTTGTAGTAAGCAACACCAGCAAACACATGTGGGTAACGTTACTAAGATGGGACTTCTATTTAAGATGTGATGTTGCCCATACCAACCAATCCTATTCTCCCTAACATTAATACAGCACCTTCTCGAATATAATCCCTGCAATGTTATTGGTTGCTATGGACAACATCCCATCTTAAAAACAAATTCAATCTTAGTAATTTGACCCCATGGTAAGCATTATTTCGTGGTACACATCTCAAATTAACAACATGCGCTAAATAGGTGTGGCCACTTATGCCAACCATATTTTTAAGTATATGTTTTTTCACTATAATTGAAAATGTGTACTGGGAAAGACTGACAGCCTTTAACAATGTATGAGTGTATTGTTGTACACATTTAATGTATTCTGTTTTTTGGCCAAAAGGAAGCTTTAAACATAATATGTAAAGGGTGTAATGTAGCATTTTTACATTTCTACGTGTTTGACCATTAAGTTAAGCTCATAGCCCAACATTTACCTTAAAGATTGTTGTAATGAGTAGGGAACCAAAGAAGCCACATTTTTTAAATATAATGTCCAATATAATCATAAGTTTACCCACACTCTATTTATAATTTTCTACATGCATATTAAGAAGTAATGCATGTTGTCGTAAAGCACAATAAAAGCAGAAGCCCAACAGTAACTAAATTGTGGCTGTCTTAAACCCCATACAGATCCAGACATCATGCCCCAGGATACCCAGCAGGAAACTGACTTGCAGCAAACTTTCACACTACACATGCAAGCAGTTGATCCGAACCAGCCAACCACGCCGGCTGACATTACTCCCCCACCCCAAACAACCCCCACCCAACAATTGAGCCCAACACCACCCCAGCCACAAATGGGACAAGACTTTTGGTCCAGTTGGTCCACACAACAGGCCCAACACTATGCCTGTCTGCAAAACCACAGCCAATACCTTGCCAGTCTGCCACATCATCTACCGAGACAGACTGATTGTACAACTTGGCAGAGTGGCCAATAGCATGGAACAAATGAGAGCAGACAACAGCCAAATGATAGGAAGCTTTCAACGCATCATGGACTAACAAAACCGCCAGCAACAAGCCCTCATACAACTAATCCAGAGCAATCAGTTCATCACAGAAAGTATGTCCAGAATAGTCGCCAACAACACAGCCGCAACAACACAACTGACAGCAAGCATCAACAACCTGAGCCAAAACATCAATTTGTTGGCAGCCCAGCAACAAGGCTCAAGCTTGGGGACAACCACCCCTAGCCAGACCCCAATTTCCTCCCCAGTTAGGCGATCAAGCAGAACACGGCCCAATCTGCCAACAGAATCCTCTGCAGCCACCAAAAAAAAAAAAATGAGCAAGCAACAAAAAATACGATTTTACTCACCGGTAAATCTATTTCTCGTAGTCCGTAGTGGATGCTGGGGACTCCGTAAGGACCATGGGAAATAGATGGGCTCCGCAGGTGACTGGGCACTCTAAAGAAAGATTTAGTACTACCTGGTGTGCACTGGCTCCTCCCTCTATGCCCCTCCTCCAGACCTCAGTTAAGGAAACTGTGCCCGGAAGAGCTGACATTATAAGGAAAGGATTTTGGAATCCCGGGTAAGACTCATACCAGCCACACCAATCACACCGTTTAACTTGTGATAAACTGATCCAGTCAACAGTATGAATAACAACAGGGCATCAAACAATGGATGCCAACATAACATAACCCTTTATTAAGCAATAACTATATACACGTATTGCAGAAAGTCCGCACTAGGGACGGGCGCCCAGCATCCACTACGGACTACGAGAAATAGATTTACCGGTGAGTAAAATCTTATTTTCTCTAACGTCCTAGTGGATGCTGGGGACTCCGTAAGGACCATGGGGATTATACCAAAGCTCCCAAACGGGCGGGAGAGTGCGGATGACTCTGCAGCAACGAATGGGCGAACACAAGGTCCTCCTCAGCCAGGGTATCAAACTTGTAGAACTTAGCAAATGTGTTTGTACCCGACCAAGTAGCTGCTCGGCGAAGCTGTAATGCCGAGACCCCTCGGGCAGCCGCCCAAGAAGAGCCCACTTTCCTTGTGGAATGGGCCTTTACAGATTTTGGATGCGGCAATCCAGCCGCAGAATGAGCCTGCTGAATCGTGTTACAGATCCAGCGGGCAATAGTTTGCTTTGAAGCAGGAGCCCCCAACTTGTTGGGGGCGTACAGGATAAACAGCGAGTCAGTTTTCCTGACTCCAGCAGTCCTGGCTACACAGATCTTCAAAGCCCTGACCACATCAAGCAACTTGGAATCCTCCAAGTCCCGAGTAGCCGCAGGCACCACTATAGGTTGGTTCAAATGAAAAGATGACACCACCTTTGGCAGAAATTGTGGACGAGTCTGTAATTCTGCCCTGTCCATGTGGAAAACCAGATAGGGGCTTTTACATGACAAAGCCGCCAATTCTGACACACGCCTAGCCAAAGCTAAGGCCAATAGCATGACCACTTTCCACGTGAGATACTTCAGCTCCACGGTCTTAAGTGGCTCAAACCAGTGGGATTTCAGGAAACCCAACACCACGTTGAGATCCCAAGGTGCCACTGGTGGCACAAAAGGGGGCTGAATATGTAGCACTCCCTTAACAAACGTCTGAACTTCAGGAAGAGAAGCCAGTTCCTTTTGAATAAATACTTTCTTATTAGCAAGCTCAGGAGAGCTCACTAAAAGCACCCAGCTCTGGCCGGGCACAGATTCTAACTGAGGTCTGGAGGAGGGGCATAGAGGGAGGAGCCAGTGCACACCAGGTAGTACTAAATCTTTCTTTAGAGTGCCCAGTCTCCTGCGGAGCCCGTCTATTCCCCATGGTCCTTACGGAGTCCCCAGCATCCACTAGGACGTTAGAGAAATAATAAAGTTTTGTCATATAAAACTCACGATTCTAGATTTGTGCCCAACACAATTATAGTGTTTAAGATAATAAATAACTCAAATGCTATATGTGTAATGTTTAATTTGTTATTGACTGACAGGGTAATCTGACAATGTTATTGAGTAATTGTAAACAACATGCCTAATATCAAACAAAAACGCTTCACAAACATAATTCATAAATACATATATTTTATGTTTGGGGTTAGCCAATGTTCAGTTAGATAAATTAAGAGTTACCTGTAAAATGACGCATAATCAGTTACTGGCTTACCTGCCTCACACTGTGGCAAGATGTTTCTATCTCCTCTACTTGCTGACTGTTTACTTCATGTGTGCAATCTATGGCACCCAGCACATTGGGCATGCCTGCAAGCTCATAGAAAGATACCCTGACTGCATGCCACTACGACTCCTGGGTAGGGAAGCAGATAGAGGCATCTATGTGTGGATACAAAGCATCCCAAACCTGAGTGGACATTTCAAAATATAAGGTGAGTGTCATGACGTGTTTAAAATACAATACTGTGTTATATTACATAACAGAAGCACAACTTAGACATAGAGCAGGGACGTGCAGTCAGGGGAGACAGTGCCTCCCCTGTCATAATGATTAAAATAATAAAAAGAAGATATTTATAACAGAGTCTGTTATCAATATCTTTTTTCCTTATTTTAATAATTCCCCCCCTGTGGCAGCTTGTGAGGGTGGGAGGCAGCGGGAGAGGTGCCTCCCGCTGCTAACATTAAAACTCCGGGCAGCGGGGGGCGGGCAGGGAGCGGGGCGCAGCAATGGGCTGTGAAAGCCCATTGAAAATGAATGGACAAGCGGCACCTATACTGGTGCCGCAATGACAGGGGTGTGCGATGAATGCACGCCCCTGTCAGTGTCCAGATGTGATTGGCCCAGTGGATCCAGTGCTGGATCCGCTGTCCAATCACCCCCTTCCCGGCTGCAGCAGGCGCCGTGAGCTGTGTGGGCGCCCGCTGCAGCCAGCGCCGCTACTATGGGAGAGACGTCATGAGTCATGACGTCTCTCCCATAGTACAGAAGAGACGAGCCGGCGGCGGACGGACGGAGGACAGCGCTGCAGGAGCGGTAAGTATGTGTGTGTTTTTTTTTATTTTTTTATGTGTTTGTGTTGGGGCACAGCAAGAGGGGCACAACAACTGGGGGGCACAGCAACTGGGGCACAGCAACTGGGGCACAGCAACTGGGGGGCACAGCAACTGGCACAGCAAGAGGGGCACAGCAACTGGGGGGCACAACAACAAGGAGCACAGCAACTGGGGGGCACAACAACAGGGGCACAGCAACTGGGGGGCACATCAAGAGGGACACAGCAACTGGGGGGCACAGCAACAGGGGGGCGCATCAACAGGGGGCACAGCAACAGGGGCACAGCAACTGGGGGGCACAACAACAAGGGGCACAGCTATAAGGGGCACAGCTATAAGGGGCACAAGTACAAGGGGCACAAGTACAAGAGGCACAGCAACTGGGGGGCACAATTACAAGGGGCACAGCAACTGGGGGCACAGCAACTGGGGGGCACAATTACAAGGGGCACAGCAACTGGGGGCACAGCAACTGGGGGGCACAACTACAAGGGGCACAGCAATTGGGGGGCTCAACTACAAGGGGCACAGCAACTGGGGGCACAATTACAGGGGTCACAGCTACTGGGGGCAAAGCAACTGGGGGCACAGCGACAGGGGGCACAACTACTTCGGGCACAGCTAGAGGCAAAGCTACAAGGGGCACAGCGACTGGGGTCACAACTACTGGGGGCACAGCGACTGGGGGCACAACTACAAGGGGCACAGCAACTGGGGGGCGCAACAACAAGGGGCACAGCAACAGGGGCGCAACAACAAGGGGCACAGCAACTGGGGGGCGCAACAACAGGGGCACAACAACAAGGGGCACAAGTACAAGGGGCACAGCAACTGGGGGGCACAGCCACAAGGGGCAAAGCTACAGGGGGCACAGCTGCAAGGGGCACAGCGACTGGGGGCACAACTACAGGGGCCACAACTACTCGGGGCACTGCTACAGGGGGCAAAGCTACTAGGGGTACAGCTACTAGGCTCACAACTATTGGGGGAGCCTGCTCCATCATCCCAGTTAGCAGCAGCACTCTCCCCCGTCTGTGCTAACGTCTTCCTGCGTCAGCGAGGGCATAATATTCATTAATTTCTCTCTCTCTCTCTCTCGCTCTCCTCCTGTGGATTACTTTGTTTGTAAGTATAATTTTCATTTTTACAGGTACCCCTTTTGGATTCTACTGGACAAGTGGACGTGACCGGCGTGGGATGTAGGGAAGTGATCTCTCTCTCATTTTTACAGGAACCACCTATTGGATACTACTGGACAAGTGGACGTGACCGGCGTGGGATGTAGGTAAGTATGTGTGAGTGTGTAAGTGTGTTTTAATAAATTTTTTACTTTCACGGTGTGTGTGTTGTGTTTTTATTTGGGTATTTTTTGTTGTTGTAGAACTACAGGTACCAGCGGGCCTGTTATTACCCCGCATGCTGGCACTTGAGGTTCTCCAAGTACCAGCAAGCGGGGGAGGCTTGCTGGGCCTTGTAGTTCCACAACAAAAAACAATATTCTTTTTTATACACACTTATGGCTATCAGCCCGGCACCCAGCACCGCCCAGGGGTGCTGGGGACAGCCTCGGGCTTCACCCCTGGCCCTTGGGTGCCTGGAGGGGGGGACCTCTTGATTTAAGGGGTCCCCACTCCTCCAGGGAACCCCGGCCAGGGGTGACTAGTTGGGGGGGTAATGCCACGGCCGCAGGGACCTATATAAATGTGTCCCCCGGCTGTGGCATTATGTCCCTGGCTAGTGGAGTCCGGTGCCGGTTTTAAAAATACGGGGGACCCCTACATCTTTTGTCCCCCGTATTTTTGGAACCAGGACCGGTCTAAGAACCCGGTGCTGGTTGTCCAAATACGGGGAACCCCTGTCCAATTTTTTCCCAGTATTTAAACAACCAGGACCGGCTCAAAGAGCCCGAGGCTGGTTATACTTAGGAAGGGGGACCTCACGCATTTTTTTTTTTACATTTTTTAACCCATTCAGATCCTTCTCCATTAAGTTAATGTAAGCCCTGGACAACACAATTGCATTTATGTCCTCCTTCCCAAACACTAATTTTTATTTTTTTCTATAAAAATGTACAATATATCACAAGTATGATGAGCAGGCAGGCAGCGGGCATTGGCGGCATCGGACTGAGGTGCAAATTAGTGGCGGAGGGCTGGGTCAGTTGATGGTGGGCTAGTTTGTAAGCCATTGGCGGTGGCAGCAGGCATCGGCTAAGTGGCAGTAGTGGGCATTGGCTCGGCGGCGGTAGGGGTCATCGGCAGGATTCGGCGGACATTATGGCTGTAGTGCCTCACCAGCCTCTGACCTCACCGCACGCCACTGACATAGAGGAGTATGTATGTGTTAACTTACCTGATTTGAAAATTTAGAAAAGGTGGCCTGTGAGATAGAAATTACATCGCCAGTCACAGCGTGAAAGCTGACAGTAGCCATAAAGTGCAACACAGCCAGGAGTTTGTCCAGGCCTGAGACAGAGCGAGAGCGTGCTGTCTCATGGTCTAGGTTCAGTTTGACAAGGTCATACAGACGGGAAACAATGTTTGTATGTAGCCAGAACATTTGTATGAGTGGGTCATCGGCCAATGCGTTAAACTTTAAATGCCCCCTAAAAAAACGAGCCCTGCGCAGCCTCCGCAGAACCTGGACAACCTGCTGACCATGGTCAGTTTCGTGGCCCTGGTTTATTGTAGCCTGCTGGAGCACTCTCAGGTATCCCACAGGCCCAAAAAAAAAAAACAGTACTACACACGGCAGCAGCCATTTCAGAGTGAGAGATGTTAAAAATTTGCTTGTTACCCTTTTAAAGGACCAAAAATGAAGGTGTGATTAATGTAGAATTGTAAACACATGTAAACACGCTTCTCAAAAGCAGGCCTATTTTTTTACAGCCTTTTTTTAAGATTCGCTCTTTTTCACGGCCGCCAATGCACTTTCACGGTAGAGATTTCAAATACGAATGCATAGTAAATTACCGAGTTGTATACCTAAACAGCCACGTTTGACCGATGGTGTATTCATTCGTATTTTTTAACTTTGACTTCCAAAAAAATATGAATGCCCTCATCACTGCCGAGATTTGAGTTTAGTAAATTCCCGAGATGACACTTTGAAGAAAAAACACCAAATCGGTCAAAATCGGGAGTTTAGTAAATATACCCCTATGTGAGCTGAATTAAAGAAATCTTATTTTCACCATTGAAGAAGACTGGTGAGTGCGTTCCTTGTCACTTTTTCTAAGTTTGAGACAGCTTCTGGATGGGACTGATCCCTGGTTATTGCACCCCAGCAGTTGTGACAGTTCAGTATGCGAGTGCAACTTCTCTGGATATAGATAGATAGATAGATAGATAGATAGATAGATAGATAGATAGATAGATAGATAGATAGATAGATAGATATATACACACACACACACATATATATATATATATATATATATTCCACAGAATGTATGAATGTGTGTGTGTGTTATATATATATATATATATATATATAGCACACATTTGTACATACATACAGTACACATACATACACACACACACATAAATAAACAAGCACACACACAAACATACATACTACATACGCACACTTACATAAGGTACAGTACTACATTTATATGTACATAGCAGCCCATGGGCTTGCAGCAGACAGGCGCCACTAAGAAGAAGGAGGGAGCTGCTGTGGTTGAGCATGCGCAGCCAGCAGCTCCCTCCGACCATCTGTTTGTAGAGAGCAATGTAGCTCTCTGATGTTGCTGCCCTGCGATCGCGGCTTTTGCTGAGACGGAGACAAAGTGGTCTCCGTCTCTAAAACATTAAACTCAGGTCATCAGGGGGGGTATCCAGTTACTTGGAAACACCCCCTGCGTGCGCCACTGCCCCCTTTTGCTTCGATGACAGCTTTGCACACTCTTGGCATTCTCTCAATCAGCTTCATGAGGTGGTCTCCTGGAATAGTTTTGAATTAACAGGTGTGCCTTGTCAAGAGTCAATCTGTGGAATTACTTGCCTTTTGTGTTTGAGACCATCAGTTGTGTTGTGCAGAGGTATAGTACACAGTGGACACCCCTATTTGACTACTGTTGTAATCCATATTATGGCACGAACCATTCAACTCAGCAAAGAGAAACGACATTTCATCATTACTTTAAGACATGAAGGTCAGTCGATACGGAAAATTTCAAGAACTTTGAATGTATCCTCAAGTGCAGTTGCAAAAACCATCAAACGCTATGATGAAACTGGCTCTCATGAGGACCGCCCCAGGAAAGGAAGACCAAGAGTAACCTCTGCTGCAGAGGATAAGTTCATCAGAGATACCAGCCTCAGAAACTGCTACTTAACAGCACCTCAGATTAAAGGCCACATAAATTCTTCAGAGTTCAAGTAGCAGACAAATCTCAACATCAACCGTTCAGAGCAGACTGTGTGAATCAAGCCTTCATGGTCGAATTGCTGCGAAGAAGCCACTACTGAGGATGAACAACAAGAAGAAGAGAATTGTTTGGGCCAAGAAACACCAGGAATGGACATTAGACCAGTGGAAATCTGTACTTTGGTCTGATGATTCCAAATTTGAGATTTTTAGTTCCAACCGCCGTGTCTTTGCATGTGTGGTTCCAACTGTGAGGCATGGAGGAGGAGGTCTGATGGTGTGGGGGTGATTTGCTGGTAACACTGTTGGTGATTTATTCAAAACTCAAGGCACACTTAACCAGCATGACTACCACAGCATTCTGCAGCGCCATGCCATCCCATCTGGTTTGCGCTTACTGGGACCATCATTTGTTTTTCGACAAAACAATTACCCCAAACACACCGCCAGGCTATGTAAGGGCTACTTGACCAAGAAGGAAAGTAATGGAGTGCTGCGTCAGATGATCTGGTCCCCACATCCACCCAACTTAAACCCAAATGAGATGGTTTTAGATGAGTTGGACCGCAGAGTGAAGGAAAAGCAGCCAACAAGTGCTCAGCACCTCTGGGAACTCCTTCAAGACTGTTGGAAAACCATTCCAGGAGACTATCTCATGAAGCTGATTGAGAGAATGCCAAGAGTGTGCAAAGATGTCATCAAAGCAAAAAGGGGGCTACTTTGAGGAATCTAAAAATAAGAATTTACTCACCGGTAATTCTATTTCTCGTAGTCCGTAGTGGATGCTGGGAACTCCGTAAGGACCATGGGGAATAGACGGGCTCCGCAGTAGACTGGGCACTCTAAAGAAAAGATTAGGTACTATCTGGTGTGCACTGGCTCCTCCCTCTATGCCCCTCCTCCAGACCTCAGTTAGGGAAACTGTGCCCGGAAGAGCTGACATTACAAGGAAAGGAAATTTTGAATCCAGGGTAAGACTCATACCAGCCACACCGTGCAACTTGTGATACCTTTACCCAGTTAACAGTATGAACAACAACTGAGCCTCACTCAACGGATGGCTCATAACAATAACCCTTAGTTAAGCAATAACTATATACACGTATTGCAGAAAGTCCGCACTTGGGACAGGCGCCCAGCATCCACTACGGACTACGAGAAATAGAATTACCGGTGAGTAAATTCTTATTTTCTCTGACGTCCTAGTGGATGCTGGGAACTCCGTAAGGACCATGGGGATTATACCAAAGCTCCCAAACGGGCGGGAGAGTGCGGATGACTCTGCAGCACCGAATGAGCAAACACAAGGTCCTCCTCAGCCAGGGTATCAAACTTGTAGAACTTTGCAAATGTGTTTGAACCCGACCAAGTAGCCGCTCGGCAAAGCTGTAAAGCCGAGACCCCTCGGGCAGCCGCCCAAGAAGAGCCCACCTTCCTTGTGGAATGGGCTTTTACTGATTTTGGATGCGGCAATCCAGCCGCAGAATGAGCCTGCTGAATCGTGCTACAGATCCAGCGAGCAATAGTTTGCTTTGAAGCAGGAGCACCCAGCTTGTTGGGGGCATGCAAGATAAACAGCGAGTCAGTCTTCCTGACTCCAGCCATTCTGGAAACATATATTTTCAAAGCCCTGACTACGTCCAGCAACTTGGAGTCCTCCAAGTCCCGAGTAGCCGCAGGCACCACAATAGGTTGGTTCAAATGAAACGAGGACACCACCTGTGGGAGAAATTGGGGACGAGTCCTCAATTCTGCCCTGTCCATATGGAAGATCAGATATGGGCATTTACATGACAAAGCCGCCAATTCCGACACACGCCTAGCCGATGCTAAGGCCAACAGCATGACCACTTTCCACGTGAGATACTTCAGTTCCACGGTCTTAAGTGGCTCAAACCAGTGGGATTTCAGGAAATCCAACACAACGTTAAGATCTCAGGGTGCCACAAATATGCAGCACTCCCTTAACAAATGTCTGAACCTCAGGCAGTGAAGCCAGTTCTTTTTGAAAGAAAATGGATAGGGCCGAAATCTGGACCTTTATGGACCCCAATTTTAGGCCCATAGTCACCCCTGACTGTAGGAAGTGCAGGAAACGACCCAGTTGGAATTCCTCTGTAGGGGCCTTCCTGGCCACACACCAAGCAACATATTTTCGCCATATACGGTGATAATGCTTTGCTGTCACGTCTTTCCTAGCCTTTATCAGCGTAGGAATAACTTCATCCGGAATGCCTTTTTCCGCTAGGATCCGGCGTTCAACCGCCATGCCGTCAAACGCAGCCGCGGTAAGTCTTGGAACAGACAGGGCCCTTGTTGCAGCAGGTCCTGTCTGAGAGGCAGAGGCCATGGGTCCTCTGTGCGCATTTCTTGCAGTTCCGGGAACCAAGTCCTTCTTGGCCAGTCCGGAACAATGAGTATTGTTCTTATTCCTCTCTTTCTTACTATTCTCAGTACTTTTGGTATGAGAGGAAGAGGAGGAAACACATATACCGACTGGTACACCCACGGTGTCACTAGGGCGTCCACAGCTATCGCCTGAGGGTCCCTTGACCTGGCGCAATATCTTTTTAGCTTTTTGTTGAGGCGGGACGCCATCATGTCCACCTGTGGCAGTTCCCATCGGTTTGCAATCAGTTGGAAGACTTCTTGATGAAGTCCCCACTCTCCCGGGTGGAGGTCGTGTCTGCTGAGGAAGTCTGCTTCCCAGTTGTCCACTCCCGGAATGAACACTGCTGACAGTGCTTGCACGTGATTCTACGCCCATCGAAGAATCTTTGTGGCTTCCGCCATTGCCATCCTGCTTCTTGTGCCGCCCTGGCGGTTTACATGGGCGACCGCCGTGATGTTGTCTGACTGAATCAGCACTGGCCGGTTTCGAAGCAGGGGCTCTGCTTGACTCAGGGCGTTGTAAATGGCCCTTAATTCCAGTATATTTATGTGTAGAGAAGTCTCCAGACTTGACCACAGCCCTTGGAAGTTTCTTCCCTGAGTGACTGCCCCCCATCCTCGGAGGCTTGCATCCGTGGTCACCAGGACCCAGTCCTGTATGCCGAACCTGCGGCCCTCAAGAAGGTGAGCACTCTGCAGCCACCACAGAAGAGACACCCTGGTCCTTGGGGACAGGGTGATCAGCCGATGCATCTGAAGATGCGATCCGGACCACTTGTCCAACAGATCCCCTCGCATGGAACCTGCCGAAGGGAATGGCTTCGTATGAAGCCACCATCTTTCCCAGGACTCGCGTGCAGTGATGCACCGATACCTGTTTTGGTTTCAGGAGGTCCCTGACCAGAGATGCTAATTCCTGGGCCTTCTCCACCGGGAGAAACACCTTCTTCTGTTCTGTGTCCAGAAACATGCCCTGGAAAAGCAGACGCGTCGTAGGAATCAGCTGCGACTTTGGAACATTCAGAATCCAGCCGTGCTGTTGCAACACTTCCTGAGAGAGTGCTACGCTGATCAACAACTGCTCCCTGGACCTCGCCTTTATGAGGAGATCGTCCAAGTACGGGATAATTATAACTCCCTTCTGCCAAAGGAGTATCATCATTTCGGCCATTACCTTGGTAAATATTCTCGGTACCGTGGACAGGCCAAACGGCAACGTCTGGAACTGGTAATGACAGTCCTGTACCACAAATCTGAGGTACTCCTGGTGAGGTGGGTAAATGGGGACATGCAAGTAAGCATCTTTGATGTCCAGCGACACCATAAAATCCCCCTCTTCCAGGCTTGCAATAACCGCTCTGAGCGATTCCATTTTGAACTTGAATTTCTTTATAAAAGTGTTCAAGGACTTTAAATTCAGAATGGGTCTCACCGAACCGTCCGGTTTCGGTACCACAAACATTGTGGAATAGTAACCTCTTCCCTGTTGAAGGAGGGGGACCCTGACAATCACTTGCTGGAGGTACAGCTCGTGAATTGCCGCCAGCACTACCTCCCTTTCCATGGGGGAAGCTGGCAAGGCTGATTTGAGGTAACGGCGGGAGGGGGGGAGTCGCTTCGAATTCCAGCTTGTATCCCTGAGATACAATTTGTATAGCCCAGAGACCCCCCTGTGAGCGAGCCCACTGGCTGCTGAAGTTTCGGAGACGCGCCCCCACCGCACCTGGCTCCACCTGTGGAGCCCCAACGTCATGCGGTGGACTTAGTGGAAGCAGGGGAGGACTTTTGTTCCTGGGAACTGGCTGCATGGTGCAGCTTCTTACCTCTACCCCTGCCTCTGGCAAGAAAGGATGCACCCCTGACCCTCTTGCCTTTTTGGGAACGAAAGGACTGCATTTGATAATACGGTGCTTTCTTAGGCTGTGAGGAAACCTGAGGCAAGAAAGTGGACTTTCCAGCTGTCGCTGTAGACACGAGGTCCGACAGACCGTCCCCAAACAATTCCTCACCCTTATAAGGCAAAACCTCCATGTGCTTTTTTAGAATCAGCATCTCCTGTCCATTGCCGAGTCCATAAGACCCTCCTGGCAGAAATGGACATAGCATTAATTCTAGAGCCCAGCAGGCAAATGTCCCTCTGAGCATCTCGCATATATAAGACGACGTCTTTGATATGGCCCAGGGTTAGCAAAACAGTATCTCTGTCGAGGGAATCTATGTCGTCTAACAGAGTATCTGTCCACGCTGCTACAGCACTACACATCCAGGCTGAAGCAATAGGAGGTCTCAGTAGAGTACCAGAGTGTGTATACACTGACTTCAGGATAGCTTCCTGCTTTCTATCCGCAGGCTCCTTTAGGGCGGCCGTATCCTGAGACGGCAGGGCCACCTTTTTAGATAAGCGTGTCAGCGCCTTGTCCACCCTAGGGGATGTTTCCCAACGTAACCTGTCCGTTGGCGGGAAAGGGTACGCCATCAGTAACCTCTTAGAAATCACTAATTTCTTATCAGGGGAACTCCACGCTTCTTCACACAATTCATTTAATTCATCAGATGAGGGAAAAGTCACTGGCTGCTTTTTCTCCCCAAACATATAAACCCTCTTGGTATTAACCGGGTTACTCTCAGAAATGTGTAATACATCTTTCATTGCAATAATCATGTATCGGATGGCCTTGGTCATTTTAGACTGCAAATGTGCCTCATCATCGTCGACACTGGAGTCGGACTCCGTGTCGACATCTGTGTCAACCATCTGAGATAGAGGGCGTTTATGAGCCCCTGACGGTTTCTGAGTCGCCTGGGCAGGCGCGGGCTGAGACCCCGGCTGTCCCAAGGCTGCAGCGTCATCAAACCTTTTATGTAAGGAGTTTACATTGTCATTTAAGACCTTCCACATATCCATCCAATCAGGTGTCGGCCCCGACGGGGGCGATACCAAACTTATCTGCCCTTGCTCCGCCTCCACGTAACCTTCCTCATCAAACATGTCGACACAGCCGTACCGACACACCGCACACACACACACAGGGAATGCTCAGACTGAGGACAGGACCCCACAAAGTCCTTTGGGGAGACAGAGAGAGAGTATGCCAGCACACACCACAGCGCTATATAACACAGGGATTTTCACTGCTAGTAAGTGAAATACCCAATAGCTGCTTTTTTTGTATTCTTTGCGCCTAAATTTATGTGCCCCCATTCTCTTTTTAACCCGTCTTGTACCTGGATACTGCAGGGGAGAGCCTGGGGAGCTGCTTCCAGCGGAGCTGTGAAGAAAAAATGGCGCTGGTGTGCTGAGGAAGAAGGCCCCGCCCCCTCAGTGGCGGGCTTCTGTCCCGCTTTCAGTGAAAAATAATGGCGGGGGTTTTTACATATATACAGTGCTAGATTGTATATATGTATTTTTATGCCAAAGGTACTTCAATTGCAGCCCAGGGCCCCCACCCCCAGCGCCCTGCACCCTACAGTGACCGGAGTGTGTAAGTGTGCTGGGAGCAATGGCGCACAGCTGCGGTGCTGTGCGCTACCTTAATGAAGACAGGAGTCTTCAGCCGCCGATTTCGTCATCTTCTAGCTTCTGTTCTTCTGGCTCTGCAAGGGGGACGGCGGCGCGACTCCGGGAACGGACGATCGAGGACAGGTGCCTGTGTTCGAACCCTCTGGAGCTAATGGTGTCCAGTAGCCTAAGAAGCACAAGCTAGCTGCAAGCAGGTAGGTTTGCTTCTCTCCCCTTAGTCCCACGTAGCAGTGAGTCTGTTGCCAGCAGAAGCTCACTGAAAATAAAAAACCTAATAAATACTTTCTTTACTAGTAAGCTCAGGAATGCCCACTAGGAGCACCCAGCTCTGGCCGGGCACAGATTCTAACTGAGGTCTGGAGGAGGGGCATAGAGGGAGGAGCCAGTGCACACCAGATAGTACCTAATCTTTTCTTTAGAGTGCCCAGTCTCCTGCGGAGCCCGTCTATTCCCCATGGTCCTTATGGACTTCCCAGCATCCACTAGGACGTCAGAGAAATATAAAACATATTTTGATTTGTTTAACACTTTTTTGTTTACAACGTAATTCCATATGTGTTCTTTCATAGTTTTGATGTCTTCAGTATTAATCTACAATGTAGAGAATAATTAAAATAAATAAAAACCATTGAATGAGACGGTGTGTCCAAACTTTTGACAGGTACTGTATATGTCCAGAAATCGGCACTCTCCTGACGTTTAACTCCTGACAAATATTTCTGATGTGAAATTGAAACGTTGAGATACTCCATGAGTCTAAGGGGCCCTACTCACTGGCCGACCCGCCGCCGAGCTGCCCGACGGCGGATACGGCCGACCCGGCGGCGGGGGGGCAGTGAAGTTTCTTCACTCCCCCCGTCACGCGGCTGCATTGAAGTGCAGGCAAATATGGACGAGGTCGTCCATATTGGCCTGCATGTACAGCCGACGGGAGACCAGCGATGAACGAGCGCGGGGACGCGCATCGTTCATCGCTGGAGTCTCCACACTGAAAGATATGAACGAGTTCTCGTTCATTTATGAACGAGATCGCTCATATCTTTCAAAAAATCGCCCAGTGTGTAGGGCCTATTAGTTGTTTCTTTACATATGCTGTGAGTGCAGCATCTCTCTCTCTATATCTCTCTTATATATATATATATATATATATATATATATATATATATATATATATATCCTGCTGCGGATTGGAGGAGCTCAATAATTAATACTCCTATTCAAGATATAATTTTTCTTTAAATTGATATCACATAGTCCGTACGCACAAATTCACTAAGTACTAGGCAATGTGTGGCACTGTGAGTATTACAATGCACATACATTTTCCTAACTACAAACAGAAATCATTGGCCAATGTTTATTAAAATACACAACAAAAATATCACTATGCATTTATTACAGTCATGATAAATCTCGTAGTGAATGATAAAACTACATGTGAATGATAAACACTGCTGCAGCCAATCAGCTACTAACTAATATATTTCAAACACAAGACAGTTAGGAGCAGATTGCCTGGAGCACAATTTATCATACGCAGTGAGTTTTATCAATCACAACAAGTTTTATCACTCGTTGATAAATAAGCCCTTGATTTGTTGCAGTTTATATGTTGCGTGTCTAGTTGCCCTATAGTAAATACAGCTCTATATACATTGTAAATAGTATTCTGTATCTGCATACTTGAACTAATGTATTGAATGAAGTAAGAACTTATAAAACGTAGTTTATAAAATAAAAACATTGTAGTACCTAAAATAACCATTAGGTGTCAACCACTAAACAGAGAGAATGCAAATGTCACTGCTGAATTCAACAACAAACCTCAATAAGATGGTTATGGGTCATTGGGTAGACACAACTTAGGTTGACAGTCATTAGGTTGACCATGGAAGGTCGACAGGGACAATAGGTCGACATGGTCATTAGGTCGACAGGTCAAAAGGTTGACGTGTTTTTTTGGTGTTGTTTTCTTCGTAAAGTGACCGAAACCCCAATTAGTGCACCATGTCCCCTCGCATGCTTCCGGCATGTTACCATTCCAATCGTTGTCCACGTGGATCATTAAATATGAAAAAAAATCCATAAAATTTAGAAAAATGTGAAAAACTCATGTCGACCTTTTGACCAGTCGACCTAGTACATGTCGGCCTAATGACCATGTCATCCTATTGTCCATGTCAACCTAATGCATGTCAACCTAATGCATGTCGGCATTCAGTGGTCGATCTAATGACTGTCGACCTAACAACCGTATCCCAATAAGATCAACTGAATGATCATTAAATTAATATAACAACATGAAACATTTGTTAGTCTCTAAGGGGGTATTCATCAAAGCATGACAAGTGATAAAGTGGAAAGAGATAAAGCACTAACCAATCAGCTCCTAAGTGTCATTTTTCAAGCCAGACTGTAAAATGAGAGTTAGAAGCCAACTGGTTAGTGCTTTATCTCTCTCCATGCTTTCATAAATACTGCCTAAATCTGACAATAACCAATACTTTGGCACACTGGATCTACAGATATATTTCAGGAGAGCCAGCAGTACCTGGGATGTAGGCGCTACATAGAGAATTCACTTACCTGCTTACAGCTGGGTGCTGGAGAGGCCGTGCATCCTTGGCTGACAAATAGCAGCTACTCGCCGGTGCCCCCACAACTCGAATATGGAAGAAAACTCCTCCACTCTGCAGAGAGAAAACAGAGGCAAAACATTCCTATGAAATGATAAAATTCTATTTCCCACGTCCTCTTATCATAACATGAGCTTTCCTCCCCTTCTACTCATTCTGGCAGCATCCACCTGACCATATCACTATAATCCCTGTGTGATGCAGAGCTAGCCTCAGTCTTATATAACAGAAATCTGGAACACCTGTGTGACGTAACCTAATACACTCAGTGCTTCCTGTCAACTATCAAATGCAACACAACAGCCATATGCAAAAGTCAGATAAAGCATGTTCATGTATCGATAAATATCTCCTCACCAAAACACACGCACATATGTCAGAGATTTGTCATAAAACAGGACATACATTCAAGGTACTTAAATACATAATAATAGGTGGTTATTTGGTTATACATGTTTTATGATGAATAACCAAATGTAATATTATTTAGAGAAGAATGTAATGCAACCAGCTGGCTATGTGAAGTGTTATAATTATCCTCCATCAGCTCTCGAAACACAGTTCTTTTTCATATGAATCACAATCAGATGGCCTTAATAAACTAATCAAGTAATAAATATCTTCACACAAGTGTTTTATTCACTCCTATAGCGCAGTAATGTAATGACAGACAGCAGAAATCCTCTCAGAGTGGAAAATACTCGCTAAGCATCTATATTTCTCTGACGTCCTAGTGGATGCTGGGGACTCCGTCAGGACCATGGGGAATAGCGGCTCCGCAGGAGACAGGGCACAAAAGTAAAAGCTTTAGGATCAGGTGGTGTGCACTGGCTCCTCCCCCTATGACCCTTCTCCAAGCCTCAGTTAGATTTTTGTGCCCGGCCGAGAAGGGTGCAATCTAGGTGGCTCTCCTAAAGAGCTGCTTAGAGTAAAAGTTTTGTTAGGTTTTTTATTTTCAGTGAGTCCTGCTGGCAACAGGCTCACTGCATCGAGGGACTTAGGGGAGAGAAGTGAACTCACCTGCGTGCAGGATGGATTGGCTTCTTAGGCTACTGGACACCATTAGCTCCAGAGGGAGTCGGAACACAGGTCTCACCCTGGGGTTCGTCCCGGAGCCGCGCCGCCGACCCCCTTGCAGATGCCGAAAAGTGAAGAGGTCCAGAAACCGGCGGCAGAAGACTTTTCAGTCTTCATAAGGTAGCGCACAGCACTGCTGCTGTGCGCCATTGTTGTCAGCACACTTCATAGCAGCGGTCACTGAGGGTGCAGGGCGCTGGGGGGGGGCGCCCTGGGCAGCAATGATAGTACCTTATTCTGGCTAAAAATACATCACATATAGCCCCTGGGGGCTATATGGATGTATTTAACCCCTGCCAGGTCTCAGAAAAACAAGAGAAGAAGCCCGCCGAAAAGGGGGCGGGGCCTATTCTCCTCAGCACACAGCGCCATTTTCCCTCACAGAAATGCTGGTGGGAAGGCTCCCAGGCTCTCCCCTGCACTGCACTACAGAAACAGGCTTAAAACAGAGAGGGGGGGCACTTATTTGGCGATATGACTATATATATTAAAATGCTATAAGGGAAAAACACTTATATAAAGGTTGTCCCTGTATAATTATAGCGTTTTTGGTGTGTGCTGGCAAACTCTCCCTCTGTCTCCCCAAAGGGCTAGTGGGGTCCTGTCCTCTATCAGAGCATTCCCTGTGTGTGTGCTGTGTGTCGGTACGTGTGTGTCGACATGTATGAGGACGATGTTGGTGAGGAGGCGGAGCAATTGCCTGTAATGGTGATGTCACTCTCTAGGGAGTCGACACCGGAATGGATGGCTTATTTAAGGAATTACGTGATAATGTCAACACGCTGCAAGGTCGGTTGACGACATGAGACGGCCGGCAAACCAATTAGTACCTGTCCAGGTGTCTCAAACACCGTCAGGGGCGTTAAAACGTCCTTTTACCTCAGTCGGTCGACACAGACACAGACACGGACACTGACTCCAGTGTCGACGGTGAAGAAACAAACGTATTTTCCTTTAGGGCCACACGTTACTTGTTAAGGGCAATGAAGGAGGTGTTACATATTTCTGATACTACAAGTACCACAAAAAAGGGTATTATGTGGAGTGTGAAAAAACTACCTGTAGTTTTTCCTGAATCAGATAAATTAAATGAAGTGTGTGATGATGCGTGGGTTTCCCCCGATAGAAAATTATTGGCGGTATACCCTTTCCCGCCAGAAGTTAGGGCGCGTTGGGAAACACCTCTTAGGGTGGATAAGGCGCTCACACGCTTATCAAAACAAGTGGCGGTACCGTCTCCAGATAGGGCCGCCCTCAAGGAGCCAGCTGATAGGAGGCTGGAAAATATCCTAAAAAGTATACACACATACTGGTGTTATACTGCGACCAGCGATCGCCTCAGCCTGGATGTGCAGCGCTGGGGTGGCTTGGTCGGATTCCCTGACTGAAAATATTGATACCCTTGACAGGGACAGTATTTTATTGACTATAGAGCATTTAAAGGATGCATTTCTATATATGCGAGATGCACAGAGGGATATTTGCACTCTGGCATCAAGAGTAAGTGCGATGTCCATATCTGCCAGAAGTTGTTTATGGACACGACAGTGGTCAGGTGATGCAGATTCCAAACGGCACATGGAAGTATTGCCGTATAAAGGAGAAAAAGACAACGTCTTTTCAGCCTCAGTCCTTTCGTCCCCATAAGGGCAAGCGGGCAAAAGGCCAGTCATATCTGCCATGGGATAGAGGAAAGGGAAGAAGACTGCAGCAGGCAGCCCATTCCCAGAAACAGAAGCCCTCCACCGCTTCTGCCAAGTCCTCAGCATGACGCTGGGGCCGTACAAGCGGACTCAGGTGCGGTGGGGGGGGTCGTCTCAAGAGTTTCAGCACGCAGTGGGCTCACTCGCAAGTGGACCCCTGGATCCTACAAGTAGTATCCCAGGGGTACAGATTGGAAATTCGAGACGTCTCCCCCTCGCAGGTTCCTGAAGTCTGCTTTACCAACGTCTCCCTCCGACAGGGAGGCAGTAGTGAAAACAATTCACAAGCTGTATTCCCAGCAGGTGATAATCAAAGTACCCCTCCTACAACAAGGAAAGGGGTATTATTCCACACTATATTGTGGTACTGAAGCCAGACGGCTCGGTGAGACCTATTCTAAATCTGAAATAGTTGAACACTTACATACAAAGGTTCAAATCAAGATGGAGTCACTCAGAGCAGTGATAGCGAACCAGGAAGAAGGGGACTATATGGTGTCCCGGGACATCAGGGATGCTTACCTCCATGTCCCAATTTGCCCTTCTCACCAAGGGTACCTCAGGTTCGTGGTACAGAACTGTCACTATCAGTTTCAGACGCTGCCGGTTGGATTGTCCACGGCACCCCGGGTCCTTACCAAGGTAATGGCCGAAATGATGATTCTTCTTCAAAGAAAATGGACGATCTCCTGATAGGGGCAAGGTCCAGAGAACAGTTGGAGGTCGGAGTAGCACTATCTCAAGTAGTTCTACGACAGCACGGGTGGATTCTAAATATTCCAAAACCGCAGCTGTTTCCGACGACACGTCTGCTGTTCCTAGGGATGATTCTGGACACAGTCCAGAAAAAGGTGTTTCTCCCGGAGAAGAAAGCCAGGGAGTTATCCGAGCTAGTCAGGAACCTCCTAAAACCAGGAAAAGTGTCAGTGCATCATTGCACAAGGGTCCTGGGAAAAATGGTGGCTTCTTACGAAGCGATTCCATTCGGTAGATTTCACGCAAGAACTTTTCAGTGGGATCTGCTGGAAAAATGGTCCGGATCGCATCTTCAGATGCATCAGCGGATAACCCTGTCTCCAAGGACAAGGGTGTTTCTTCTGCGGTGGCTGCAGAGTGCTCATCTACTAAAGGGCCGCATACTCGGCATTCAGGACTGGGTCCTGGTGACCACGGATGCCAGCCTGAGAGGCTGGGGAGCAGTCACACAGGGAAAAAATTTCCAGGGAGTGTGATCAAGTCTGGAGACTTCTCTCCACATAAATATACTGGAGCTAAGGGCAATTTACAATGTTCTAAGCTTAGCAAGACCTCTGCTTCAAGGTCAGCCGGTATTGATCCAGTGGGACAACATCACGGCAGTCGCCCACGTAAACAGACAGGGCGGCACAAGAAGCAGGAGGGCAATGGCAGAAACTGCAAGGATTCTTCGCTGGGCGAAAAATCATGTGATAGCACTGTCAGCAGTGTTCATTCCGGGAGTGGACAACTGGGAAGCAGACTTCCTCAGCAGGCACGACCTCCACCCGGGAGAGTGGGGACTTCATCGGGAAGTATTCCACATGATTGTGAACCGTTGGGAAAGACCAAAGGTGGACATGATGGCGTCCCGCCTGAACAAAAAACTGGACAGGTATTGCGCTAGGTCAAGAGACCCTCAAGCAATATCTGTGGACGTTCTGGTAACACCGTGGGTGTACCAGTCGGTGTATGTGTTCCCTCCTCTGCTTCTCATAACCAAGGTACTGAGAATTATAAGACGTAGAGGAGTAAGAACTATACTCGTGGCTCCGGATTGGCCAAGAAGGACGTGGCACCCGGAACTTCAAGAAATGCTCACAGAGGACTCATGGCCTCTGCCGCTAAGAAGGGACTTGCTTCAGCAAGTACCAGGTCTGTTCCAAGACTTACCGCGGCTGCGTTTGACGGCATGGCGGTGGAACGCCAGATCCTAAGGGAAAAAGGCATTCCGGAAGAGGTCATTCCTACCCTGGTCAAAGCCAGGAAGGAGGTGACCGCAAAACATTATCACCACATGTGGCGAAAATATGTTGCGTGGTGTGAGGCCAGGAAGGCCCCACGAAGAAATTTCAACTCGGTCGATTCCTGCATTTCCTGCAAACAGGAGTGTCTATGGGCCTCAAATTGGGGTCCATTAAGGTTCAAATTTCGGCCCTGTAAAATTTTCTTCCAGAAAGAATTGGCTTCAGTTCCTGAAGTCCAGAAGTTTGTCAAGGGAGTATTGCATATACAACCCCCTTTTTGTGCCTCCAGTGGCACTGTGGGATCTCAACGTAGTTCTGGGATTCCTCAAATCACATTTTAAACCGCTCAAATCTGTGGATTTGAAATATCTCACATGGAAAGTGACCATGCTGTTGGCCCTGGCCTCGGCCAGGCGAGTGTCAGAATTGGCGGCTTTGTCTCACAAAAGCCATATCTGATTGTCCATTCGGACAGGGCAGAACTGCGGACTCGTCCCCAGTTTCTTCCTAAGGTGGTGTCAGCGTTTCACCTGAACCAGCTTATTGTGGTACCTGCGGCTACTAGGGACTTGGAGGACTCCAAGTTGCTAGATGTTGTCAGGGCCCTGAAAATATAGGTTTCCAGGACGGCTGGAGTCAGGAAAACTGACTCGCTGTTATCCTGTATGCACCCAACAAACTGGGTGCTCTTGCTTTTAAGCAGACGATTGCTCGTTGGATTTGTAGCACATTTCAACTTGCACATTCTGTGGCAGGCCTGCCACAGCCTAAATCTGTCAAGGCCCATTCCACAAGGAAGGTGGGCTCATCCTGGGCGGCTGCCCGAGGGGTCTCGGCATTACAACTCTGCCGAGCAGCTACGTGGTCGGGGGAGAACACGTTTGTAAAATTCTACAAATTTGATACCCTGGCTAAAGAGGACCTGGAGTTCTCTCATTCGGTGCTGCAGAGTCATCCGCACTCTCCCGCCCGTTTGGGAGCTTTGGTATAATCCCCATGGTCCTGACGGAGTCCCCAGCATCCACTAGGACGTCAGAGAAAATAAGATTTTACTTACCGATAAATCTATTTCTCGTAGTCCGTAGTGGATGCTGGGCGCCCATCCCAAGTGCGGATTGTCTGCAATACTTGTACATAGTTATTGTTACAAAAATCGGGTTATTATTGTTGTGGGCCATCTTTTCAGAGGCTCCGCTGTTATCATGCTGTTAACTGGGTTCAGATCACAGGTTGTACAGTGTGATTGGTGTGGCTGGTAGGAGTCTTACCCGGGATTCAAAATCCTTCCTTATTGTGTACGCTCGTCCGGGCACAGTATCCTAACTGAGGCTTGGAGGAGGGTCATAGGGGGAGGAGCCAGTGCACACCACCTGATCCTAAAGCTTTTACTTTTGTGCCCTGTCTCCTGCGGAGCCGCTATTCCCCATGGTCCTGACGGAGTCCCCAGCATCCACTACGGACTACGAGAAATAGATTTATTGGTAAGTAAAATCTTATTTTAAACCAGTCCTTGCAGGTACTGCCCCCCCCCCCCCCCCCCAACACACACACACACACACACACACACACACACACACACACACACACACACCTTCTCAAAAGCAGATATACTACACACTATATCATGCTGCAGCAGAGTACTTTAAACTATCTTATCTCCAGCTGTTAATATGTAAAATGACTGAAGGCACAGAAGGTTTCCAATCTCTATGTCTGGAACATCAAATACAAATGAAGGTGAGGTCAGATTTGGATCTTTATTTATGACTATCATGTTAGCAGCAGTTCCATGCACACTCCTTCCTATGGGGCATGACCCATTTGCCAAATCTGGCACTGATGCCAAGAAACGTAACTGACAAATTAAATATGTATTGTATGTATGATTAAAACATGTCATAAAATCTGTGTTGCAATCATATTTTAAATGTCTGAACTAAGTTGATTAATATACACACACACACAGTATATATAAAATGGTATGGTATAATGACAGAAAACTCTGCAACATGATTGGACACATCAGATCACGGTAAAGATACCTTGTTTGGCCTACGGGTGAGAACCCTACTGTAAGTTCTTAATTAAGAGGGTGTGTTTCCTGGTGTACCACTCACGAATATTGAAGGATTTAAGAACAGTATACTGCAAGTGAACAGCGCCTACACACAGTTTTATTTTATTTTTTGCAAAAATATCATATATGTTCCCTCACCATCCTCCCTTGGGGAGCAGCTACTGCTATTGGCCACTAAATTGCTAAAAAGCTATTGACATGACTAGTTTAGTTAATGATAAATATAGACTTGGCTCTATTCATTCCTCAATATTCAATCTTGTTAGTGACTTATTTTAACATTATTATTTGTAATTCATTATAGTTGCTATTTTAGAGCATGAAACACTAAGGAGCAACAGGTAGCTTGTATGACTAAGAGAACTCCACACTAGTAATAATAACACCAGAATCATGGTGTTGTATAGAGAAAGGTCAGTAGGAATATTTGATGTGCAAAAATATCAAACGGGGCAACCAATAGTATGGTCTGTAGCAGACATTATCAATCCCAAAATATCTCACAGAAAAAGCGTACTCATGTTAAATTAGTTCATGTAACAATGCCATAGAGATAGCATAGAAAGTAGTATATCCTAAAGTATTCACTTAAAAATATAGATTGATTTCCCAAAAAGTACTCACAGTAGGATGTGCATTGTTCCTCAGCAAATATTGAATCTTTCCCATGATGCTTTGCTCCAGTTGATCCCAAGACATTGTCCTATCTTCCCTCAACACCATTGGGGGACCAAACCTGCACAGTTCAAAATGTCAGCTTCACACTTAGTTTGTCGATATTATAAATATTACAATGTCCAGTGCTTACAGAACAGTATGCAGTGTTTTAGGGAAAGTCAGTTTACCTAATGGCCTGCTGACCTACACCGTCCACATTGCAGAAAAGCAGCAGCAGTTTAGAGCTGTTAGCCAGGAACTCTGAAGACACAGAACCTCCTCCAGGTAACCTTGGTGCGTCTGGATCAAGGCAGCGTGGGGAAGAAGGAAGGCTGTGAGGATACCCTATGTGACAAAAAAAAGATACTCTCTGCATTTTAAAAAGCCTTGTGCTAAGATATTCAGTCCAATCACAAGCCAGAAAACAGTCCCACATTTCTCTAGAAAGCCTTGGTTTATGACTCGATTTCTTACATTTAACGCAACACTTTCTACAAACATTATGCTCTGAATTGTTCATATGCCACCACACAACAGGCAAAAGCAACATACGCAAACAACAGGTCAAGAGGAAAAGCTGTGCTCTATATTTGTTTGGCTTAGTCATAAATAAATCTGATTTATTAGAGTCACACAGGAGGGATTTGCAGAGTAGAAAACTACAGAAATTCAGGAATTAGGGGTCAAGCAGAAAGTTAGAAACCAGCTACCAGGAAACCTGCACTGCCATAGAAACACGCAGATATCCAGCAGCTGGGTAATTGCTTGTGTGACAAGTGCAGGAGAAATAGCACAGACTTCTCTGAAACTCTATAAATTATCTGTTTTGCTATTAGCCCAAAACGCTGCTCGCATCTTTTCAATAGCTGTCACAGCAGACACTCTGCTATGTATAACCAAGCAAAACCCATCCATTTCAATAGAACATATACTTTAACTTTAAAAACATTATATGCATGCAAATTGGTTCCTTCAAAGCAATCAATAAATGCTGCAAGGTTCCATCTCGTCACTACCTACCCTACATCTAAACACGGGAGGGGATGAAAGCACAGGCTGCTCCAAACTGCCCTTTTAATTGATATACTGAACAGCAGAGAAAATATGTATGTTTATCAGAATTAAATGACTAACATGTGTGACCTGTTACGGGCTGATAAACTCTAATACCCCTGTCAGACTGACAAGAGCCGGGTCGCACCCGGGAATGCGTACACGGGTGCTTCCCAGGTGCGACCCGGCTTGAGACCCCTTCAGACTTGCGGCCCGACCCGGCATATTGCCGGGTTGGTGACGTCATCGCTGACGCTACCGGAAGCTGTGCTTGGAGATAATCATTTCCAAGCACTGCCTCCTCCTGTGCAGAGAACGGGTGCCGGGTCGCCATGACCCCACATACCCGTTCACACTGCAAAGCATCCCGGGACAATCCCGGATTCAACCCTGGTCGAGACCTGGGATGTAATACCGGGACGCTCGTCCCGGGATATTGATCCTGTACTCTTTCACACTGAGCAAATTCCCGAGTTGATGCGCGTTCATGTGCAATAACCTGGGAATTTTTTGTCAGTCTGAAAGGGGTATTCTTTACTAGCCACAAGCAGTCTGAGCTGTGGGCACTTTTCATCCTTGTGCAACCAGACGCACTACTGCAATATACCCATCTCCCCAACAAGATTCCATCCTCTGTTCTTTCTCCCAGTCACTTGCTCTAGAGGAACGTACAGTGTGATGTACAGTGAGTCTCACGCTCTTCCTCATACAGTCTCAATAAGGAGGAAAGTGGGTACAGGTGAATGAAGGTTTTGCTCAATGGGAAAATCCAATGAATGTATTATAATGACATAAACATCATAAAGTCACTCTTTCTCCATGTGACTCAGGCAGAAAAAAAAGTATGTACTATACTCAAACAGATAAAGACCCTAATGCCTCAGGAAAGCATGCTTGTGTTGTCACAGGAGTGAATAAGACTTGCATACTTAGAAACCCACCTGTTCTACAAGTGCCAGATACTTTGGGTAATGGCAGGGGAACCTGGAAGGCATAGACTGGATCTCCTTCAGCAATTGTGTTCAGGTCTTCGTCATCTGAGAAAGATCTTTGGAATCCGCTGGCATATAACTCCACCAGTATCACCTTTAGGCACAGAGTCAAGAAAAGAGTAACTAAAACAGTACAAAACCCTTATGCTATATGCATGCTTACAGTCCAGGGCCATTGATTTTTTTTATTGCTTTTCAATATAATTGGGACACAAAAAATAATAATAAAGAAATAAGAAAAAAAACAGGGTGAAAATGGTGGTGATGGTTTAAAACTAATAATCAATTAAAATAGTGAGTACATGTAATTCTAACATTGTGCTAATTCAATAACCAACATAGGCAAATGTATAGACTCTGCACTCTTACATCAGTTCTAGTAAAGGGGGTATACGTGGTTTAGTAGACAAATACACAGACATTTTATGTGTTATTGTGTTTTCTGAATGTGTAGCTTAATTCCCACTGTGTTTATCTTGGTACCTTCTGAAAACGACCACAATTAAACTCCATATGATTTCTGGAGCATAAGCTTACAGCATTCTAGAAAATAAAAAAATCATATATCTGTTTTCATTAGCGTTGGACAATACTAAATTACCTGATCTGAAGGCACCTTGCCCTCGTCAGCCACCATCTGACGTAGAGATGCAATTGTACCAAACAGGGGCACAGCAAGGCCAATGCGCAGAAACCGTTGCTTCTTGGTTTGGAAAACTAAAGTGACATTCAGGGCCCTGAAGACAAAAGTAAAGCATTTGGGTAGAGTGAAACTGGATTGATTAGACAGAGTCCGTTCATACAAATGATTCCGGTAAACCACTTGTACTAATATGTCTAATATAAGATAGCAGGAGCTGGCCACTAGTAGGAAAATACTTGTATACAACACTGTACAACTACCTATGCTTTGAAACATAATGGTGATATTTCCATTCCTTATAAAAAAAACGTTAATTGTAGCATATAAAGAAAATATATATATATTGTAACTTTACTGAATAAGTAGATACACTCAGATGGTAGAAACCACTCATTTTAAAAGCAAGAATTTTCTTTTTATATTAAACTCTCTTTTTTTGCCAACATAATGCTTTCCATGGCTAATACAGTCTAGCCCATTGCACAGAAGTCCAATAAATATATAAAGTTTCCGCAACATTGCTGCAGTATAACTAAACAGGAAAGGTTTACTATATTGTGGCACAAATATTTCAGTAAGCAAAGCAAGATGCATCTCATATCTCCTGTTTAAGGAAACTGTCAAGGGATAAAAAGGGTAAAATAATATCATCCTATATAATAAAAGGCTAACGCTGCTCCTCACCTCTATGGGGGGGGGGGGATTCAAGTGTATTGTGTGGCGGCGGCCACTAGATGGTATCCGATGGAGCAATTCAAGTGTTTCTCCGTTCAGACGCACACAGTCGCTGACGCTGACCTTACTGTTATGTTGTTCAGTCATTTTGATGGGCTGGTAACTAGTTAATAATATGTAGTGGAATGGCAGACCAGTCGGAGTAGAGGGGGGAAAATAAACTTGTGTATAAAGAAATATAGTGATGGCAA
Source organism: Pseudophryne corroboree (assembly GCF_028390025.1). NCBI lineage: Eukaryota > Metazoa > Chordata > Amphibia > Anura > Myobatrachidae > Pseudophryne > Pseudophryne corroboree. Next base: position 508,663,688 of record NC_086446.1, read on the forward strand.
GATACTCCCAGTGATGGCAGGACACCTCGGAGTGCGTTTAAAGCTGACCTGTTACCCATGCAAATGGGAGTTGCCATCTTGTGTTATAAGTTACAGTATACCGCTTGCAGATTGCTAAAGCAGGTCGCTCCCGGGACTTGTGCACGGGTCCTCGAGACCCCTTTCAGACTGGTGGCACCAACACAGCAAATTGCCGGGTTGGTGACGAGCATGGTGGCGTGTGCGGAGGCAGCGCCTGGAGATCAGATCATCTCCAAGCACCGCCTGACCCTCTAGCGCCATCTCTCCCTATAAAGTGAACAGGTCCAGGGTTGCATCGACCCAGTCACCCGTTCACACTGCACCTGAACCGGTAATAACCCAGGAATAACCCTGCTTTATTCCCAAGTTGAAATACCTGGTCAGGCGACCCTGGAAATCAGAACATATCCCTTTCACATCGCACCTATACCCGCGTTGACCCGCCAATATACCGGGTTATTTGTGCTGTGTGAAAGGGGTATTAGTCACATTAAGGTTTATATAGGAAATACTAGGAAAAAATATGTGTTAACAATGTATAATAAAAAAAGAAGCTAAATTCAGAATTCAACTTGAATTTGCCTCTGACAGAAGCAGGGCTGATGTCATTTCAAGTTCATGTGCCAGAAATGTGATTGGTATTAAATCGTTCCATAGCTGAAACAGGGAAGGTCATTTGGATTTATGATAACTCTAATGAGTGACAGCAGGGACAGCTAAAGGATTCCTCTGTAAGAGTGGTCAACTCTCGAAGCAGACCTAAGCAGTGACAGAATTTGGGAATTATTAGTGGGTATGTGGTGTAACTGCAATTTTTATATTTTTTTTTTGGGGGGGGGGATTCCCAATAAATGTTATTAATGGCATTCAACAAGGAACAGGGCATACGTGGTCATTCCGAATTGATCGCAGCCAGCAACTTTTAGCTGCTGCTGCGATCAACAGTCCACGCCTATGGGGGAGTGTATTTTAGCTTAGCAGGGCTGCGATCGCTTGTGCAGCCCTGCTAAGCTAAAATACACTGCGTGCGAACGGGTCGGAATGACCCCCATAGTCACAGTCAGGCAAAAACGTGCAACACTTTTACGGAGAGAAGTAATTTTTATGTTGCTTTTAAGGATATTGATTTTCTCAGGGCACTTTAAAAAAAAATCAGGGTGTACATCTGTAATGTCCACCCACAAACAAACACATGACATTTACGGTGCCGAAAACTTGAACTAAATTGTGGGGTGCTAGTGTGAATCAGGTTCGGGTGATCAGAGCGGCAGACCTGCTTTACCTCTCAGACACAATGACAACACAAACATAGTAGGGTATCCAACTCCATTTTATTACCCTAACAAAATTTACAAGAGGCAGGTAAACAGGGAACTGGCGCACAATTGAAGCAGGCTGGTTATGGCTTCTAAATAATAGTCTCAAGTAACCAGCGTTAGCAATACAGGTAGCAGGTAAGCAAGTAACTGGTGCACAATTGAAGCAGGCTGGTTATGGCTTCTAAATAATAGTCTCAGGTAACCAGCGTCAGCAATACAGGTAGCAGGTAAGCAGGAACTTGTGCACGATTAAAGCAGGCTGGTTATGGCTATTAAACGACAGTCTCAGGTAACCAGCGTTATCAATACAAGTAGCAGGTAAGCAGGTAACTTGTGCACAATTAAAGCAGGCTGGTTATGGCTACTAAACAACAGTCTCAGGTAACCAGCGTCAGCAATACAGGTAGCAGGTAAGCAGGAACTTGTGCACGATTAAAGCAGGCTGGTTATGGCTATTAAACGACAGTCTCAGGTAACCAGCGTTAGCAATACAAGTAGCAGGTAAGCAGGTAACTTGTGCACAATTAAAGCAGGCTGGTTATGGCTATTAAACGACAGTCTCAGGTAACCAGCGTTATCAATACAAGTAGCAGGTAAGCAGGTAACTTGTGCACAATTAAAGCAGGCTGGTTATGGCTTCTAAATAATAGTCTCAGGTAACCAGCGTTGGCAATGCAGGTGGCAGGTAAACAGGTAACTGGCGCACAATTGAAGCAGGCTGGTTATGGCTTCTAAATAATAGTCTCAGGTAACCAGCGTCAGCAATACAGGTAGTAGGTAAGCAGGAACTTGTGCACAATTAAAGCAGGCTGGTTATGGCTATTAAACGACAGTCTCAGGTAACCAGTGTTAGCAATACAGGTAGCAGGTAAGCAGGTAACTTGTGCACAATTAAAGCAGGCTGGTTATGGCTACTAAACAACAGTCTCAGGTAACCAGCGTCAGCAATGCAGGTAGCAGGTAAGCAGGAACTTGTGCACAATTCAAGCAGGCTGGTTATGGCTTCTAAATAACAGTCTCAGGTAACCAGCGTCAGCAATGCAGGTAGCAGGTAAGCAGGAACTTGTGCACAAATAAAGCAGGCTGGTTATGGCTTCTAAATAACAGTCTCAGGTAACCAGCGTTAGCACTACAAGTAGCAGGTAAGCAGGTACTTTGTGCACAAATAAAGCAGGCTGGTTATGGCTTCTAAATAACAGTCTCAGGTAACCAGCGTTAGCACTACAAGTAGCAGGTAAGCAGGTACTTTGTGCACAATTAGAGCAGGCTGGTTATGGCTTCTAAATAACAGTCTCAGGTAACCAGCGTTAGCAATTCATTAACATTAGCTTTCACACTGCTGGGCGGAGCTTGCATAAAAAGAACTATCAGTACCAGCATTCCTTAATAGCGGACAAATGCATTAACATTAGCTTTCACACTGCTGGGCGGAGCTTGCATAAAAAAGAACTATCAGGACCAGCATTCCTTAATAGCGGACAAATGCATTAACATTAGCTTTCACACTGCTGGGCGGAGCTTGCATAAAAAAGAACTATCAGTACCAGCATTCCTTAATAGCAGATAAATGCATTAACATTAGCTTTCACACTGCTGGGCGGAGCTTGCATAAAAAGAACTATCAGTACCAGCATTCCTTAATAGCAGACAAATGCATTAACATTAGCTTTCACACTGCTGGGCGGAGCTTGCATAAAAAGAACTATCAGTACCAGCATTCCTTAATAGCAGATAAATGCATTAACATTAGCTTTCATACTGCTGGGCGGAGCTTGCATAAAAAGAACTATCAGTACCAGCATTCCTTAATAGCAGATAAATGCATTAACATTAGCTTTCATACTGCTGGGCGGAGCTTGCATAAAAAGAACTATCAGTACCAGCATTCCTTAATAGCAGATAAATGCATTAACATTAGCTTTCACACTGCTGGGCGGAGCTTGCATAAAAAGAACTATCAGTACCAGCATTCCTTAATAGCAGATAAATGCATTAACAAATATATAAGGGCAGTCTACCCCCTTTTACAACATTCCAAAACAAATATGCGGGGCACAGCACTAGTGGGGAGCCTCTTCCCCTGGAATACAATATATTGCCCCCAGATTACAGAGTCTTTGCAGCAGAAGGGGTTAAGCCGGGCACATACAAATGAGGGGAGCGCAACTCCTAATTATCTAAACTTGCGGGGGTACTGTGATGAGGGGAGCCCACCCCTTTTATTATTAATTGTCTCACCGGGGCACTCATGAAGGGCAACCTACCCACTTAGTAAATATGTACCCCAAATGCAGAGTTCATGCAGCGGAAGGGGTTAAATACCGGACACAGGGGATCTTAGGGGTGTCTACACCTTTTTTCAAATACTATGTCCCCTATTTGCAGAGTTTTTGCAGCGGAGGGCACAACAGGGGCAGAGTAGGGCAGCGGAAGGGCGATCAGGGTCTCACCACCTGCTGCGGCGCTTCTGCCACCTCCGATCCTCCGCATCTTCAGCGTGGCTGTCTGGAGTCTCCCTCCTCAGTCTCCGGTCCGGTCTTCTCCTCTTCAGCTGCCGCCGAGCCGTCTCCGGGTCTTCACTCCTCTTGTGCAGCAGACTCCGGTCCGCGCCGTCATCTCTACGCTGGGGTCTTCTCGGGTCCTCGCCGTACTCCAGCCGCCAGGGGTCCTCGCTGGGGTCTTCTTCCCGGGGTCGTCCTTCGCGGTGCCTGCGCGCTTCTCATCTGCCGCTCCTTGGAATCCAGGGGACGGATGTCATCACTGCTCTGCTGGACGGGCTGCGGTTCCTCCGGCCCAGCGCTCCAGTCTCTCAGCAGCGGCGGCTCTTCTCCGCACTCCATCCCCGCTGGCACTGACGCGGCCAGCTCTTCTCCTCAGGCAGGGTCTCCGGCATTCTTCTGGCACTGGTGCTCCGGTCGCTGGTTCTCCCCTCGGCTTCTTCTCTGCGCAGACGGTCCTCACACACTGGCAGGCGGCTCCTGGGGCTACATGGCGACACCTTCCCCAGGTAATCTTCCCATTCCTCCAGGGCTCCTCTGGCAGCGATCCTCCCAGCGCTGCATACTCCAGTCTTCAGGCTCTGGACACTACATGGCTCCACTTCCCCAGGTACATATTCCCATTCCTCCAGGTCTCTTCTGGCAGCGATCCTCCCAGCGCTGCATACTCCAGTCTTCAGGCTCTGGACACTACATGGCTCCACTTCCCCAGGTACATATTCCCATTCCTCCAGGTCTCCTCTGGCAGCGATCCTCCCAGCGCTGCATACTCCAGTCTTCAGGCTCTGGACACTACATGGCTCCACTTCCCCAGGTACATATTCCCATTCCTCCAGGGGCTCCTCTCCTGTGCTGTGAGGCTTCTTTTAAGGGTCCTGGTGCTCCTCCACCTCCCCTCTCCTCTATGATGACTGGCTCCCGGGGCCCCAGCAACAGACTACCTCCTGGTCACTCTGCCCTACAACCCAGGGGACCCAATCAGCTGGGGACATGTTTCCCAGACTTTTTATGTTGCTGGGTAAGAAGTGACAGGACCAGAGAATTGGCGGCAAAATCCCTGTCCCAAGCTGACAGGGTCACATAAAGTTCAGCCCACGATCTACTCTGGGACTTGTAGTTCCACAATGTAAACAAAAAAAAAAAAAATCACAAGGGGATCTCCATGGTGCAATAGCTTTAGGGTATTACACATCTATACTTTCATACACTAGACCAGGGGTGGGCAATTTTTTCAGCTGAGGGGCCACTTAACACTTTCCAATGAGTATGCGAGGGCCGCAATAGGCACGCGCCAAAAATATAGGGGCGTAGCTTCATGGGAAAAATAATACAGATTCATATTAGGCTGCACAGAAGTCTCCATTATTCAAATTACGCTGCACAGTAGCACCACTTAAATACATTACTACAGGTAAAGAACCTTTTACACATATTAAGCCAGGTAGAGCCCCTGTCACACATTACGCAAGGTAGAGCCCCATTTTACAAATTACTCTAGGTAGAGGCCCTATCACGCATTTCGCCAGGTAGAGCCCCCTTTTACACATTACAGCAGGTAGAGCCCCCTTTTACACATTACGGCAGGCAGAGCTCTCTTTTACACATTACGGCAGGCAGAACCCCTTAAACACATTACGGCAGGCAGAGCCCCTTTCACACATTATGGCAGGCAGAGCTCCATTTTAAACATTACGGCAGCTAGAGTACCCATTACACATTTTGCCAGGTAGAACCCCCTTTTACACATTACGGCAGGTAGAGTCCCCTTGTACACATTACGGCAGGCAGAGCCCCCTTTCACACATTACGGCATATTACAGTTACCAGCACCCCTCATCCCCCTTGGACACAATTACCAACACCCCACCCACCCCCTTCCTGAACAAAATTACCAGCCTCCCTCCCTAGATACAATTGCAATTAGAATGGGGTGAAAACAAGCTACATTTCTGGTAAAGTACAGTTAGGTGCTGTTAAATCTGTTTCCTTTAGTGGCCACAATATTGTGGGGAGAAAAGGATAGAATAGACAGGTAGCATTGCGTTTTGAGCAAGAAAAAAAGCCATTTGTTTCCCCCAGCACCCTGAATGATAACCGTAACCAGATTTAAATTCCACATAATAATAGAATTCAGAGATCTTCGTTACACATATTTTAACACTATTTCTCTATTTTAATTGCATTTCATTTTTGTATCACTTTCTCTTTAGCTTCGGCTTCCTAAATACTAATTTACTAACACTATAGTTTTTTCACTGGTATGCTACGCTGGGCTTTCTGGCTTATGCTGGTGTTTTGGGGTGCCACACCCTGCACCTAGATATAGCGCTAGGGACCCCAAATATACAGAGACGCCTTGATGCGGCTTTGGGGCTTATTCATACATTTGCGCAAATATGTGTAACGAAGATCTCTGAATTCTATTATTATGTGGAATTTAAATCTGGTTACGGTTATCATTCAGGGTGCTGGGGGAAACAAATGGCTTTTTTTCTTGCTTAGAAATACCCCTCCCTTTCGAGCACCTGAATGATATCACTAAGCTAATTGAGCATCTACCAATATATATATGTTTGTTGTGAGAAGCAGAGAGGTTCCTGCATTAGGAGGAGGTGCAGGCCCTGACATGCCCCATGGAGCATTATGGGGTTGCTCCAAGGTAGGTAGCTCTTAGCTTAGACATATTGTAGTAAGGAGCCATTATCATGTGGCTCCTTGCTGGTTAATCTTAGACCCAGATTGGGGTAATGGAGGTGTGAGGTGTGGTGCCTCTGGACTGGCTGAGCTGGATGGCCTTAGTGTGGCATACCCTTACATTCTATTAACACTTTTCACTTATTCATTTTTTAACACTATTTCTCTATTTTAATTGCATTTCATTTTTGTATCACTTTCTCTTTAGCTTCGGCTTCCTAAATACTAATTTATTAACACTATAGTTTTTTCACTGGTATGCTACGCTGGGCTTTCTGGCTTATGCTGGTGTTTTGGGGTGCCACACCCTGCACCTAGATATAGCGCTAGGGACCCCAAATATACAGAGACGCCTTGATGCGGCTTTGGGGCTTATACACACATTTGCGCAAATATGTGTAACGAAGAACTCTGAATTCTATTATTATGTGGAATTTAAATCTGGTTACGGTTATCATTCAGGGTGCTGGGGGAAACAAATGGCTTTTTTTCTTGCTTAGAAATACCCCTCCCTTTCGAGCACCTGAATGATATCACTAAGCTAATTGAGCATCTACCAATATATATGTTTGTTGTGAGAGGCAGAGAGGTTCCTGCATTAGGAGGAGGTGCAGGCCCTGACATGCCACATGGAGCATTATGGGGTTGCTCCAAGGTAGGTAGCTCTTAGCTTAGACATATTGTAGTAAGGAGCCATTATCATGTGGCTCCTTGCTGGTTAATCTTAGACCCAGATTGGGGTAATGGAGGTGTGAGGTGTGGTGCCTCTGGACTGGCTGAGCTGGATGGCCTTAGTGTGGCATACCCTTACATTCTATTAACACTTTTCACTTGTTCATTTTTTAACACTATTTCTCTATTTTAATTGCATTTCATTTTTGTATCACTTTCTCTTTAGCTTCGGCTTCCTAAATACTAATTTATTAACACTATAGTTTTTTCACTGGTATGCTACGCTGGGCTTTCTGGCTTATGCTGGTGTTTTGGGGTGCCATACCCTGCACCTAGATATAGCGCTATGGACCCCAAATATACAGAGACGCCTTGATGCAGCTTTGGGGCTTATTCACACATTTGCGCAAATATGTGTAACGAAGATCTCTGAATTCTATTATTATGTGGAATTTAAATCTGGTTACGGTTATCATTCAGGGTGCTGGGGGAAACAAATGGCTTTTTTTCTTGCTTAAAATACCCCTCCCTTTTGAGCACCTGAATGATATCACTAAGCTAATTGAGCATCTACCAATATATATGAGCATTGCGTTTTGCTAAGAAGGCAGTGATGGATGCTTTGAACGTTTCATTAAAAACTAAAAAATGTCTATCTTATGCGCTCTTCCTGATTCAAGTGCCTGGTGACGTGTCTTTAAACTTCCTGCTGCTTGCTGCCCGCATCCATGCTCTGGCCCCACCCCCAACACCGCCTGATGTAATGCCGCATCACGTGACGTGAACACAAGACCGCTACTAGGATATCCTCAGCGGCTCCGACGGCTTGCAGGTACTACAGCACAATGACAAGCAGCTCAGCCGGGCAGGATCGGTTCACGGGCCGCATCCAGCCCACAGGTCGTATTTTGCCCACCCCTACACTAGACTGTACAAAAGGAGTGTGGGTTAAGATCGACAGTGTCTAGATAGACAGTCACTAGGTTGACACCAGATATTTGATAATCAGAAGGTTGACAGTTCAATGGTCGATGTGGACTCAAGTCGACAGGGTCAAAAGGTCAACATGCAAATGGTCAATATGTTTTTTTTGTGTTACTTTAACACTAATCCTAACCCTACCTAATGTGCCTAACCCTATCCATCCCCTTCAATAGCCTCACTTTAACCCTACCCCAAGTGCCTAACCTTAAAAAGCATGAAATATGTGTCAACTTATTTTTGTGTTCACCATTTCAATGATTTACATCTTGACCCTGTCGACTATCTGGTGTTGACCTACTGACTGCCTATCTTCCATCTGGATACCGTACAAAGGCCCTCATTCAGTTTGAATCTCTGATTACGAAAAATCACAAATGAGCAATTTTCAGCAATCTGAGCATGCGCTGTGCGAACATTCACACATACCCTCCAACTGTACCCATTTACCCGTGGCCACGTCCACTTTCCTAATTTGTACCGGTTTTTGTGTGTAAAATGTTGGAGGGTATGTTCACAGTGTGATCACAACCCTGAAGGATGTGATCACACTATGATTGACAGTGGCAGCCGTTGGTGGGGAGTCGACGCGGCGTTGCGGGTGTGTGGTCCAGACAACCCAGGCGTGTACAGACCAATTTTGGGGCGTTCATGCGGCTGATGCGACCCGAAAGATGGAGGCAATGCTCCAGCATAGGCAACCATGCTGCATATGCGGGGGAATGTCATACCTAATTTCTCGTTCTGCGATGGGTGGGACTTTCATGCTGGGCGGCCCCCAACATCCGATCGTACTCTGTAGCAGATTCTGCTTTTTAGCTAAATCTGTAACTGTAACTGAATAGGGTCCAAAAGCTCCTGCTAATTCTACTGAGGAAAATAGGTAATTTAGTGGTGAGGGCACTGACATAAGACATGGAACAACTCTTCTAGAGACCCTGGTGTGGATTCCATTTCTTCCAAAAAACAAAATCTAGAGTGTGTGCCCATTCAGTAAGGAAAGTTACATATACATCAACCCGTACAACTGTAGGTGTAAAGTGAAAAAGAATGGATAATAATAATACAGAAGTATAGTAATTAGTAGCCTACAATTCACTGTAAAATGCTTAATAACATACAAACTCAGTTAACACCTTCATCTCTTATCTAGACAGTGAGACGTGAGTGGGAGTCAGTTACATGTTGTGGTATTATGGGCATCAGCACACTGTAATTAACAGATCCGTCCTCTCTCTCGCTCTCTGTCCTGTATAATTTTCTTTTGTTGTTCTAATTACAGGCCACCTACCCATTTGGCGTGAATTCTCAGCACGCAGTCTTATTTTATTAAATTTTCTATTCACTACTTTACACTTTTGGCTAATTAAAGCTTGATTAGTAAACTGTATGTTTTACTAAAAGCATTAGTATCTCTGATAGCATAAATTTTAACCCATGTGAGTCAATTTTCCTTTTGTATTACATGGCATTATGTACTCACTACTGCAAATTATATGGTTATTACAAGCCAAGTGCATTGTGCACATGCACAAGAAAATAAGATTTTACTTACCGATAAATCTATTTCTCGTAGTCCGTAGTGGATGCTGGGGACTCCGTCAGGACCATGGGGATTAGCGGCTCCGCAGGAGACAGGGCACAAAAATAAAGCTTTAGGATCAGGTGGTGTGCACTGGCTCCTCCCCCTATGACCCTCCTCCAAGCCTCAGTTAGGATACTGTGCCCGGACGAGCGTACACAATAAGGAAGGATTTTGAATCCCGGGTAAGACTCATACCAGCCACACCAATCACACCGTACAACTTGTGATCTGAACCCAGTTAACAGTATGACAACGTAGGAGCCTCTGAACAGACGGCTCACAACAATAAAAACCCGATTTCTTTGTAACAATAACTATGTACAAGTATTGCAGACAATCCGCACTTGGGATGGGCGCCCAGCATCCACTACGGACTACGAGAAATAGATTTATCGGTAAGTAAAATCTTATTTTCTCCAACGTCCTAGTGGATGCTGGGGACTCCGTCAGGACCATGGGGATTATTCCAAAGCTCCCAAACGGGCGGGAGAGTGCGGATGACTCTGCAGCACCGAATGAGAGAACTCCAGGTCCTCTTTAGCCAGGGTATCAAATTTGTAGAATTTTACAAACGTGTTCTCCCCCGACCACGTAGCTGCTCGGCAGAGTTGTAATGCCGAGACCCCTCGGGCAGCCGCCCAGGATGAGCCCACCTTCCTTGTGGAATGGGCCTTGACTTGTTGGGTGCATACAGTATAAACAGCGAGTCAGATTTTCTGACTCCAGCCGTCCTTGAAATATATATTTTCAATGCCCTGACAACGTCCAGCAACTTGGAATCCTCCAAATCGCTAGTAGCCGCAGGCACCACAATAGGCTGGTTCAGGTGAAACGCTGACACCACCTTAGGCAGAAATGAGGACGCGTCCGCAGTTCTGCCCTGTCCGAATGGAAAATCAGATATGGGCTTTTATACGATAAAGCCGCCAATTCTGACACTCTCCTGGCTGAAGCCAGGGCCAGTAGCATGGTTACTTTCCATGTAAGATATTTCAAATCCGCCGATTTGAGTGGCTCAAACCAATGGGTTTTGAGAAAATCCAAAGCTACATTAAGGTCCCACGGAGCCACTGGGGGCACAACCGGGGGCTGTATATGTAGTACTCCTTTTACAAAAGTCTGGACTTCAGGAACTGAAGCCAATTCTTTCTGGAAGAAAATCGACAGGGCCGAAATTTGAACCTTAATGGACCCCAACTTGAGGCCCATAGACAATCCTGTTTGCAGGAAATGTAGGAATCGACCCAATTGAAAATCCTCCGTGGGGGCCTTCCTGGCCTCACACCACGCAACATATTTTCTCCAAATGCGGTGATAATGTTGTGCAGTCACTTCCTTCCTGGCTTTTACCAGTGTAGGAATGACCTCTTCCGGAATGCCTTTTTCCCTTAGAATTCGGCGTTCAACCGCCATGCCGTCAAACGCAGCCGCGGTAAGTCTTGGAATAGACACGGTCCCTGCTGAAGCAGGTCCCGTCTTAGAGGTAGAGGCCACGGATCTTCCGTGAGCATCTCCTGAAGTTCCGGGTACCAAGTTCTTCTTGGCCAATCCGGAGCCACGAGTATCGTTCTTACTCCCCTTTGCCGTATAATTCTCAGTACTTTTGGTATGAGAGGCAGAGGAGGAAACACATACACTGACTGGAACACCCACGGCGTTACCAGAGCGTCCACAGCTATTGCCTGAGGGTCTCTTGACCTGGCGCAATACCTGTCCAGTTTTTTGTTGAGGCGAGACGCCATCATGTCCACCTTTGGTTTTTCCCAACGGTTCACAATCATGTGGAAGACTTCTGGATGAAGTCCCCACTCTCCCGGGTGTAGATCGTGTCTGCTGAGGAAGTCTGCTTCCCAGTTGTCCACTCCCGGAATGAACACTGCTGACAGTGCCATCACATGATCTTCCGCCCAGCGAAGAATCCTTGCAGCTTCTGCCATTGCTCTCCTGCTTCTTGTGCCGCCCTGTCTGTTTACGTGGGCGACTGCCGTGATGTTGTCCGACTGGATCAACACCGGCTGACCCTGAAGCAGGGGTTTTGCCAGGCTTAGAGCATTGTATATCGCTCTTAGCTCCAGTATATTTATGTGAAGAGACATCTCCAGGTTTGACCAAAGTCCCTGGAAGTTTCTTCCCTGTGTGACCGCTCCCCAGCCTCTCAGACTGGCATCCGTGGTCACCAGGACCCAGTCCTGTATGCCGAATCTGCGGCCCTCTAACAGATGAGCACTCTGCAACCACCACAGAAGAGACACCCTTGTCCGTGGCGACAAGGTTATCCGCTGATGCATCTGCAGATGCGATCCGGACCATTTGTCCAGCAGATCCCACTGAAAAGTTCGTGCGTGGAATCTGCCGAATGGAATCGCTTCGTAAGAAGCCACCATCTTTCCCAGGACTCTTGTGCATTGATGCACAGACACTTTCCCTGGTTTTAGGAGGTTCCTGACAAGTTCGGATAACTCCTTGGCTTTCTCCTCCGGAAGAAACACCTTTTTCTGAACCGTGTCCAGAATCATTCCCAGGAACAGCAGACGTGTCGTCGGGGTCAATTGAGATTTTGGAAAATTCAGAATCCACCCGTGCTGTTGCAGCACTATTTGGGTTAGTGCTACTACGTCCCCCAGCTGTTCCCTGGACCTTGCCCTTATCAGGAGATCGTCCAAGTAAGGGATAATTAATACGCCTCTTCTTCGCAGAAGAATCATCATTTCGGCCATTACCTTGGTAAAGACCCGAGGTGCCGTGGACAATCCAAACGGCAGCGTCTGAAACTGATAATGACAGTTTTGCACCACGAACCTGAGGTACCCTTGATGTGAAGGGCAAATTGGGACATGCAGGTAAGCATCCTTGATGTCCAGGGACACCATAAAGTCCCCTTCTTCCAGATTCGCTATCACTGCTCTGAGTGACTCCATCTTGAACTTGAATTTTTGTATGTACAGGTTCAAAGATTTCAGATTTAGAATAGGTCTTACCGAGCCGTCCGGCTTCGGTACCACAAATAGTGTGGAATAATACCCCTTTCCCTGTTGTAGGAGGGGTACCTTGACTATCACCTGCTGAGAATACAGCTTGTGAATGGCTTCCAATACCGTCGCCCTGTCTGAGGGAGACGTTGGCAGAGCAGACTTTAGGAACCGGCGAGGGGGAGACTTCTCGAATTCCAACCTGTAACCCTGAGATATTATCTGCAGGATCCAGGGGTCCACCTGTGAGTGAGCCCACTGTGCGCTGAAATTCTTGAGTCGACCCCCCACGCCCCTGAGTCCGCTTGTAAAGCCCCAACGTCATGCTGAGGGCTTTTCAGAAGCCGGGGGGGGCTTCTGCTCCTGGGAAGAAGCTGCTTGGTGCACTCTCTTACCCTTTCCTTTGCCTCGGGGCAAATATGACTGTCCTTTCGCCCGCTTGTTCCTATAGGAACGAAAGGACTGCGGCTGAAAAGACGGTGTCTTTTTCTGTTGGGAGGGGACCTGAGGTAAAAAGGTGGATTTCCCGGCTGTTGCCGTGGCCACCAAATCCGATAGACCGACCCCAAATAATTCCTCCCCCTTATACGGCAATACTTCCATATGCCGTTTGGAATCCGCATCACCTGACCATTGTCGCGTCCATAAACTTCTTCTGGCAGATATGGACATCGCACTTACTCTCGATGCCAGAGTGCAAATATCCCTCTGTGCATCTCGCATATATAGAAATGCATCCTTTAAATGCTCTATAGTCAGTAAAATACTGTCCCTATCCAGGGTATCAATATTTTCAGTCAGGGAATCCGACCAAACCACCCCAGCACTGCACATCCATGCAGAGGCGATGGCTGGTCGCAGTATAACACCAGTATGAGTGTATATACTTTTCAGGGTAGTTTCCAGCCTCCTATCTGCTGGATCCTTGAGGGCGGCCGTTTCAGGAGACGGTAACGCCACTTGTTTTGATAAGCGTGTGAGCGCCTTATCCACCCTAGGGGGTGTTTCCCAGCGCGCCCTAACCTCTGGCGGGAAAGGATATAATGCCAATAACTTCTTTGAAATTAGCAGTTTTCTATCGGGGTTAACCCACGCTTCATCACACACTTCATTCAATTCGTCTGATTCAGGAAAAACTACAGGTAGTTTTTTTTTTCAGACCCCACATAATACCCCTTTTTGTGGTACATGCAGTATCAGAGATATGTAAAGCCTCCTTCATTGCCGTGATCATATAACGTGTGGCCCTACTGGAAAATACGTTTGTTTCTTCACCGTCGACACTAGATTCGGTGTCCGTGTCTGGGTCTGTGTCGACCGACTTAGGTAAAGGGCGTTTTACAGCCCCTGACGGTGTCTGAGACGCCTGTACAGGTACTAACTGGTTTTCCGGCCGTCTCATGTCGTCAACTGATTTTTGTAATGTGCTGACATTATCACGTAATTCCATAAATAAAGCCATCCATTCCGGTGTCGACTCCCTAGGGGGTGACATCACCATTACCGGCAATTGCTCCGCCTCCACACCAACATCGTCCTCATACATGTCGACACACACGTACCGACACACAGCAGACACACCGGGAATGCTCTTATCGAAGACAGGACCCCACTAGCCCTTTGGGGAGACAGAGGGAGAGTTTGCCAGCACACACCCAAGCGCTATAAATATATAGGAACAACCCTATAGAAGTGTTGTCTCCCTTATAGCAGCTTAATATATATCAAAAACGCCAAAAAAAGTGCCCCCCCCTCTCTTTTTTACCCTGTTTCTGTAGTGCAGTGCAGGGGAGAGTCCTGGGACCCTTCCTCGCAGCGGAGCTGAGCAGGAAAATGGCGCTGTGTGCTGAGGAGATAGGCCCCGCCCCCTATTTCGGCGGGCTCTTCTCCGGAGTTTGTGAGACCTGGCAGGGGTTAAATACATCCATATAGCCCCAAGGGCTATATGTGATGTATTTTTTAGCCAGAACAAGGTATTCTCATTGCTGCCCAGGGCGCCCCCTGCAGCGCCCTGCACCCTCCGTGACCGCTGGTGTGAAGTGTGTGACAACAATGGCGCACAGCTGCAGTGCTGTGCGCTACCTCATGAAGACTGAAAAGTCTTCTGCCGCCGGTTTCTGGACCTCTTCGCTTTTCGGCATCTGTATGGGGGTCGGCGGCGCGGCTCCGGGACCGGACTCCATGGCTGGGCCTGTGTTCGATCCCTCTGGAGCTAATGGTGTCCAGTAGCCTAAGAAGCCAATCCATCCTGCACGCAGGTGAGTTCACTTCTTCTCCCCTAAGTCCCTCGTTGCAGTGAGCCTGTTGCCAGCAGGACTCACTGAAAATAAAAAACCTAAAAACTTTTTCTAAGCAGCTCTTTAGGAGAGCCACCTAGATTGCACCCTGCTCGGACGGGCACAAAAACCTAACTGGGGCTTGGAGGAGGGTCATAGGGGGAGGAGCCAGTGCACACCACCTGATCCTAAAGCTTTATTTTTGTGCCCTGTCTCCTGCGGAGCCGCTAATCCCCATAGTCCTGACGGAGTCCCCAGCATCCACTAGGACGTTAGAGAAAAAAAGAATTTGAACCCCTTACGTCATAATCTAATTTACCTAGCTGAGAATGTGCACGCTTTAGCTGGCTTTGCTCCCAACTATAAATTAGTCTCCTTATGTGGGACAAGTGGACAAGTGAAAAAAAAGTGTCTATAGCAGCTTCTAGCTATCTTTTCTCAAGTACATTCTATAAAATTGAAGGAACCACTATGCAAAGAAAAAGAAAAATCCGGAGAAACCTTAAAACAACGCAAAGACAGTGAGAAGAAAGCCACAAAGTCTATGTTCTTCCACCCCCAGATGACTCATTGGGGGGAAAAACCTGCCTGTTTATTTTATACGGCTCTGAGGTAATTTACACTCTTAAATGAGACAGAATTTGTGGTGTCAATTCCTCCAGTAGGTCAGCAGATAGTAAGCACCTGCTGTAAGGGTGAGGTAGGAATAGAGCTTTAAGATAAGGTTTGCTTCATTTTTCTCCTGTGGGTTTTCTACGCCCCTTTATCTACAAAATGTGTTTGAAGTTTGCTCTATGCAGCCAAAGCAATGATTATATATAAAACAGTATATGCCATGAGCATGACACACAAGCCGAATAAACTGTTGTGATGAAGAATCAAAGAATTCTGGGAGAAAAACCTTTAGAGCAGCCATTTTGTGATAAAATTCCCGAGTCTGACTGCTCAGCCTAACTGCACAAATCCTTATCTCATGTTCCCGATTTGGGTATAGGAGTCATGAAAGAGCCATTTACCTGGTCTGTCGAAGTGGGATGGGCAAGGAAACACAAAGGAAAGGGTCAAATGTGTCACTCTGCTTGTGGCAGTGCGGACAGGTTAGTGAAGATCTGAAAGTACACATAAGACAATTAATCCTGACGATCCTAGGTGCAGTATATATTTATACACACAAAAAACACAAACAGGCAACGCTATATTTAGAGGATATGGAGGCAGACAAGGTGTCTGGTGATGGGTAATTACAGCTGTGTCATCTTGTTACCCACAGTGGGGGCAAGGTCTGAGTCACCATTTTTCCTGCTTTGACAGCATTATCCACTTTTGTAATGTATGGGAAATGTATCAACTGCATTACATACTGGACACATTCTCAGAAGCCAGCCAAAGACAACAAGGGCCCTCATTCAGAGTCGTTCGCTCGGTATTTTTCATCGCATCGCAGTGAAATTCCGCTTAGTGCGCATGCGCAATATTCGCACTGCGACTGCGCCAAGTATCTTTGCTATGAAGAAAGTATTTTTACTCACGGCTTTTTCATCGCTCCGGCGATCGTAATGTGATTGACAGGAAATGGGTGTTACTGGGCGGAAACACGGCGTTTTATGGGCGTGTGGCTGAAAACGCTACCGTTTCCGGAAAAAACGCAGGAGTGGCCGGAGAAACGGGGGAGTGGTTGGGCGAACGCTGGGTGTGTTTGTGACGTCAAACCAGGAACGACAAGCACTGAACTGATCGCACAGGCAGAGTAAGTCTGGAGCTACTCTAAAACTGCTAAGTAGTTTGTGATCGCAATATTGCGAATACATCGGTCGCAATTTTAAGATGCTAAGATACACTCCCAGTAGGCGGCGGCTTAGCGTGTGTAACTCTGCTAAATTCGCCTTGCGACCGATCAACTCGGAATGAGGGCCAAGGTTTTTAAAATGTGAGTTTGTACTACAAAACTCTCGACATATGATATAACATTTTACATTTGAAGAACAGGTTTAACTTACATTTCTGAAACAAAATACCACTGTTAAGATTTTTCTTTACAGCAAAATATTGCATGAAGAGAACTGTGTAATTTAAGCGCACTCATCGTCATCATCACACCATGAAGGCAGCTACTTTATGGGCTGCGCCAGTAATAATGACAATGCAGCCTGTCAACTCACTTGTAGGCAGTAAAACTGCTATAGAATATAGTATTATCTTTAGCCATAATTTTATTCAAGTCAGTTTTCTTTAAAAAAAATCTAAAATAATTTTTATTTACATGAAGCCCCCTTCTTGTTGAGTACACACTTACAGTACCAGAAATGTCCGGTGACTGCAGGATCCGCCAACCAAGCAACCAATTTAAGTAAGCACATCCATTTACCAATCGGCCGTTTGATAGGTCATCCTAACGTCACAGCATTGTGGGCAGGTGGATTTTGCCAGCCTAGCTGTGAAGTCAGTCCTCGCAGCCAGTGTAAACGACCTTGTTTATGCTTAGGAAGGATGGAACATGACCGTTCTATCTTTCATATAACCCATTCTTTGTGTACACAAAATGTGCGCTGAAGTGGATTCGTTCTGATCTAGGAATGAATGCCCGTGCTCCAGTATGTACCCAGTTTAAGAATGTATGCTCCATTAGATTTTTTATTTATTTATTTGTATATATACATTTTCCTTTAAATTAGAACTTTTTGCAAACAGAATACAGTATATAATTTATTTGTTTACAAGTTATGTTGTAAATTACTGTATAAAACTTTGGTGTATTTAAAAAAAATATTGCCATTTAACTCAGACCTTTTTTGTGACTGAGGATTTGTGTCCCAAATGTTAATGCCCAATAATTATGCCTCTAATTACCAGCTGTACCTGTACTTGGCTTGAAAGTGCTCTTGTACAAAGCTATGTTCCCCGTCTGTCTGTGAGGAAGGCGAGGAGTTCATCATACTGTGATCAGTAACAGAAAGCTGCAGACACAGGAAAAATTGTATATTAATTGTTGGAGGAAATGCATTTAAAATGTAAATTCTGCAACTACTACCTCAACTACAAACCTTATGCAAACATATTAGACTGATATCAGAACAAACAACATCTAAACTCAGATATTGGGGGACATTTACTAAGCAGTGATAAGAGCGGAGAAGTGAGCCAGTGGAGAAGTGTCCATGGCAACCAATCAGCACTGAAGTAACATCTATAATTTGCATACTATAAAATTATACAAAGCTGCTGATTGGATTCTCCACTGGCTCACTTCTCTGCTCTTATCACTGTTTAGTAAATGTCCCCCTAAGTTTATTGCGTGTGCTCTTGAGAAGCATTTTTCAATATTATCAAACCAAGCAGTCTATGGGCAGGATACATGACGCATGGCATTCTGAATGTGATGTATCCCACATCCCAATGCATGCATATCAGCGTATACCAACGCCATATGCATGAATATTTCAGCCAAGGATAACTCTCCCGATGAGAGCGGTCCTTTGGTGACTTGTGTGTTTAAGACCCAGGAGTCCGTCTGTGCATTCGTCGTATGACACATGCGCTGTGTGGGGGTGGGGGATGCTGTGAAATATCCGATTGGATCCCTCTCAGGGGCAGTGCGATAGAAGCACACAGGCTTCTATAGAGTCCCGCCATCTAAAGATGGAGTTACCCACCGTACATTCCAGAGCTTGATACATATGCAGTGATTGGAAAAACCTCTGAAAACTGCATTTTCAGAGCTTTGGCTGCACGTTTAGCACTGATGCCTCCTGCTATAAGCATTTATGTGAAAGGGACACGTTACAAATTAATATGCTCACAAATTCACATCTGCGCATGTGTAGTATGATAAAACTCACTATTTGCATCCCTACAAAGGGAGACAACAGACCAAGAATCAGTCCCCATGTATTCATAACAATAAAAATGTAGCCCATTATTTATCAAAATCCAGGAGGATTCTCAATTGGCACTTATCGTGGTATTAAGAGAATGCCCTCTAGCCACAATATATCTCCAGGGCAGCTCAGCAAGACTCAGTTGCCCTGCCGTAATGGTTTGCAGAGTTGCACATTAAACTATTAAATGTGTGTGTGTGTGTGTGTGTGTGTGTGTGTGTGTGTGTGTGTGTGTGTGTGTGTATATAAATATACTCATACATACATACATACATACATACGCACACACACGGTCAGAAAATCACATTATTATGAGCACGAGCTAATAGCCAGAGTAACCGCTGTGTGTAGCATGGACAGGCTAAACTGGCTAAACTGTAGTTTTAGACACACGTCTGGTTCTTTTGGACAGTGAGCTGCTCCACTTTAGCATGTCAGCCGGCCCTCACGCACCTTCGTAGCGGACGTTCCCCTCTCGCATCAATGGCATGTGGTGCTCCACAGTTTCCACATTGGTTATTCGTAATGGTGCCATTTGTCAAGGCATGATACACCTTCACCACAACAACATGCAAACAGTTCACAAACTGCGCTGTTTCAGAAATACTGTCACCCTTGGTCCGAAAGCCGATAATTATCCCTTTTTGCAACTCAGATAATTCGTCCATTTTACCCATGACAGCAACGAGTGATATGTGTGAGACGACCTATCATACACCTTATATACCCACCTAGCCAGCGCATGACACGTGACGTACTTCATGGGCTACGCGCTGCCAACATCAAATGTAGGAGGTGCTCATAATAATGTGACTCTACAGTGTATAATATATATATATATATATATATATATATATATATATATAGAAGGAAGGAAGAGCGGCACTCTGCGTCTTGAGGTCAAAAACTTGTATTTAAACAACACATAAAAAGTCAGACGTTTCGGGGCTCACATACCCCTTTGTCAAGGTGTACAACCTTGACAAAGGGGTATGTGAGCCCCGAAACGTCGGACTTTTTATGTGTTGTTTAAATACAAGTTTTTGACCTCAAGACGCAGAGTGACGCTCTTCCTTCCTTCTATTTGAAAATTCCTTCTGGGATGGCACTGGTGCCTGCTTAATACATCTATGGGACTGCCTGTTCACTTGCCACTTATATATATATATATATAATGTGTGTGTACACTGAATTTAAAAGGTAATCTACTTTACGACTACCGGTAGCTTTTTTTTTTAAATGCATGACATCGACTTTTTAAAACAGATGAGGAGATAATGGTAAAATGACAGTGCACTGAGGCGTTTGTCACGAAAATAAAATATATAATTAAGATACTTATAGTTCTGTAAAAAAAAAAAAAAAAACCCGATTATGTAAAAATATTGATGACTTGTTAATTTTAAGCTGCTACTTAAAAACTGAAGGCACTGGTAATATTTAAGTTGGAAGACGACATGGTTAAATGTACTCTGTACTCTGACTGATGTAGAATAAATTTGGCTGCCACTGATTTTTAAACTAAATTAATGTAAAAATTCTGTGCAGCCAGCCATGGTCAGGAGAGTAAGCTGCCTTCATAGGATTAGGTGCTTTAAATCCATCGGGTATTGTGTATAATTGAGTGAATATGATCACCAGAAGGATAACACCCACACAGGTTTATGTGGAACTACAACGGCAGCCCTCCTCCCTGAGGAATGAAACTCTTTTCCGATAACAGGAAGCTGGGATGCCAGCCAGTCCCTGGTTATAGCTTCCGGGGAGAAGTTGGCAGCAGTCAGCTTATAACAGGTTCTAGTCTAGATTGAATAATTTGGTATGAAAAGAGTTAAAGGCACAAATCAGCGTGAGAGATAATAGTCAATTTGTATTTTGAGACCAGAAAATAAAATGTGAAGACATATATGTTCAAAAAACATTATGCAATTCACGCAATTGATGAAGGGACAGATGTGATTTAATGGGGGGGATAGGGAGGGCTTGTAAGAAGATTGTTAAGAAAGCATTGCAGTTCCACTAATGAGAGTTCTGCCAAGTAGAGAGCCTGCTCCACAGACTGTGAAGTATAAACCACTTATCCATCTGTTTTATGCTATGTATTTCTAACACGCTAGTGCAGTAAACTTCTCATGGCCACAGCAGGCTGCTGCCAACTGACAATTATTGAGGTGGCTTAACAGTAAAAACAAAAACAAAAGAAAAAGAAAAAAGAAAACTACAAAATAAATCAGGATGCAGTAACAGAATGACTACTTGCACTTAAGGTATCAATTATACTTCTACTATAAAATATCTGTTTACTGAACAGTAGTGTGAAAGTGCGCCAGGTGGAATGATGAAGAAATCACACATCAGTATACAGTGCAGAGCATAATTCAAGCATCATCTGATGTACAACCACAATGTAGATGTAAATGGAATGACAGCAAAATAGTTTTATCATTGTACCCTTTGCAGGGAAACTATTACATTAAATGCCCTTTTCATCATAGTTCTGAAAATGTAAATTTGATAAATCAATTAGTAAATGTTTTTCTGTTCTTATTGTCTGGGCCTTATAAGTTAATATATATTGCAGAGGAGTACATACAATGAAGAAAAAGGAGAATTATGGTAGACTTACCATTGTTAACTCTCTTTCTGCGAGGTACATTGGGTTCCACAGGGAAACATCAGGGTATAGAGTAGATCTAGATCCACCAACAGGCTAAAGCTTTAGGCTGTCCCAGGATGCATTGGAGCCTCCTCTATAACCCCCACCTCCATGCACTGTGAGCTCAGTTTCGTTAACCAGTCCAATGCAGGAGCAGGTAAGAGAGAAGGTAGATAGATGTTAGTCACATAGAAACAAATTCACACGACAGGAGAAGGGACCAGCGGCTAATGGCATACAAACCCATAGAAGCAAGGTGCGTCGGGGTGGGCGCCCTGTGGAACCCAATGTACTTCGCAGAAAGAGAGTTAACCATGGTAAGTCTACAATAACTCTCCTTTTCTGCAGCAGGTTTCATTGGTTTCCACAGGGAAACATCGGGGATGTCCTAAAGCAATTCCTCAAGGAAGGGGATGTGCCTTAGCGGGTATGAGGCGTCTAAAGGAGGCGGAAGTATCAAAGGTATAGAACCTAATAAACGTGTTCACAGAGAACCACGTAGCCGCCTTGCACAATTTTTCTGCAGACACACCAAGAAGGCCCAACAGACAGAGTAGAATGGGCATTAATAGCAGCAGGAGCTGGGAGACCAGCCTGCGCATAAGCTTGTGAATCACCATTCTAATCCATCTGGCCAAGGTTTGCTTATTCGCAGGCAAGCCACGTTTGTGAAAACCAAACAAAACAAAAAGGGAATCTGACTTCCTAATAGAGGCAGTCCTCTCCACATATATACGGAGAGCCCGTACCACATCCAAAGACCACCCTTTGGAGGACAAATCAGAAGAGATAAAGGCCGGAACCACAATCTCTTGGTTAAGTTGAAAAGATGACACCACCTTAGGTAAATAACCTGGGCGAGTTCTAAGAACTGCCCAGTCACAATGAAATTTTAGAAAAGGTGGACGACCGGACAATGAGCCTAAGTCAGACACCCTTCTAGCAGAGGCAATAGCCAGTAAAAATAAGACCTTGGCCGTGAGCCATTTATGGTGCACTGTCTCAAGAGATTCTAATGGAGACTCTTGCAGGGCATTCAGGAGAACAGACAGATTCCATGGAGCCACAGGAGGGACATAGGGAGGCTGAATCCGTAAGACACCCTGAGTGACTGTATGAACGTCAGGTATAGGCGCAATTTTTCTCTGAAACCATACTGACAAGGCTAATATGTGAAACTTGAGGGAGGCCATACGAAGACCTAAGTCCAGGCCTCTTTGCAGAAAAGCCAGAATTCTGGAGTTCTGAATCTGTATGCATCATAATTCTTATCAGCACACCAGGTGATGTAAGAAATCCAGACCCTGTAATAAATCCGAGCAGATGCCAGTTTGCCGGCTTTTAACATAGTTTGGATGACCGCCTCAGAGAATTCTTTGGCTATCAGGAGTGATGCCTCAAAAGCCACGCCGTCAAAGCCAGCCTGACCAGGTCCGGATAAAGACAAGGGCCCTGTACAAGGAGGTCTGGGTGATGAGGAAGTAGAAGAGGATGCTCTGTCGATAGACCCTGCAGGTCTCAGAACCAATGCTGTCTGGGCCACACTAGAGCAACTAGAAGTAGAAATCCTCTTTCTTGTTTGAACTTCCGCAGGACCCTGGGCAGGAGTGACACTGGAGGGAACACGTAGGTCAGCCGAAAGTTACATGGAATTGCAAGTGCGTCCACGAAACCTGCTTGAGGATCCCTGGTCCTTTGGTCCTTGACCCGAAGACCGGAATCTTGTGATTGTGTTGAGACGCCATAAGGTCTACGTCTGGTAGGCCCCACTTGTCCACTAGGAGTTGAAAGACTTGTGGATGAAGACTCCACTCCCCGGCGTGCACGTCCTGGCGACTGAGGAAGTCCGCTTCCCAGTTTAGGATGCCCAGAATGAACACTGCCGATATTGCTGGCAGATGGCGTTCCGCCCAACGAAGGATTTTTGACCCTTCCATCATAGCCATGCGGCTTTGAGTGCGCTTTGATGGTTTATGTATGCTACCATAATGGCATTGTCTGACCGTACTTGAACCGGCCTGTTCTGTACCAGGGCGAGAGTCAATGCATTGAACACCGCCCGCAACTCCAGAATTTTTATTGGGAGGAGTGACTCCTCTTTTGTCCAGCAACCCTGAAAAGAGTGTCGCTCCAACACTGCACCCCATCCCCTCAGACTAGCGTCCGTTGTCAGCAGGACCCAGTCAGGGATCCAGAAGGGACGGCCCCTGCTGAATTGCTGGTCCTGTAGCCACCAGGTCAGCGACAGACGAATCTCCGGAGTCAAAGTGGAAAGGATTAACCTCTGCAGAGGGAGAGAATGTCGAATGCCGACACCATCAGGCCAAGTACTTGCCTCGCCGAGTGTATCGACACTATACACAAAAACAGTTATAACCACACTAATAGCCAGACCCATAGTAAATACACATAAACGGCCATATTCACATACAAATCTGGCTCTATACTAAACCTACAGAAAACGCTGGACCCACAGAAATATCCTTTTTTTAGACATGTGTGAATTCAGTGTACTCTGCTTTTGCTGTATATCTAGTGTCAAAGTCAGAAAAATATCACTATGCACACTGCCATATTTGCACCTCATGCGAGCTCCCGCTGCGCGTGCAGGAGCTCTCCCGTGCGTGCGCATACTCGCAGTCGCGTGCACCCGCAGGCGCACGATATGCGGATTTACGGTAGAGTTTGTATGCGTCTAGCGGGCGACTCAATCGATATATATTTTAACCATATAATGTATTTTGTAGATCATGGTCCCTTTGATAGATTCTGAAAGTTTAGTTAATATAGCATGTTCATGGACAAAGAGATCCCTCTTTGTTTGATACGAAGGGTCAGACATGGGTCATACAGTGGTGTTTAGTATCCATCGGAAGAGTATTTAATTAGCAATATTCCGGTGTTGGTTTGAAGCGGATTAATCGCTCGTGCGAATAGTTATGGACATAAGAAGTTTATGTCCATTTACTATTATTTGCACTTACTTATCCATGCGGCGGGAAACCTAGTTTCCCACCCACCTGAGCAGTTGGAAGTAGACACAGCCCACCTGTATGAATCAACCTATGACCTTTTGTTATAATGCGAAGACGAATTCCTGTGTCCAATGAACAATGAGATTGTAGGGACCATTGAATTGTATTGTGTGTGGGGCATAAATAGACAAGCCGATCGTATCCAGCTCATTCTCTTCAACGGTTCTCAGTGCTGATAATCGGGAGCTGGATATCCAGAGGCGCATGCGATTGTTTCCCTTTGTGCGTAAGTTTTCTCCGCAATCATATTGTTTTTCTTGTTATTATGAGCCATATCTCTCTCTCTCTCTTCTCCCCTTTCCCTCTCTTTTCCTCTTAAAAGTGTTATTGTACTGTTATTGTATTTCATGTGTAGTTATCTGGTTAGGTAGTCTATGTTATATTGGTAGTGTATGACTTGTATTGTATTATTCTTTTGCAAGTATAAACATTCACATAAGGCGTTAGACCCTAAGATCAGTATCTGTATATTTCTTATATTTTTAAGTATACTCAGAGCGTCGGAGACGCTCAAACAGCTTTTTAAGTTAATAAGGTTACACTGTGTTACATTCACACTCTATCTCTACACCAAGGTTTACTGCATAATACACTGTTTTATGGTATAGTTATAAAGGTTTAACATTGTGAGCGTCTGCGCCGCTGGTGATCTCCTCGTGGTCCCGAGTGTCCGCTACGCTATAGCGAATCATTACGTTAGTCGGCAGCCAATAGCGTGCCTGCCTGTGATCTCTTGGCCGTGAGCGAACGGGACGCTTGAGCGTCTCGACTACGGCTAAGCGATTGTTACGCAACGTGCGTACCCTTACGGTATTCCATACGTTAATAGCGTACAGTGTTCTTAGACCTCTTAAAGGGTTTTAAGTAAGATAAATATTTAGCTTTATCAATTGGCGGCTCGCCCGTCCTTCACATATCTGTACTAGGTAATTTCAGCAGACATTATCCATCAGCAAAGGGCGGGAGATCATATTCCTCGCAGTGCTGTCTGGATAAGCGTCTGCTTCGCTTAGTAAAGGGTGCTGAAGGAATCCGGGAACCGGAGGTAAGAACAACACGCTAGTGTCTTTTAAAACTGTTTATTTCTGTCTTGCGTACGCACACACGCATATCTGCATTTCTTTTTATTCGTGTATTTTCATATATCACTCTCCTGTTTGCCAATTTATAATTGATAAACGTGCTAAGAGAGATTTGTCGCTATTTCATAGTTAAAGTGTAAAAGTAATACATTAAGGTGTAAATTGAAAAGCACGCACACAGCTCTGCCTAAAGATACAAGGAGAGATCGGTGTGGTGCTCGGTAGATGATCGAGGATCATCTACATTGATAAACGTGTACATTGTGTTACGGTGGATATTTGCTTTGTGTACACGTGTCTCTAACAAAGGGCTGAGACTTGCGTACGCAACCCAAAGGCCGACGCACGCAGCGTATATTACGCAACGGAGCGTCCGGGTACGCCCACGTAACTCAAATCACACGATAAGTGTTATTTTAGCAGGCGAAAAGGTGGCGACGCGATAAATAGCGCAAGTCTATTTCAGTGTCCGAAATTTAAGCTAATAGATCCTTCTCCAATTTACAACACATCTGGTCTAAAGGAAAGAAATTTCTGCGCAGAAATAGAAATAGAAACGAAAGTGTACATGTGGTGAGTGAGTGTTTGCATATATAAGTTTTTACAATTTTGGGGATTGAACCACAGAAATCATCGAGTTCTCGTGAAGTACATACGTGTAAGTGACATACATGGTGGCTAGGGAGGCATCCCTTGTTAAACATATAAAGAGCATTAGAGTGTAGCAGACCAGGAGGTCATACTGTAGCAGACCAGGAGGTCGCATAACAGACCAGGAGGTCCAGGTACAGCAGAAAAGGAAGTCCGCTATAGAGTCAAGTAGCCCAACACCAAGAAGGGTTGGGGCGGAACCCATATAGGCCATAAAGCTCAGGCTGAAGGAATTCGCAGCTGCTGAATGTCGATTCCGTTGGTCGCTCCGTACATAAGATTAGTTGCTTATGTACTGAACGATTGTACCGCACGTAATTGTGTGCATTAGTTAGTAATCTGACCTAGTACCATTTGTGTACGAAAAGGGTCATAAACGCTATTTGTACATTCTAACGTGATTTGTGTAATTTTTTATTTTTAAAAGGGAAGTTCGCTGGTCACTCAGGAATTATCCAACAACCCCACAGTTACTGGAAAGGGTTAATGCTCTGCGGATCACACTCACATGTTCCAGTAAACAAAGGTTCATAGGGGCCCTGGGTCGAGTACGCCAGCACTATATCAGTGTGGAGGTCGTATTGGTCGGCGTGGGCGAGTAAGTGGGGTACTCGGTAAACTACCACTGTCAACCTATCTTTGAATATTTTGTTTTTTTGTAAGGGTTCGCTGAAGACCCTGATATAAAGGTCAGAGGTAGAGCAAGCAACACCTGCAAATTATGGGGGCCAGTTGTTCAGGAAGGGGGCGATCAACCTCGGTTCGGGTTGATTTAGTGAACCGACCAATCGGGTCGGCAAGGTACGTAATGTGTGAAAAATACGGTTCACACACAGAAGTTTTATGTGATGAATGGGAAAGAATGACTGTACATGACGGGGAGAAGTTCCCAAGAGTAGGCAGCTTTAGCCCAGAAGTGTTACTAAATCTAAGGAGAAGGATATGTCTCATTAAATCAGCAAAGAGACGAATCAAACATTATGATTATTTGCAGTTATGGCAACAGGAGGGTGAAATACAGAGAGGATTGGCTCAGGCGGCGGGATCTAATCCTATCAGGAAACTGATAGCCACGGCCCCGCCGCCACCATACATATCAGGAGAGAAATTGGTTGCGGAGAATGACGCATCAGGGGGTAACAAACAGGCACTTAGCAACTGTATAAATGTTAAGGATAATGTTAATAAGTTAACTAATGCAAGTATTAACCCGTGCAAGTTGTACCCTGTTCTAAACTTTCCCCAGGAGTGTGATCAAGAGGACGAAGCATCAACAATATCGGCGCTCTCTCTAGCAGCCACCATATCAGAGACAACAGTAGGCACGGCCCAACCCTTGCGATTAGTAACAAAGGCCCCTAGCGGAGGGACAGGTGAGGTCGTATCAACGGGTAAGTACGGCACCTTACACTATGCTGAAACCATTTCACCACAGGCGGTAGAATCTAATCAGAATGAGGTTATTAAACTTGCTCCCGTTAGGGTAATAGCTGTTCCAAATGGGAAAACGGACACTACAGGAGTCACTCCCATTAGGAACATTGACATGTATAGCCCATTTTCCCGAATGGAATTAAGAACCATAGTGTCTGAATTCCCTGATCCTAGGAAAGATCTAGTTGCTAGCCAGAAATACATCAGAGACCTAGGGAACACTGTAGAGCCCAATAACAAAGACTGGCAGATATTGCTGAGGGCATGTTTACCCTCCAATGTCGACTCAGCTCAATTTTTAGCTGACTGTGGATTGGATCAGGATGTACCCCTTACAGATGTGTACAACAAAGACAATGTAAAAAGAATAAATTTACAGTTAAAGGAGTATTTCCCAGCTGTAGCCAAATGGAATAGAATTTTTTCCATTAAACAAAAAGAGTCAGAAACAGCTGCTGAGTATTTTCACCGGGCACTATTAGAAATGGCAAAATACACTGGCATAGAGGACATTAGGACCAATGCAAATCATCAAGAAGTAGCAGTATCTGTGCTAATGGATGGTTTAAAAGAAGCATTAAAGACAAGGGTACAGACCACGCAACCATGTTGGCGAGGTCTGTCGGTGGCTACTTTGAGAGAGGCTGCTATTGATCACGACCGGAATATCACCAGACACAGGGAGTCACAAGGTGATAAGTTAATGGCCGTAAGTATACAGGCCCTGACCACAAGGCAGCCTTTGTATAAATCACCAAACCCTGTGGGTAAGTCAAATGTGGTAACTTGTTATTTTTGTCATAAACAGGGACACATAGCACGAGACTGTAGAGCGAAAAATTCACAAAGATCATACCAACCCCCTAGACAACGACATGACACACGAAATTGGGATCAGGGTCCACAGAGACGGAGTTATGAGCCACATACAGGGGAAACAAAAAGATATCCCCCAAAAGGAGACTGGCAAACTTCTGGCAGTTCCCATTTAACCCCTTCACAAGTAGTTGCTGCCAGCGGGATTCAGGGAGGTCACCATACCCAATAGGGGTGTGGCCATACCTGTAATCTGCAGCCAGTAAAATTGATTGCAAGTCTTGGAAGTGAACCCGAAATTGCAATAAAGGTAGCTGGTAAATCATTAAACTTTCTTGTAGATACGGGGGCGGCCAAATCAGTGATAAATTCGACAGTGGGCATGAGAACCACTGGTAAGACAATTCCAGCCATAGGAGTAACGGGAGTAGTCCAGCACTACCCTGTTAGCAAACCAGCCGAGATTACAATAGGGCCTTTACATACCAAGCATTCCTTTTTGCTGGCTGCATCGGCACCGACTAATCTCCTGGGAAGAGACTTATTGTGTAAAATGGGGTGCGTCATTTATTGTACTCCTGAAGGTGTATTCTTGGACATACCTGAGAATCACGCTCAGGAAGTGCGAGACATGTTAGACTCCCCATCAAAATTACTGTCACATACCATTATGACAAATAGGACTCCATCCCAAGTAGAAGAAATGACATCCCAGATACCAGAGTCACTTTGGACTAAAGATGGACAAGACACTGGATTAATGGCAAACGTAGCTCCAGTAGTTGTGCAAGTAAAAGATGGTAGGATAGCTCCAAAAATCCCACAATACCCTCTGAAGCCAGAGGTGGAGTTAGGAGTTTACCCAGTAATAGAGCGCTTGCTACAACAGGGCATTCTGGTAAGAACATCCAGCACTGCCAATAGTCCCATCTTCCCTGTGAAAAAGAGTGGGGGGAGGGGTTACCGGCTAGTGCAGGATCTAAGGGGGATTAACAAAATAGTTGAGAGTCAGTTCCCCGTAGTGCCAAATCCAGCTGTCATCCTTATGCAGATCCCTCCCACTGCGAAATTTTTCACTGTTATTGACCTCTGCTCCGCTTTCTTTTCGGTACCCCTGCATCCTGACAGCCAATATTTGTTTGCATTTACATACAGAGGAGTCCAATACACATGGACTCGATTACCACAAGGTTTCATAGATAGTCCAAGTATATTTTCCCAAGCTTTGCATGATTGTTTACAGTCTTTCCAACCAGAGAGTGGATCAGTATTGATACAGTATGTGGATGATTTACTACTGTGTTCAGATTCATTGGAAGCATCCCTGAAGGATACGAAACAGCTCCTGTTTCATCTTTCAGACACAGGACACAAGGTTTCCAAAGACAAGTTGCAATTATGCCAAACTAAAGTAAAATATTTGGGACACTGTCTAACACAAGGACTGAGACACCTGACCGCTGATAGAATTCAAGCAATTAGAGACATGACTCTGCCACAAACCCAGCAACAGATCAGAACGTTTTTAGGAATGTGTGGGTATTGCCGTAACTGGATCCCAGGATTTTCCATTCTAGCGTTACCTTTGCAGGAGATGGTCTCCTCAAACAAACCGGATCGGATTTCGCATACAGACGAGTCCAAGATGGCATTTGAGAGACTTAAACAGTGCCTAACGCAGGCGCCAGCATTAGGTATGCCAGACTATGGGAAACCCTTTGAGCTGTACGGAACAGAAAGTGCTGGTTGCGCGGCTGGCGTCCTAACCCAAAAGCACGGTGATGCCAGCAGGCCGGTTGCATACTACAGCGCTCAGCTAGATACGGTAGCGCGATCCCTCCCCACATGTTTGCGAAGCGTTGCTGCGATAGCATTGCTAGTAACGAAAAGCGAAGATGTAGTGCTAGGTCACAACCTCACAATTCATACACCACATGCAGTGTCAGCCTTGCTAAATTCTGCCCAAACCAGGCACGTCTCATCAGCGCGGTTTACAAGATGGGAATTGGCACTAATGGCCCCCGTAAGCATCACCATAAGGAGATGCAGTGCATTAAATCCTGCAACATATCTCCCAGGTGTGCCTGGACAGGCACAAAGGGTGGAGGATGAGAGTGGTGGGGAAGGAGGATTTAATACAAAGGATGACACACATGATTGTATGGAATATTTGACCCAAAATTTCACCGCAAGGCCTGACATCAGTGACAACCCACTGGAAGATGTAGATCTTACCTTCTACACGGATGGTAGTTGTCACAGACAGTCAGACTCGGGAGACTTGTGTACTGGATACGCAGTCGTAGACGACCAAGGCACCATAGAAGCTGAACCGCTAGGCCCACCTCACTCAGCCCAGGTTGCTGAACTGGTCGCCCTAACCAGAGCATGTGAATTGGCTAAGGGCAAGTCAGCCAATATCTACACCGACTCTAGATACGCATTCGGGGTAGTCCATGATTTCGGAGCCCTATGGCGCCTCAGAAATTTCATGACGGCAGCTGGTACACCGGTAGCGCATGCAGCTCACATCAAAAGGCTTCTAACAGCGATACAGGAACCCGACAGAGTGGCTGTTATCAAGTGTAAAGCACACACATATAGCCAAGACCCAGTATCACTTGGTAACAGCCGAGCAGACGAAGCTGCTAAGTTAGCAGCCGGTACCCCCAGACAGATAGACACCACACAATTGATGGTATTCAATACCATCAACACACAGAAGTTGTGTGAGATGCAAAATTTGTGTTCCACACAGGAAAAGGCAGTCTGGAAGGCAAAGGGATATGGCCAGGAGTCCTCAGGACTCTGGACGGATGGACAAGGTAAACCAGTGGCCCCCAGAGCATATCCTCCATGTTTAGCTGAGGCAGCACACGGGCTGACTCATCTGGGCAAGGAGGGAATGTGTAAGTTGGTAAGAGCATATTGGTGCGCCCCAGGATTTTCATCTCATGCAGGTAAAAGAGCAATGTCATGCCTTACCTGTTTGAGAAAGAATATCGGAAAGGCAATACCAACAGAACCATCTCATATCCCACCTACAGGCTGCCCTTTCCAGGTAATACAGATTGACTTTATACAATTACCCCCTTGTCGAAATTTGAAATATGTACTTGTTTGTATAGATGTTTTCTCAAATTGGGTCGAAGCATTTCCTGCGGCCACAAATACCGCTATGTTTACTGCTAAGAAAATTGTGCAGGAATTTGTATGTAGATATGGTATCCCTAGAATAATCGAAAGTGATAGGGGTACCCATTTTACAGGTGATGTCTTTCAAGGAATGTGTAAGTTGATGGGAATTGATAGCAAGCTGCACACTCCATACCGTCCCCAGGCGAGTGCGAAGGTGGAAAGAGTGAACAGCACTATTAAAAATAAACTGAGCAAAGTTATGGCAGAAACGGGATTGACATGGCCAGAAGCTTTACCCATTGTACTGTACAGCATCAGAACCACTCCCAGGTCCCCTCTTAATCTGTCCCCCTTTGAAATCTTGTTTGGTCGACAACCGCATGTTATGATTAACCCTCAGGATGATTTGAAGTGTAACAATGAAGTGACTGTAAAATACTTGATTAACATGAGTAAACAGCTAAGGAATCAAAATGATAATTTGAAGTTGGTGATTCCTGATTTACCAGATAGTAATTGTCATGACATTGAACCTGGGGATTATGTAATGATACGGAATTTTCTACGCTCAGGTTGCCTTATTGACAGATGGGAAGGACCATACCAAGTCTTATTGACTAGCACTACAGCATTGAAGGTTGCCGAGAGAGAGACTTGGGTTCATTCGTCCCACTGTAAGAAGGTTGCTGATCCAGAGAGGTCCCGTGATAAGGAACAGACGGTAGAGGAAGTTGTATCACTGGAGTGTCTGTTCCAGGAGGACTGAGGCGGCACCGGAGCATTGAAAATCACAAGATCGAAAGCAGTTGTCGATTCCCTGTTCCCTTTTATTGTTTTTCTCCCCTTCCCATCCCCTCTCCCTCAACTATTTTTTTTTTCTTTCCCCCTTCTCATTCTTCTCCGTTTCCTCCTACAAGATGGACTTGCCTCAAGAGACTGTGATCCGGATTTTCCTGTTGACCATGATGTTGACCAGAGCAGTCTGTTCCGGCGAGAGTACCATGGAGGTCGAGAGAGGTTCTGGAATGGGTTCTGATGACAAAGATGGAGGCGTAGTTTTCCAAGAACAACATAATCAACAAGCAAAGGCGAGTATCAGAAAACGATCCGATAACATAGACTATAGAAGGAATTGTGAAGGATTGTTAGCTGAAGAAAACTGTATCTGTAGGCTCTGTGACAATGTAGTTGAGGATGGGTGCATCAAGAAATGCCAATCCAGTTTTAATATCCACATGGACCGGCATCCCTTAAGTGACTATCACTCCTTAGTGGGTAGTGTGTTAAATCAAACAGATTGTTGGGTATGCTCTCAAGTACCTCAAGGTCACAGCA
The DNA here is from genome assembly GCF_028390025.1 of Pseudophryne corroboree. NCBI lineage: Eukaryota > Metazoa > Chordata > Amphibia > Anura > Myobatrachidae > Pseudophryne > Pseudophryne corroboree. The sequence goes on from NC_086446.1 coordinate 508,696,725, forward strand.
AATCAGGGCTAGTACCATTTCCTTTAACGGTAGGGGAGGTACTTGAGCTAAAGGGTGGGAGACCGGTGGACAGGAGGTTTAATATCTCCAGTCCTCCTAGTTTGAAGCTCCACCAATATCATGTGGATAGATCCCTAATATGTTTTAACATTTCCAATCCCCGAAAGCCGGGAAATTGGGAAGTGTCATGGAGTAACCAAACCATGACCTTTTCATATAGGGCAGATAGAATGCCTACATATACAGAGCTTATACGCCACATAGTCAGTAGAGAAAAATCTTTCCGATATAGGTATACTGTCAGGAATCGACTCACCAAGCTGACATCTGTCCGCCGCTGCGGACTCCGTCCTGGGTCCCTGCGTTCATCTGTCATCCGCGTCTCTGCCATCAGACGCCATCCTGGGCCTGGGAGCGCTCCTGTGATAGCGGGCGTGTAGCACGCCGCGTTCCCGCTAGGCCGCGGCATGGGCGCCGCCATGACAGCCTCCAGCAGTCAGCATACGGCGGCCAATCCGGTGCTTGGCCGCACCCACTTTTCCTCACTCCACCAATGACTGTTTAACAAGGGGTATATATGAAGCTGCAGGATCAGTCTGCAGGCATCCTGAACTTTGTGTCACTCCTGCGACTCATGTGTAAGGATCTGGTTCCTGTTTCCTCCGTGTACCTGGATACCTACCTGCTGTTCCGTGTTCCTGGCTTTCTACCTGAGACTCTGTACTCCTGGTTACTTCTCACAGCTCCGTGGAACTACAAGCCCCAGCAATACCTGCTTCCATCTACAGGCTTCACACTCACCACCATCTCTGTGTGCTTCAGCCTAGCAGTAGAGACTGACTCCAGGTGTGTTCCATCTCTCCACCTGTGATACAGCTTGCTTGCTGCCAGTGCCTCATCACCTGCACTGTGAGTCAGACTCCTGCCTCTGCTACCAGGTTTGCCATACAACACCATCTCTGCTGGTTCCATGTTTTAATCTGCTCTGGTTCCCATACCAGAATATTCTCTGCCAAGTTATCACTCATCTGTTATCATCACTACCGGTTATCATTTCATCAGTCACCATTCATTCTGTTACCATAGACTTTCAGCTGCCACGCTGTACAATTGACATTTGCATTTCCTACTGTTATTTTCTGCTGCCGTTTTGTGAACCATCTGTTTAATAAATATCATTGCGCTCATGCGCAGAAACATAATCCAGCCTCCTCGTTTTCTCCCATCCACCTCCACTGACCCACTAGCGCCCCCTCCGGGGACACAGACAAAACCAAGTCTGACAGTAAGTTCAGGATCGATGGACTCGGATGGTGGACGGAGTGTGGGGTCAGAGGCCTTGCAAAATCTGGTCTCCCGTCTGGATGGTCAAGAGGCTGCGCAGCAGCAGATGTTCCAGTTCCTGCAAGGGATGTCCTCCCGGATAGATACACTACAGCAATCCCTGCCTAGTGTACACACTTCTACAGTTCCTGTTACTCCAGCACCTGCCAGTACTGTGAGTTCCTCTATGCCGGCTGCATCAGCTCCAGTGTCACGTCTGCACCTGCCCGTGCCAAGCAAGTATGATGGCAGCCCAAAGTTATGTCGCGGGTTTCTCAACCAATGTGAAATCCAGTTTGAATTGTTGTCACATAATTTCCCCACGTCAAGATCCAAGTTTGCCTACATCATCTCTCTACTTTCTGGATCTGCTTTGAGTTGGGTGTCTCCTCTGTGGGAACGTGCCGACCCTCTGATTAACAACTATACAGAATTCGTGTCAACCTTCAGACGGATCTTTGACGAGCCTGGTCGTGCAACATCAGCTTCTGCAGACCTAATCCAACTTCGTCAAGGTACCCGTAGTATGGGACAATAGGTCATCCAGTTCCAGACGTTGGCCGCAGAGATTCAGTGGAACAATCAAGCCCTGGTAGCAGCTTTCTGGCATGGACTCTCTGATCGGATCAAGGACGAACTGGCAACCCGCGATCTTCCTGTACAATTGTCTGATTTAATTTCCCTGTGCATCAAGTTGGACTCTCGCATCCGCGAACGCAACAATGAACGTGCTCGGAGTGAGCCACGCAGATCAAGGATGATACCTTCCGTACAGTTCCAGTCTCCACCTTCTGATGAGCCTATGCAAATAAATAGGTCCCGCCTAACTCCTGAGGAGCGGTCAAGAAGACTTCGTGAGAGACTTTGTCTTTATTGTGCGGCTGCAGGTCACCAGATTAATTCCTGCACAGTGCGTTCGGGAAACGCCAGATCCTGACTTGTAAAGGAGGAGTCAAGTTGGGATCTTCTAGACAAGCTCCTTCTAATCAAGACCTTATCCTTCCTGTGACTTTAGAGACTTCAGTTGGGCTTCAGTCTGCATCAGCATTAGTGGACTGTGGAGCCGCAGGAAATTTCATCACCCAAGCTGCGGTAAATAAATTTTGCTTGCCTGTATGTGAACTTTCTTACCCAGTCTACATTACCGCCGTGGATGGTAGCCGAATCTCCAAGGGGAATATTTCTCACCAAACTGCACCAGTGGTTTTGGGAGTTGGGTTCCTACACTCAGAATTAATAAAGTTCTTAGTCATTCCTCAAGCCACCCAGGAGATCGTTTTGGGCATGCCCTGGCTCCAGCTACACAATCCACAGTTTGACTGGTCAACGTTACAACTTACTTCATGGGGTTCACATTGCCATCAGTCCTGTTTAGCCCAAGTTTGTCCAATTAAGTCTACTGAAGTAAAAACCCAGTCAAGTCTTCCTGCGGCTTATCAAGATTTCTCTGATGTCTTCAGTGAAAAGGCCGCGGATGTCCTGCCGCCCCATAGAGAATGGGATTGTCCCATCGATCTCCTTCCTGGCAAGAAGCCACCTAGGGGGCGTACCTACCCGTTATCTGTTCCCGAAACTGAAGCGATGAGCGACTACATCCGGGAGAATTTACAGAAGGGATTCATCCGTCCTTCATCATCACCCGCTGGTGCAGGCTTCTTCTTTGTTAAAAAGAAGGATGGAGGACTGCGTCCATGCATTGACTACCGGGGTCTCAATGACATTACCATTAAAAATAGTTATCCATTACCACTCATTACCGAATTATTTGACAGAGTTAAAGGAGCCCGCATCTTCACCAAGCTAGATCTCCGCGGTGCCTACAACCTCATCAGAATCCGGAGTGGTGACGAATGGAAGACAGCTTTTAACACTCGAGATGGTCATTACGAGTACCTGGTAATGCCATTCGGGTTGAGTAATGCCCCAGCAGTGTTCCAACACTTTGTGAACGAAATCTTCCGTGACGTTCTGTATAAATACCTCGTTGTTTATCTGGATGATATCCTCATCTTCTCTCAAGATCTTCCCTCTCATCGTCTACAAGTCCGTGAAGTCCTCCGACGTCTTCGTGAGAACCGGCTCTACGGTAAACTATCCAAGTGTACCTTTGAAGTTTCCTCTATACCCTTCCTGGGTTATATAATTTCCGGATCGGATCTCCAGATGGACCCGACAAAGTTGGAAGCCATTGCCAATTGGTCCATTCCAAATTCTCTCAAGTCTATTCAGCGGTTCCTGGGATTTGCCAACTACTATAGGAAATTTATTCGGGGATTCTCCACTCTCATCGCTCCTATTACCAACTTAACTCGGAAAGGGGCAGACCATTCCAACTGGTCAGAAGAGGCTTTAGCGGCCTTCCAGAAGATCAAGCTGGCCTTTATGTCTGCTCCAGTTCTGTCCCAGCCAGATGTAAACAGACCGTTCGAGTTGGAGGTGGATGCCTCTACAGTTGGAGTTGGAGCTGTTCTCTCCCAGAAGGGAACCGATGGGAAAATCCACCCCTGTGGATTTTATTCTCGTAAATTCCTCCCTGCAGAAGCTAACTACTCCGTTGGAGATCAAGAACTACTGGCGATTAAGCTGGCCCTCGAGGAATGGAGGTATCTCCTGGAAGGGGCCAAACATCCGTTCAACATCTACACGGATCATAAAAATCTGCTATATTTAAAGGCAGCCCAGTGCCTTAATCCTCGCCAGTCCAGGTGGGCTATGTTTTTCTCACGTTTTAACTTTAAGCTTCATTTCCGCCCAGGTTCGCAGAATGTTAAAGCTGACGCCTTATCCCGATCTATGGAATCCGAAGAGGAAACGCCTGACTCAGTTCCACATTCCATCCTGAGTCCAGTGGTATTTGCTGCATCTCAAGTCTCCCCAGCTCCTCCTCCTGGTAAGACTTTTGTTTCCCCAGAACTCCGTCCCAAGTTGCTGTCTTGGGCCCATCAATCCAAGTTCACTGGTCATCCCGGTGTCCTGAAAACCTTCAAGTTCCTCTCTGAGACATACTGGTGGCCAAAGATGAAAGCTGACATCAAGGATTTCGTAGCATCCTGTCCTAAGTGTGTGCAGCACAAGACTCCTCGTCAGTCTCCAGCAGGTCAGTTACAACCATTGTCTATTCCTAGTCGCCCTTGGTCACACCTGTCCATGGACTTTATCTCCGACCTTCCTCCTTCTCAAGGATACAATACCATCTGGGTTGTAGTGGACAGATTTACCAAGATGGCCCATTTTGTTCCTCTCCAGGGTCTCCCTTCTGCCCCAAAACTCGCCCAAATCTTCCTACGGGAGATTTTCCGCTTACATGGTCTACCCTCAGAAATAATATCCGACCGAGGTGTACAGTTTGTAGCGAGGTTTTGGAGGGCTCTCTGTTCTGCCATGCAGGTTAAACTGAAGTTCTCGTCATCTTACCACCCTCAGACGAATGGGCAGACAGAGAGGGTAAATCAAGAACTAGAGACATTTTTAAGATTGTATATTTCATCTTCTCAGGATGACTGGTTTGATCTGCTCCCATGGGCCGAGTTTGCCCACAACTTCCGCTACCACACTGCTACTGAGACAACTCCATTCTTTGCAGTATATGGGCAACATCCTCGTGTTCCAGACTTCCAAGAACTCCCTCACATGGATGTTCCTGCTGCCACTACTGCCCTGAGTCAGTTTTCTTCAATCTGGAGGAAGATTCACATTTCTCTCAAAAAGGCCTCCAGCCGGTATAAATACTTTGCTGATCGCAAAAGACGCGCAGTTCCTAGCCTGAAACCTGGGGACAAGGTTTGGCTGTCTACCCGGAACCTCCGTCTTAGGGTCCCGTCTATGAAATTTGCACCACGTTTCATTGGCCCCTTTCCTGTCGAAAGAGTCATCAACCCTGTGGCCTATAAGCTGAAGTTACCACCTTCTCTGCGAATACCTAATGCTTTTCATGTTTCTCTCCTCAGACCTTTAGTCCTGAATCATTTCCAAAGAGCTCTTCCAGTTGGCCCCAAAGTTCGAACTCAGCGGGGCGTGGAGTTCGAGATTGGCAAGATTCTGGATTCCCGTTGCCGGTATGGACGTCTTCAATACCTTGTCGATTGGTCCGGTTATGGCCCAGAGGAGAGAAGTTGGGTAAATTCGTTAGATGTCCATGCCCCAAGGTTGGTCCGTGTCTTCCATAACACTCATCCTTCCAAGCCACGTGGGTGTTCGGTGCCCACCCTTAAAGGGGGGGTACTGTCAGGAATCGACTCACCAAGCTGACATCTGTCCGCCGCTGCGGACTCCGTCCTGGGTCCCTGCGTTCATCTGTCATCCGCGTCTCTGCCATCAGACGCCATCCTGGGCCTGGGAGCGCTCCTGTGATAGCGGGCGTGTAGCACGCCGCGTTCCCGCTAGGCCGCGGCATGGGCGCCGCCATGACAGCCTCCAGCAGTCAGCATACGGCGGCCAATCCGGTGCTTGGCCGCACCCACTTTTCCTCACTCCACCAATGACTGTTTAACAAGGGGTATATATGAAGCTGCAGGATCAGTCTGCAGGCATCCTGAACTTTGTGTCACTCCTGCGACTCATGTGTAAGGATCTGGTTCCTGTTTCCTCCGTGTACCTGGATACCTACCTGCTGTTCCGTGTTCCTGGCTTTCTACCTGAGACTCTGTACTCCTGGTTACTTCTCACAGCTCCGTGGAACTACAAGCCCCAGCAATACCTGCTTCCATCTACAGGCTTCACACTCACCACCATCTCTGTGTGCTTCAGCCTAGCAGTAGAGACTGACTCCAGGTGTGTTCCATCTCTCCACCTGTGATACAGCTTGCTTGCTGCCAGTGCCTCATCACCTGCACTGTGAGTCAGACTCCTGCCTCTGCTACCAGGTTTGCCATACAACACCATCTCTGCTGGTTCCATGTTTTAATCTGCTCTGGTTCCCATACCAGAATATTCTCTGCCAAGTTATCACTCATCTGTTATCATCACTACCGGTTATCATTTCATCAGTCACCATTCATTCTGTTACCATAGACTTTCAGCTGCCACGCTGTACAATTGACATTTGCATTTCCTACTGTTATTTTCTGCTGCCGTTTTGTGAACCATCTGTTTAATAAATATCATTGCGCTCATGCGCAGAAACATAATCCAGCCTCCTCGTTTTCTCCCATCCACCTCCACTGACCCACTAGCGCCCCCTCCGGGGACACAGACAAAACCAAGTCTGACATATACCCTAGGAAATAGGATTACGAGAGTTGGAGAGGTATCACCAGGATACTGTGCACATATCGTACAAACTGATACGTGTACTAGACAGATGGGAGAATTAGGGTTAGGAGATTTCACATGGAAGATGTGTAATATGGTTATGTCCTACTCCGTCCCATATGTTCTCCCCGATGATGCATATTTCATATGCGGGAGGAAGGCGTATAAGTGGCTTGCCCCAAACTCAGAAGGATTGTGTTATATTGGAAAAGTATTGCCTGAGGTAATGACTGTATCACATACCAAAATGAAAGATATACCCCGTGGTGCCCAAGCTCCTTATACTCACACTCATTACGAGCACGTAGTTAAACGGCACCTGATAGAAAGAACAGAGCATCCGGCCTCTGACATGATCCATGAATCCACCGGGATTCAGGTTCTACTCGCGTTAGACATCACTCGCACCGCAAGAGGAGTGTTGAATTATAAATACATATCTGCGCTTGCAAATTTGCTAGACAATATCACTGAAATGTATGACGACACTTTTAGGTATACCGGAAGGGAGCTTCAAGCTTATAAAACAGAACTGGTTCAGCATAGAATGGTTCTCAATTATCTCACGGCAGTGACAGGCGGATATTGTGTCACACTGGCAACGCAGTACGGCGTGAAATGCTGCACATATATTACGAATAGTACCGAGGATCCGGTCGAGGTCATAGACCAAAAGATGGATGACATTCTCCAATTAAAGTGGGAATTTCGCAGGAGACACAATCTCACCCTTGCTGCTGTGGGTAATGAGCTGACTGGTTGGGTGTCATGGTTGAACCCGCGAAATTGGTTCTCTGGTTTAGGAGAATGGGCTCAAGGAGTCATAATGGATGTTGGGAAGTTTCTCCTATGTATCTTAGGTGTTGTCATATCGATTGGTTTGATATTTAGATGCGGTCAGGCTTTAACGAAGTGTAAACGAAGTACTAGGGTGATGAGTTTAAGGAGTGAGGAAATTGTAATTCCAATGGATTTGATCTATGACCCAACGGTAGAGACAATGATGTGATGAAAATGCGATTATACGGTCCGTTTCTTTCACCGGTTTTTCCGTTTTCTCCAAGGTAAAAAGACCCACTTGGACGAGGAATTTGACGAGCCTGTATACAGACAACTGATGGATTAAAGAAGAAGTTTTGACAACCTTATACACAGATATTTGATGAACTATGCCATAGACCCCCAGTTTCCCTAGAAATTTTAAATCTACGCTAGCCCAACACTATTTGTAAGTCTATGGACATTGACAAAGCTTTTGCTCACACCTATTGGCAAAAGCCCAAAGAAGACTGCATTCAACAGACACCGAACAAGACTTCAACCGACAAATGTTCATTAACCTGACATAGAATACCACTGCATTTACCATAATTGTGTCTTATCTTCATCTCTACAACCTTCAGATAATAACACACATAGTCGATAGGGAATACCAGCACAGATATCAGCAATCACATATTCCCCCATTCATGTATCATCAACTAAAATGTGCTCCCCCATTTTTGTTACAACCAAAAGCCGAAAAGAGCTCGGTAAAGTTTGACAGCCCATCCACAGACCCTTAATACGGGATAAGAAGGAATTCAAATGTATACTTCGCAATACCTCGAAGCTTCATCTAAAACACGTACGGCACGATGATACATGACCCCCCAAAACATGGATTCATACACACATGCTTCTGCTATCTCACTAGGTCATACCCTTTTCACACCTTCTTCTCTCCTCCCTTACCCAATCATGGAAATGTATTTACACTTGACATATATTTTTCTCGTTTTGAAATGTTTTAGGAAGTGGCAGTTATTGTTGACTGCCAAAGGGTGGACTGTCAAAGTCAGAAAAATATCACTATGCACACTGCCATATTTGCACCTCATGCGAGCTCCCGCTGCGCGTGCAGGAGCTCTCCCGTGCGTGCGCATACTCGCAGGCGCACGATATGCGGATTTACAGTAGAGTTTGTATGCGTCTAGCGGGCGACTCAATCGATATATATTTTAACCATATAATGTATTTTGTAGATCATGGTCCCTTTGATAGATTCTGAAAGTTTAGTTAATATAGCATGTTCATGGACAAAGAGATCCCTCTTTGTTTGATACGAAGGGTCAGACATGGGTCATACAGTGGTGTTTAGTATCCATCGGAAGAGTATTTAATTAGCAATATTCCGGTGTTGGTTTGAAGCGGATTAATCGCTCGTGCGAATAGTTATGGACATAAGAAGTTTATGTCCATTTACTATTATTTGCACTTACTTATCCATGCGGCGGGAAACCTAGTTTCCCACCCACCTGAGCAGTTGGAAGTAGACACAGCCCACCTGTATGAATCAACCTATGACCTTTTGTTATAATGCGAAGACGAATTCCTGTGTCCAATGAACAATGAGATTGTAGGGACCATTGAATTGTATTGTGTGTGGGGCATAAATAGACAAGCCGATCGTATCCAGCTCATTCTCTTCAACGGTTCTCAGTGCTGATAATCGGGAGCTGGATATCCAGAGGCGCATGCGATTGTTTCCCTTTGTGCGTAAGTTTTCTCCGCAATCATATTGTTTTTCTTGTTATTATGAGCCATATCTCTCTCTCTCTCTCTTCTCCCCTTTCCCTCTCTTTTCCTCTTAAAAGTGTTATTGTACTGTTATTGTATTTCATGTGTAGTTATCTGGTTAGGTAGTCTATGTTATATTGGTAGTGTATGACTTGTATTGTATTATTCTTTTGCAAGTATAAACATTCACATAAGGCGTTAGACCCTAAGATCAGTATCTGTATATTTCTTATATTTTTAAGTATACTCAGAGCGTCGGAGACGCTCAAACAGCTTTTTAAGTTAATAAGGTTACACTGTGTTACATTCACACTCTATCTCTACACCAAGGTTTACTGCATAATACACTGTTTTATGGTATAGTTATAAAGGTTTAACATTGTGAGCGTCTGCGCCGCTGGTGATCTCCTCGTGGTCCCGAGTGTCCGCTACGCTATAGCGAATCATTACGTTAGTCGGCAGCCAATAGCGTGCCTGCTTGTGATCTCTTGGCCGTGAGCGAACGTGACGCTTGAGCGTCTCGACTACGGCTAAGCGATTGTTACGCAACGTGCGTACCCTTACGGTATTCCATACGTTAATAGCGTACAGTGTTCTTAGACCTCTTAAAGGGTTTTAAGTAAGATAAATATTTAGCTTTATCACTAGTATGGATTCAGCTTGTACCATCTTCACCCCAGGAGGGTTTGGGGACATCACCACAATGCATATATTAATGCTGTACAGTAATACTGTAAATGTGGGAGAGACAGGCATCTATTCGATTCTATTCCACTGCTGTAAGTAAGTGTGTCTGTTGCTAAGCGAGGACTAGCAGAGAATAGAACACATTCGCATAAGGGCATTAATATATAAAATGTAGGAAGAAAGTTATTCATTCTCTGGCAGAATCTCTGCCTATTACTGCAGTTTGTACACAGATTGATAGATTCGGAAGTGTAAATTATTTAAGGTTCTTTTTTAAAAACTATGTCCAGGTATTTAAGAGACTGAGGGGCAGATGTATTAAGCCTGGAGAAGTGATAAAGCAGTAGTGATAAGTGCAAGGTGATAACGCACCAGCCAGTCAGCTCCTACCTGCCCATTTACATATTAGAGCTGATTGGCTGGTGCGTTATCACCTTGCACTTATCACTGCTTTATCACTTCTCCAGGCTTCATACATCTGCCCCTGAACTACTTGTAGGTGGTAACATGAAGTAATCCCATACACTGAAATGGCCAATGTTTCTACTAAAAATGTGACTAGGAACATAGACAACTGGCAGCGTTGCCGTGTACCTTTACATAGCAGGTAATTCTGCTATGGACCATTCCAGCCCTGTGTACAACTCCGTAGCAGCCTAGCCTTGGAGCGCTGACAATAGTGTGGCAAGACTGATATCACTCTGCAGTGGCTGGCACACTCTCTCTGCTCCGCTCCGTGCACTGAATCCCAATGTTAGTTAAGGGGCATTGGCTGTGGGCAACGCAGCACTGGCATATACGGGTTGAATATCCCATATCCAAATATTCCGAAATACTAAATTTTTTGAGTGAGACTGAGATAGTGAAACCTTTGTTTTTTGATGGCTCAATGTACAAACTTTGTTTAATACACAAAGTTATTAAAAATATTGTATTAAATGATCTTCAGGCTGTGTGCATAAGGTGTATATGAAACATAAATGAATTGTGTGAATGTAGACACACTGTTTAATGCACAACATTATTAAAAATGTTGGCTAAAATCACCTTCAGGCTGTGTGTATAAGGTGTATATGAAACATAAATGCATTCTGTGCTTAGACTTAGGTCCCATTGCCATGATAACTCATTATGGTATGCAATTATTCCAAAATACAGGAAAATCCGATATCCAAAATACTTCTGGTCCCAAGCATTTTGGATAAGGGATACTCAACCTGTAATGAGGCAGTGTGACTCACTGTGATGACGGTGGTTGTGTGCTCCTTCCCTGCGGCGGGCCCTGGTGCAAAGCACCGGCTGCACCACTGCTAGTTCCGCCTCCGCTCCTCTCAAATCTTATGGGCCCTACACACTTGGCAACATACACAGACAATATGAACAATATTGCTTATAAGTGAACAATATATCGTTCATGTCGTTCAGTGTGTAGGCACCAACGATGAACGATGCGCGTCCCTGCGGTCGTTCATCGTGGGTTTTCCCTCATTTAGCATAGCAAGCCAATAATTTGGACAATGGTCGTTAATCGTTGAAAACGAACATCGTCCAAATCGGACACACGGAAGTGTGTAGGGTCCATTAATCTCTCTACACATTTTAAATCTGCCCCATCTGCAGTGCAATATGGTTTGCCCAAGTGCACAGTAAAGGGCCCCATACACTAGGACGATAATGCCGGATTTCATTCGATTTCGGGCATTCGGCCGATATATCGGGTGAAATCGGGCATTTTGGAGGTGTTTCCAATCCAATCCGATCCAATCCAATGCGCGGTCCCGTGAGCATCGGATCCTCCAGATTGAATGTGCTGCACATTCAATCATGTCCAACCCCGCAGGCATGGCTGGGATCGCCCAGGATCACCCAAGATACACTGTATGCAAAAGGACAGCATACGATGTATCTTGGGCGATACTGCCCCCCGGGAGGCTGCCGGGGGTGATCGCCTGCAACATGTCAGACGGACATGTTGCGGTAGTGTATGGGGCCCTTTACTTGCTCTTTTGTTTCCTCTACGCCCAACTCAGAATCAGACCCTAAATTCAATAAGGTTGTGCAAAAGATTTAGCAAGGTGGCTGCCAAATACCTTTACATTTTCCTGATAGCACTCTGCAAGGTATGCATCATAACCTACTGATATCCAAGGTAAAGGGAGCTCATGGCTCTTGCCACATCCTGTACAGTAAATTCATCAAGGTATGTGACCATCTGTGGCTCAGGTCTAGAGAATGATCAGTTACTTAAAAGTGCTCTTTTGGCAAACCTATACAGTTCCTTAAGCAAACAATAAATAAATACTGCATGAATTAAAACCAAAAAAAGTTTGTACCCTGCCGTCTGTGGTATTAACTTGGAAAATGCTGCAAGTACTACTTTAAAAAAAATCCAATATTTTATCATTTTTATTCCCATTTTCAACAATTATTGATAGTGATGCTAAAAGGCATTTCTGATTTACCATATGTATTCAGAAAACCTATATTCCTCTTTACTCCTATGCATGTATGCAGGTTTCTGGAGAAACATGGACATATTACCTACATACAACAGAGGCAAGGTGGGTGCAAGGTTCCTAGTTGCCTTAGGGAAAGCTTTACTGTACTGCCCTGCTCCACCCAATCTCCTCTTCTCAGTCCCTCACACATGCTCACTTCACTTTTTCAAATATTATTAGACCTACTGATAACATAAATGCATTCTCATGTAATGTGTGACCTGGCCTTGTTGGTTCACACATGTGTAGTGATACACATATGTCAAGAAAATAAAAAAAGATCACTTGAAATAAAAAAAATAAAAAAATCAAACCTTTAAAACTAGAAAAAAATAGCTAACCTGTAATTAACCCCACCCCCAGAAAGAACTTAAAATATATGACGCTACATATGCTCTCGCCATCCTATGTTATCTATATTTTTATCTTAATTTTAGCACACTCTTCCTAGCTAATTTATTAAATAAGTCTAACAAAAAATAAATGTAGTTTTCCAACATTAAAATGTGGTTTGGCCTGTACATTAAAAATAAATATATGACTTGCGTGACAGGCGTACTTCTCCAGTAGCCTGTTTTGGGCTTCCAGGTGCAGATTTAATGAAAATTAAAATACAGAAAAGAAATGAATAACTTTAAAAAAAGAATGTATGTGTACATTTTTATTTATATTTATTTTACATGACATATTCCTTTCATTTGAGTGCGTTACCTGAGGAGTGTATTTGTTTGTGGAAACATTTCTTTATATTTATTTTACATGAAAAACAAAATTGATTACTTTGATTACTACAGGTACTAGTAATCCAAGGGTTTCATCTGTAGTATTTAGGAAAATGTACTGCCATTAATTTTACCTCCTTGTCCCTACCCTTAATTTAGTGTTAGGTATTGTCAGTGTTGCTCCAAGGTCCTAGTGCCCTAGGCATGTGCCTAAAGCAACTGTGCCCTAATGGTAGTGCCGGGCCTGAGTAGAGGCAGCCATTTTCTGAGCTAAACCGTGGTAAAGGCATAATTGGCAAGTCTACCATAATATCCGGGAGAATCCAGGATTCAAGTTGCTTTCCCAGACTCCCGAGTGGACCAGTGTCACACACAAAGCCACTGAAGTGGATGGCCCGAAGGTTTGATGACGAAATTCACATTGAATCATGTCATCATGGCCTTCCCCACTGTTAAATGGCACAAATCATTGCTATGAACAGCTTGGTAGAGGGAACTATGAGGCACCATCTCAGACATGAATGTCCCCTCCGGACTCTCCCGGAGGAAACTTTTAAAATAATTGGCAGGTATGGATAAAGGAAGTGTTGCACTATGATGGAAATGCAGTGACAGTATTATGTCTCAGGTTCCAAGTAAATTTATAGGCTGTAACTTCATGAAAACTAGATCAGTCCACAAAATGGCTGTACACACCATGTGTAGGTGACAGGTATACTTCAACTGTCACTTCCAACTGCCTGCAGTTACCAGTAAAGATAACATTCAACAGCAAAAACAGCATTCATAATTCATATGCCAGCAACATAATCGCTCATGCTCTAGGCAAGCAATCTCTATCAACATTCAATATTGAAACAAAGCCCCATAGATTAACACCTCAATGTATCTGTATTGTGCAAACACTAGAAATTAAAGTGTAAATTCTGCAGCCTATTGAGAATGTAGCACTAATCCTAGAGCAGGCTTTACTGAATGTACATGAATTTCTAATAGTGTTAGATAAGTATTACTAGTAGAAACAATACACAGTAGCTTGGACTGAACAGATGGTCCTTTTCCTCACCCACAATAACTTGGAAAGATGTGCTATTTCTATGTAATTATAGGTCCAAGAAGGAGTTGGTCATAACTTGACTGTGATACTCAAGATGACGGAATATGGCAAAAAAAATAAGAATTTACTCACCGGTAATTCTATTTCTCGTAGTCCGTAGTGGATGCTGGGGACTCCGTCAGAACCATGGGGAATAGCGGCTCCGCAGGAGACAGGGCACAAAATTAAAAGTTTGACCACTAGGTGGTGTGTACTGGCTCCTCCCCCTATGACCCTCCTCCAAGCCTCAGTTAGGATACTGTGCCCGGACGAGCGTACACAATAAGGAAGGATTTTGAATCCCGGGTAAGACTCATACCAGCCACACCAATCACACCGTACAACTTGTGATCTGAACCCAGTTAACAGTATGACAACGTAGGAGCCTCTGAAACGATGGCTCCCAACAATAATAACCCGATTTTTGTAACAATAACTATGTACAATTATTGCAGACAATCCGCACTTGGGATGGGCGCCCAGCATCCACTACGGACTACGAGAAATAGAATTACCGGTGAGTAAATTCTTATTTTCTCTGACGTCCTAAGTGGATGCTGGGGACTCCGTCAGGACCATGGGGATTATACCAAAGCAGGGTATCAAATTTGTAGAATTTTACAAACGTGTTCTCCCCTGACCACGTAGCTGCTCGGCAGAGTTGTAATGCCAGACCCCTCGGGCAGCCGCCCAAGAGGAGCCCACCTTCCTTGTAGAGTGGGCATTGACAGATTTAGGCTGTGGCAGGCCTGCCACAGAATGCGCAAGTTGAATTGTGCTACAAATCCAACGAGCAATAGTCTGCTTAGACGCAGGAGCACCCAGCTTGTTGGGTGCATACAGTATAAACAGCGAGTCAGACTTCCTGACTCCAGCCGTCCTTGAAATATATATTTTTAATGCTCTGACAACGTCCAGCAACTTGGAGTCCTCCAAATCGCTAGTAGCCGCAGGCACCACAATAGGCTTGGTCAGGGGAAACGCTGACACCACCTTAGGGAGAAACTGAGGACGCGTCCGCAGTTCTGCCCTGTCCGAATGGAAAATCAGATATGGGCTTTTGTACGATAAAGCCGCCAATTCTGACACTCTCCTGGCCGAAGCCAGGGCCAGTAGCATGGTTACTTTCCATGTAAGATATTTCAAATCCACCGATTTGAGTGGCTCAAACCAATGGGATTTGAGAAAATCCAAAACTACATTGAGATCCCACGGTGCCACTGGAGGCACAACCGGGGGCTGTATATGTAGTACTCCTTTGACAAAAGTTTGGACTTCAGGAACTGAAGCCAATTCTTTCTGGAAGAAAATCGACAGGGCCGAAATTTGAACCTTAATGGACCCCAATTTGAGGCCCATAGACAATCCTGTTTGCAGGAAATGTAGGAATCGACCCAGTTGAAATTCCTCCGTGGGGGCCTTCCTGGCCTCACACCACGCAACATATTTTCTCCAAATGCGGTGATAATGTTGTGCGGTCACTTCCTTCCTGGCTTTAATCAGGGTAGGGATGACTTCCTCTGGAATGCCTTTTTCCTTTAGAATCCGGCGTTCAACCGCCATGCCGTCAAACGCAGCCGCGGTAAGTCTTGGAATAGACAAGGTCCCTGCTGAAGCAGGTCCCTTCTTAGAGGTAGAGGCCACGGATCTTCCGTGAGCATCTCCTGAAGTTCCGGGTACCAAGTCCTTCTTGGCCAATCCGGAGCCACGAGTATCGTTCTTACTCCCCTTTGCCGTATAATTCTCAGTACCTTGGGTATGAGAGGCAGAGGAGGGAACACATACACTGACTGGTACACCCATGGTGTTACCAGAGCGTCCACAGCTATTGCCTGAGGGTCTCTTGACCTGGCGCAATACCTGTCCAGTTTTTTGTTGAGGCGGGACGCCATCATGTCCACCATTGGTCTTTCCCAACGGACCACAATCATGCGGAAGACTTCTGGATGAAGTCCCCACTCTCCCGGGTGAAGATCGTGTCTGCTGAGGAAATCTGCTTCCCAGTTGTCCACTCCCGGGATGAACACTGCTGACAGTGCTATCACATGATTTTCCGCCCAGCGAAGAATCCTTGCAGCTTCTGCCATTGCCCTCCTGCTTCTTGTGCCGCCCTGTCTGTTTATGTGGGCGACTGCCATGATGTTGTCCGACTGGATCAACACCGGCTGACCCTGAAGCAGAGGTTTTGCCAGGCTTAGAGCATTGTAGATTGCTCTTAGTTCCAGTATATTTATGTGAAGAGACGTCTCCAGGCTTGACCACACGCCCTGGAAGTTTCTTCCCTGTGTGACCGCTCCCCAGCCTCTCAGGCTGGCATCCGTGGTCACTAGGACCCAGTTCTGTATGCCGAATCTGCGGCCCTCTAACAGATGAGCACTCTGCTACCACCATAGCAGAGACACCCTTGTCCTTGGCGACAGGTTTATCCGCTGATGCATCTGCAGATGCGATCCGGACCACTTGTCCAGCAGATCCCACTGAAAAATTCGTGCATGGAATCTGCCGAATGGAATCGCTTCGTAAGAAGCCACCATTTTTCCCAGGACTCTTGTGCATTGATGCACAGACACTTTTCCTGGTTTTAGGAGGTTCCTGACGAGTTCGGATAACTCCCTGGCTTTCTCCTCCGGAAGAAACACCTTTTTCTGAACAGTGTCCAGAATCATCCCTAGGAACAGCAAACGTGTCGTCGGGATCAGTTGGGATTTTGGAAAATTCAGAATCCACCCGTGCTGTTGGAGCACTACTTGGGTTAGTGCTACTCCGACCTCCAGCTGTTCTCTGGACCTTGCCCTTATCCGGAGATCGTCCAAGTAAGGGATAATTAATACGCCTTTTCTTCGAAGAAGGATCATCATTTCGGCCATTACCTTGGTAAAGACCCGGGGTGCCGTGGACAATCCAAACGGCAGCGTCTGAAACTGATAATGACAGTTTTGTACCACGAACCTGAGGTACCCTTGGTGTGAAGGGCAAATTGGGACATGGAGGTAAGCATCCTTGATGTCCAAGGACACCATAAAGTCTCCTTCTTCCAGATTCGCTATCACTGCTCTGAGTGACTCCATCTTGAACTTGAATTTTTGTATGTACAGGTTCAGAGATTTCAGATTTAGAATAGGTCTTACCGAGCCGTCCGGCTTCGGTACCACAAATAGCGTGGAGTAATACCCCTTTCCCTGTTGTAAAAGGGGTACCTTGACTATCACCTGCTGAGAATACAGCTTGTGAATGGCTTCCAATACCGTCGCCCTGTCGGAGGGAGACGTTGGCAAAGCAGACTTTAGGAACCGGCGAGGGGGAGACGTCTCGAATTCCAACCTGTAACCCTGAGATACTACCTGCAGGATCCAGGGGTCCACCTGCGAGTGAGCCCACTGTGCGCTGAAATTCTTGAGGCGACCCCCCACCGCCCCTGAGTCCGCTTGTAAGGTTCCAGCGTCATGCTGAGGCCTTTGCAGAAGCCGGGGAGGGCTTCTGCTCCTGGGAGGGAGCTGCTTGCTGCAGTCTCTTACCCTTTCCTTTGCCTCGGGGCAGATATGAATGTCCTTTTGCCCGCTTGTTCTTATAGGAACGAAAGGACTGCGGCTGAAAAGACTGCGTCTTTTTCTGCTGGGAGGTGACCTGAGGTAAAAAGGTGGATTTCCCGGCTGTTGCCGTGGCCACCAAATCCGATAAACCGACCCCAAATAATTCCTCCCCTTTATACGGCAATACTTCCATATGCCGTTTGGAATCCGCATCACCTGACCACTGTCGCGTCCATAAACTTCTTCTGGCAGATATGGACATCGCACTTACTCTTGATGCCAGAGTGCAAATATCCCTCTGTGTTATGATTCCCGTACTCCAGACCAGAGGAGATCTAATGGCAGAGGTCTGAGTACTGGGAAGATTTGCTGGTTGTGGGAGCAGGAGAGCCTAGTAACCCCTGGCGCCCTAACTCCGTTGTCTCGCCCGTGTTATCAGAAATCCCCTGCGAGACTATGGTTGCTTGAGCCCATGGCAGCCGCGTTCGAAGGGCGGATTATGTCTGCCCAACCCCGATGCCCCCTCAGGTCTTAATGGGAGACAAAGGGAAATCCGAGACAGGGTGATAACAAGGGGCCCTCTGACTAAGCAACCAGGCCAGGGGTTACAAGCTAACTAACTTAAACCAAGGTATGTGCGGACTAGCCGCCAGGGAAAAGGACAACCAAAGATCCACTGATCCGTTACTCCTATCCAGCACCGCTGGATACCAGAGTGGATCTGTGGGAGCGGAATCCTCCGCAAAAGCTCCAGAACACAAATAAAACAAATAAACTAAATAATAAACAGTAAGCGGACAAGCCGCAACACACGGCTGCGCCGCGACTCACGAACACCACAGGATGTTAAAGGTGCTCGGTCAGACTCCAGGAATAGATGACAAATATCCGAGTACAGGACCACTGAGGACAGGAACAACCGGATAGAGCAGGACTGGAAACTCTCTGCAACTGACAAAGGCAAACAGGAAGCTATCACCGGCGTCTGTGAGAAGTCCAAAGGGTGCTTATAAGTGTGAGCTCCCCAATCAGGAGCCAGACTGGGTCATCACAATTAATGCCGTGCAGCTTGCATGCTGCACGGCCAGCACACCATGATACAATCAGCACATCATGATACAATTAGAACAGACCCAGCAACGGGGAACGCGGCCCGAACGTGGCGTCCCCGTTGCTAGGGTCAGAGCGGCTCCGTGCGCCCGGCGTCTAGCGTTGCCAGGGAGCCGGCGGCTGTACGCGCACGGCGTCCCTGGTTGCTAGGCGCCGGGCCGCACCGACGAGCGGACCCCGGCGCCTAACAGTACCCCCCCCTTGAGGAGGGGTCAAAGAACCCCTAAAGCCAGGTTTCTGAGGAAATTCTCGAAAAAATGCCCTTTTGAGCCTCGGGGCATGAAGATCCTCATCCAGGACCCAAGACCTTTCCTCTGGCCCATAACCTCTCCAATGTACCAAAAAATAAAGCCGACCCCGGGACAACTTGGAATCGAGAACCTTCTCCACCAAGAACTCCTGCTGACCCTGTACATTTATAGGTGATCTCCCCTGAGATATTTTACGAGGAAATCTACTGGACGAAACATATGGTTTCAGCAATGAGCAATGGAAGGTATTTCCGATCCGTAAAGTTTTTGGTAAACGTAACCGGAAAGCAACTGGATTGACTTTTTTGATAATGTGAAATGGTCCAATAAATTTAGGACCCAATCTGGCTGAGGTTTGTCGAAGTTTAATGTTGCGAGTCGACAACCACACCTTATCTCCTACTTTAAAAGTGCACGGCCGCCGGAGCCTGTCAGAAAATCTTTTTTCCCGGAATGCCGCTTTTCTGAGAGCCAGGTGCACTTTTCTCCAAATAAGTTTAAGATGAGAGGTCAGGGCCAGTGAGGAGACAGAGGAATGTTGAAAAAATGAATTAGCTCTGGGGTGAAAACCAAAAATCGCAAAAAATGGAGACACATTGGTGGAAGAATGACAGGCATTATTATAAGCAAACTCCGCCAATGGAAGAAACTCCGACCAGTCATTTTGGAGTTTGGCCGAGTACAAACGCAAATATTGTTTTAGAGATTGATTAACTCGCTCAGTCTGCCCATTGGATTGGGGATGATAGCCGGACGTTAAAGATAACTTCATCTTTAATGAAGCACAAAAAGACTTCCAAAATTGTGCAATGAATTGTGGACCCCGATCAGAAACAATATCAGTGGGTAAGCCATGGAGTCTGAAAACATGGCGGAGGAACAAGACTGCCAATCCCTGGGCAGATGGCAATCGGGGAAGAGCAATGAAATGGGCCATTTTGCTAAAACGGTCCACTACCACCCATATGACTCGGCATCCGGCTGACAGAGGGAGGTCCACCACAAAATCCATGGAGATATGCGACCATGGCCTAAGAGGAACATTCAAGGGCATAAGTTGACCGATGGGTAAAGAACGGGGAACTTTATGCTGTGCACAGACCTGACACGAAAAAACAAACTCTTTAATGTCTTTGGAAAGACCAGGCCACCATACTGAGCGGGAGACTAATTCCAAAGTCTTAGCGATTCCCGGATGCCCGGCAACTTTGCTATCATGAAACTCCGTCAAAACAGTTGCTCTCAAAAACTCAGGGACAAAAAGACGACCAGCAGGAGTATTTCCAGGAGCTTGATGTTGAAGCAGCTTTAACTGGGTAAATACATCCTGTGTGAGGCCTGCCCGAATGGTTGAGGACGGCAGTATGGGAGTAACAGGACTGTTGTCTTGAACTGGAAGAAAACTGCGTGACAGGGCATCTGCCTTAGTATTCTTGGAACCTGGCCTGAAGGTGATAATGAATTTGAAACGAGTAAAAAATAAAGCCCAACGAGCCTGCCGGGCATTCAGTCGCTTAGCTGATTCAATGTATTGAAGATTTTTGTGATCAGTCAAAACTGAAATAGTATGAGTCGCTCCTTCAAGCCAATGTCTCCACTCCTCGAAAGCCCATTTAATAGACAGCAATTCCCGGTTACCAACATCGTAGTTGGATTCTGCAGATGAGAATTTCCTGGACATAAAGGCACAAGGATGTAATTCAAGGGAATCCGGATCCTTCTGAGATAGGATAGCCCCCACTCCAACCTCCGAGGCATCAACCTCAACAATGAAAGGCAATTCTGGGTTGGGATGTCTGAGGACAGGGGCTGAGACAAAGGCTTGTTTCAAGGCCTGAAAAGATAACTCAGCTTCACGTGACCAATTGGTAGGATCTGCTCCCTTCTTAGTTAGTGCCACAATGGGAGCAACTAGGTCAGAGAAAGAGTGAATAAATCTTCTATAGTAGTTCGCAAACCCTAAAAAGCGCTGAATTGCTTTTAAGTTGGTGGGTTGCGCCCAACTAAGGATGGCTTGGAGCTTCTTTGGTTCCATACAGAATCCCCGAGGGGAAATAATGTACCCTAAAAAGGATACCTCCGTAACATGAAATTCACACTTCTCCAGCTTGGCATACAGGTGATTTTCACGTAATTTTTTTAGAACTTGACGCATCTGGGTAACATGTTGTTCTACAGAATCAGAATATATCAAAATATCGTCTAAGTAGACTACAACGAACCTTCCAAGAAATTCACGGAGCACATCGTTAATGAGATCCTGGAAGACTGCCGGAGCGTTAGACAGGCCAAATGGCATGACCAGATACTCATAGTGGCCTGACTGAGTACTGAATGCCGTTTTCCACTCATCCCCTGACTTGATTCTGATGAGGTTATATGCTCCTCTCAGGTCAATCTTAGAAAAAATCACAGCCGAACGTAGCTGATCAAAGAGGACAGAGATCAGCGGCATAGGGTAAGTATTCTTTACTGAGATTTTATTCAAAGCTCTAAAATCAATGCAGGGTCTGAGAGAACCATCCTTCTTCTCTACGAAGAAGAAACCTGCACTTAAAGGGGATTTGGATGGCCTGATAAATCCTTTCCCAAGACTTTCTTTCACATACTCATTCATGGCCACAGTTTCAGGACCAGACAATGCATATAACCTTCCTTTAGGCAACGTGGCACCAGGAATTAGCTCAATGGCACAATCATAAGGCCTATGGGGAGGCAGAATATCCGCATTGCCCTTGGAAAATACAAAATCCTGGTATTCCACAGGAATGGGTGCGGGAACGGCGGCAGCTACTCGGATAGGAAGCGTAATACATTCTTTATTACAGATGGTACCCCATTGTAAGATCTCCCCCGACTGCCAATCAATGATGGGATTATGAAAGGCCAGCCAAGGGTGACCCAGAACCACAGGAACTGCTGGACAATGGGTAAGGAAAAACTCAATCTTTTCAGAATGTAGAGCTCCTACCGAAAGTAAAACAGGAGGTGTACAGAGAGAAATAACCCCATTGGACAAGGGACTCCCATCTAAACCATGCATGGTGACACACCTACCCAAGGTTAACTGAGGAATACCTAAGGCCTTGGCCCATGTTAAATCCATAAAGTTCCCTGCAGCTCCACTGTCCACAAAAGCAGAGACCGAGGAACAGAGGCTGCCAAAGGAAACTTTAGCAGGAACTAACAGTGAATTATTTGAGGAGATAAGCTGCAGACCAAAGTGAACCCCCTCACAACTCACTTGGTCGGGAAGTTTCCCGACTTGTTCGGACAACTACGGGCAAAATGTCCCTTACCTCCACAGTACAAACAAAGACCAGAATTTTGCCTCCTGGTTCTTTCTTCAGGAGACAATTTGGAGAGACCTATCTGCATAGGCTCCTCCATGTCCACAGGGATGGAAAAAACACAAGGAGTAGACCCGACAGACGCTCCTTTTTCAGCCCTCCGCTCTCTGAGCCGACGATCTATCTTAATAGAGAGCTCCATGAGTTTATCGAGAGTCTCAGGAGCGGGATACTGAAGGAGACTGTCTTTAATAGATTCAGATAAGCCGAGGCGAAACTGACTGCGCAGGGCTGGGTCATTCCATCCACAGTCGTTCGACCAACGGCGAAACTCCGTACAATAAATCTCTGCGGGATTCCTACCCTGTCTGAGAGCACGCAACTGACTCTCAGCGGACGCCTCTCTATCAGGGTCGTCATACAGTAGCCCTAACGATTTTAAAAAGGCGTCTACAGACAATAAGGCTGGATCGTCTGTCTTTAAACCAAAAGCCCAGGTCTGAGGATCCCCCTGAAGCAGAGAAATAATAATTCCAACCCGCTGAGCCTCCGTACCTGAGGAGACTGGTCTTAAACGAAAATAAAGTTTACAAGACTCTTTAAAATTAAAAAACTGTTTTCTATCCCCAGAAAAACGGTCAGGCAGATGCATCTTTGGTTCAGGAATGACCCTCGGGGAAGTCCGTAACAGATCTTCCTGTGACCTCACCCGGAGAGACAGATCCTGAACCATCTGAGTAAGTTCTTGAATCTGACTAACTAGAAGCTGGCCAGGATTTGGCCCAACACCGGTGGGATTCATGAGGCCGACAAAAATCTCCCAACTGAATAAGTAAAAAAAAATCAACTCCTGTTAATTTTAATTTTTTTTTTTTTTTGTCTGGCCGGTGATAATGTTATGATTCCCGTACTCCAGACCAGAGGAGATCTAATGGCAGAGGTCTGAGTACTGGGAAGATTTGCTGGTTGTGGGAGCAGGAGAGCCTAGTAACCCCTGGCGCCCTAACTCCGTTGTCTCGCCCGTGTTATCAGAAATCCCCTGCGAGACTATGGTTGCTTGAGCCCATGGCAGCCGCGTTCGAAGGGCGGATTATGTCTGCCCAACCCCGATGCCCCCTCAGGTCTTAATGGGAGACAAAGGGAAATCCGAGACAGGGTGATAACAAGGGGCCCTCTGACTAAGCAACCAGGCCAGGGGTTACAAGCTAACTAACTTAAACCAAGGTATGTGCGGACTAGCCGCCAGGGAAAAGGACAACCAAAGATCCACTGATCCGTTACTCCTATCCAGCACCGCTGGATACCAGAGTGGATCTGTGGGAGCGGAATCCTCCGCAAAAGCTCCAGAACACAAATAAAACAAATAAACTAAATAATAAACAGTAAGCGGACAAGCCGCAACACACGGCTGCGCCGCGACTCACGAACACCACAGGATGTTAAAGGTGCTCGGTCAGACTCCAGGAATAGATGACAAATATCCGAGTACAGGACCACTGAGGACAGGAACAACCGGATAGAGCAGGACTGGAAACTCTCTGCAACTGACAAAGGCAAACAGGAAGCTATCACCGGCGTCTGTGAGAAGTCCAAAGGGTGCTTATAAGTGTGAGCTCCCCAATCAGGAGCCAGACTGGGTCATCACAATTAATGCCGTGCAGCTTGCATGCTGCACGGCCAGCACACCATGATACAATCAGCACATCATGATACAATTAGAACAGACCCAGCAACGGGGAACGCGGCCCGAACGTGGCGTCCCCGTTGCTAGGGTCAGAGCGGCTCCGTGCGCCCGGCGTCTAGCGTTGCCAGGGAGCCGGCGGCTGTACGCGCACGGCGTCCCTGGTTGCTAGGCGCCGGGCCGCACCGATGAGCGGACCCCGGCGCCTAACACTCTGTGCATCACGCATATAAAGAAATGCATCCTTTAAATGCTCTATAGTCAATAAAATATTGTCCCTATCCAGGGTATCAATATTTTCAGTCAGTGATTCCGACCAAGCCACCCCAGCACTGCACATCCAGGCTGAGGCGATTGCTGGTCGCAGTATAACACCAGTATGTGTGTATATACTTTTTAGTGTATTCTCCAGCCTCCTATCAGCTGGGTCCTTGAGGGCGGCCGTTTCTGGAGACGGTAACGCCACTTGTTTTGATAAGCGTGTGAGCGCCTTATCTACCCTAGGGGTTGTTTCCCAGCGCGCCCTAACCTCTGGCGGGAAAGGGTATAACGCCAATAACTTCTTTGAAATTAGCAGTTTTCTATCGGGGGTAACCCACGCTTCATCACACACTTCATTCAATTCCTCTGATTCAGGAAAAACTACAGGTAGTTTTTTCACACCCCACATAATACCCCTTTTTGTGGTACTTGCAGTATCAGAGATATGCAAAGCCTCCTTCATTGCCGTGATCATATAACGTGTGGCCCTACTGGAAAATACGTTTGTTTCTTCACCGTCGACACTAGATTCGGTGTCCGTGTCGGTGTCTGTGTCGACCGACTGAGGTAAAGGGCGTTTTACAGCCCCTGACGGTGTTTGAGACGCCTGGACAGGTACTAACTGGTTTGCCGGCCGTCTCATGTCGTCAACCGACTTTTGCAGCGTGCTGACACTATCACGTAATTCCATAAACAAAGCCATCCATTCCGGTGTCGACTCCCTAGGGGGTGACATCACCATTACAGGCAATTGCTCCGCCTCCACGCCAACATCGTCCTCATACATGTCGACACACACGTACCGACACACAGCAGACACACAGGGAATGCTCTGATAGAAGACAGGACCCCACTAGCCCTTTGGGGAGACAGAGGGAGAGTTTGCCAGCACACACCCAAGCGCTATAAATATATAGGGACAACCTTAAATAAGTGTGTTCCCCTTATAGCAGCTTAAATATTATTAATATCGCCAAATAAGTGCCCCCCCTCTCTGTTTTTACCCTGTTTCTGTAGTGCAGTGCAGGGGAGAGCCTGGGAGCCTTCCTAGCAGCGGAGCTGTGTAGGAAAATGGCGCTGTGTGCTGAGGAGAATAGGCCCCGCCCCCTTTTCGGCGGGCTGCTTCTCCCGTTTTTCTGACAACCTGGCAGGGGTTAAATACATCCATATAGCCCCAGAGGCTATATGTGATGTATTTTTAGCCAGAATAGGTACTTTCATTGCTGCCCAGGGCGCCCCCCCCAGCGCCCTGCACCCTCAGTGACCGTTGGTGTGAAGTGTGCCGAGAGCAATGGCGCACAGCTGCAGTGCTGTGCGCTACCTCATGAAGACTGAGAAGTCTTCAGCCGCCGGTTTCTGGACCTCTTCTCTCTTCGGCATCTGCAAGGGGGTCGGCGGCGCGGCTCCGGTGACCCATCCAGGCTGTACCTGTGATCGTCCCTCTGGAGCTAGTGTCCAGTAGCCTAAGAAGCAAATCCATCCTGCACGCAGGTGAGTTCACTTCTTCTCCCCTAAGTCCCTCGTTGCAGTGAGCCTGTTGCCAGCAGGACTCACTGAAAATAAAAAACCTAACAAACTTTTTCTAAGCAGCTCTTTAGGAGAGCCACCTAGATTGCACCCTGCTCGGACGGGCACAAAAACCTAACTGAGGCTTGGAGGAGGGTCATAGGGGGAGGAGCCAGTACACACCACCTAGTGGTCAAACTTTTAATTTTGTGCCCTGTCTCCTGCGGAGCTGCTATTCCCCATGGTCCTGACGGAGTCCCCAGCATCCACTTAGGACGTCAGAGAAATAAATTTATGTTAGCTAAGTACAGTTTTTAGGTGTAGGATCCTGGAATAAAGGAAGAAAATATTCTCCTTACCG
Organism: Pseudophryne corroboree; assembly: GCF_028390025.1. NCBI lineage: Eukaryota > Metazoa > Chordata > Amphibia > Anura > Myobatrachidae > Pseudophryne > Pseudophryne corroboree. Next base: position 508,722,850 of record NC_086446.1, read on the forward strand.
AACAAATTTTAAAGAAGACATGTTACTGGCACATCTGATTATATAGCAAACAATCTTCCTGCAAAGTGGTCTATGTGCAAATCACCACAGGACTTTGAAGAGTTGTAGAAGTGTCACTTTACTAGCTGCATACATGCTGAACAATGGCTGCAGAGGCACTTCCTGAATAACGAGTGGATGGCAGTAATGCAATTTCCTGCCCTCCACATAAAAGCAACACAGCATACATCTACACTTCCCTCCTGAGCAGGCCATGTACGAGTGCACACTAGATTTGCGATGAGAAAAAGAACTAGCACTGTAATCTGTCATCCTGACTCACCACCTCTCCAACCCCAAAGAATAGCACAGGAAAATTATCTGTGATGTGCGCAGTCGCGCATAGAGCCCAATTCAAGTTTGTACGTAAATACAGTTGCAATTTTTTTGGCTACGAAACTGCTAATGTTAGCAAGTGACGCTGCCACCCAGAAATGAAAAGAGACGCCCATCGAAGCCATCGCAAACCTATTGGCAATTGCGTACACATTCACAGCCTACCCGCAAAAATGAGAAACATTGAGGCTAAGGGTTGGTCTTTGGCTACGTAGTCTGGACACAGCAGTAGCGACACAGACACCATGTTTCACATGAGGATGTGAAATCCTAATTGCGAGTGAGATCGCAGCGGTACCCTGGTGCATGCATTTTGTGATCGCAGCACATGCGCAGTCTGACGATAATCACTCCGTTGCATGATAATCGCCCATTGTGTACAATAAAGGCCCACTGTCAATAATTGTATCAAAGCTTTCAGAAAAGTTTGAAAGCTTTAAGTCAAGCTTCCAGACTACGCAATGCTTGCTCCCAGAATACTTTCTCTGTACCTTACAGTTCTCCTGCTGTGCAGATTGAATGCAACTTGTCCAGGAGTCAAAGCTCTTTGGCATTGGAGTATCTATAATGGGTACAAGGTGTGCGGAGCACAAAAGCCATTGGGCCTAGGGGGGCCCATACTACACACCCTGTATCCATACTGGAGAAATCACAAAATTGTACAGTCGCCATTTATCTGAAGATATGTGAATGCAAAGGTCTCCAGGCGCCATGTTCCTGAAGACCTGCGCATGTGGAGCAGACTGTGACACAGTTTCAGAGTCTACTCTGCAACTGCGTTGGCGAGAGGGGGGGGAGGCGCACAGAGACTGTACACCAGTCACCTCCTATTTTAAGCAGTCCCTGCACTCTAGAGTATATTTACATACAATAAGTTAGTGCAGTGGTAAATAATGTTTTGTGCCTCAGTGGTACAAAATGAGATATCACTGCAAGGGAACAGTACAGTAAACAGTTAATCTAAAACTCCCAAAGCCTAAAGCACTTGCTCGTCTGACCTATACACTGTGAGGAAGTGACCTCAAGCTAGGTGACAGCTACAGTGTGATTCCATGTTATACGCATGGCAGAACCTCTATTAGACTGATCCTCTTCTATAATCCCTGGGTGAACCTTGCTGGCACGGGTGTGCGTAGGTGGGTGGGTGTGTTTTCAGGGCTTAGTGTGACACCGGGAACATCGTCAGCTACTGAACTAGAAGCCCCCTTTTCACAGCGGAAGATCTGCCATGCATATACAGCATTATTCCTCCAGTGAATGGAGCTTACAAACAGGCTATGAATGGGGTTACAGACGGGATACGGTCGTTAGGTCGACACAGCTTAGGTCGACAGTCATTAGGTCGACCACTGAAGGGGACACAGTGCACTAATTTGGGTTCCCCGTGACTTTATGAAGAAAACAACACAAAAAAAGTCCAAAAACTCATGTTGACCTTTTCACCTGTCGACCTAGTACATGTCGACCTAATGCCCATGTCAACCTAGCCCATGTCGACCTTCAGTGGTCGACCTAATGACTGTTGAGGTAAGTTGTGTCGACCCATACCCTTACAGACTGATCGCACTTCCTAGTCTGCCCCTTACTGCTTGCAGCTGAAACGTCAGACACTGTTTAGTACGTAAACCTCAAGATAGCTTATAGTGGTCTTTCTTTATAACCAATTATATACATGCTCTACTGTAGCTTTCCAGTCAAATCTATTGATTCCATATGTCACAGCCTTTATGATGTTGCCTTCTCTAGAATACTCTAATAATCAGTGAACCAATGTTCTGGCACCCAGAAAACACAGTTCTCTATAAAATGTATAACATATCTGACAATCAAGTATCAAGGGAGGTCCTAAGCGGATTCTAGTACCTCCACTAAGGAACCCATAGTTACATAGCTATGATCTACATGAATTATGTTGCACTGCACTGCAATTTATACCACTTTTACACTCGCACTCCCGGGTCACTCCCGGGATGCTTCCCGGGATGCATCCCGGGATGCATTCCCGGGACTGACCCCTTTCACACTGCATTAAGACCTGGGATCGACCCGGGACAGCCCCATTTACACTGATCCCGGGATATCCCTGCAAATGCATTAGTATGTCATTAGAAATGGCCTTGGGCTCAGAAAAGATGACATCAGCTTTTCTGAGCCCAAGAAAGCTCCAATCCAAGTCCTTTTAACAGTCCCGGGATAGTGAATCCCGGGACGGACCCTTTTACACTACACAGCTTCCCGGGACGGTCCCGGGTTCAACCCTGCTTTTGACCTGGGATGAAATCCCGGGATGCTCGTCCCGGGAAATTGTCCATGTACCCATTTACACTGAGAAGAATCCCGGGATGATGCGCGTTCACGTGCAATATCCCGGGATTTTCCTGCGAGTGTAAAAGGGGTATTATCAGCTTCTATGCAACATACAGTAGTAGTTTGTTCTGCAGAGTTGCAGCAACATACTGTAGTTGTAGAAAGTAAAAAGCGGACAGTAGTACTAGCTGTATGCCAAGTTGTAATAGGAAAGCAAGGGGGAAATTATTAAGCAGCAGTAATTTACTTTTCTCATACGTCCTAGAGGATGCTGGGGACGACATCAAGACCATGGGGTATAGACGGGATCCGCAGGAGACATGGGCACTCTAAAGTCTTTTCATTGGGTGTAAACTGGCTCCTTCCTCTATGCCCCTCCACCAGACCTCAGTTTTTAGAAATGTGCCCAGGTCGACTGGATGCATTCTGAGGAGCTCTACTGAGTTTCTCTGAAAAGACTTATGTTAGGTTTTTTATTTTCAGGGAGATCTGCTGGCATCAGACTCCCTGCTTCGTGGGACTGAGGGGGCAGAAGCAGAACCAACTTCCTCAGAGTTTCATGGCTCTGCTTCTGGCTGACAGGACACCATTAGCTCCTGAAGGGTACTGAACGCTAGCCGTGCCTAGATGCTCACTCCCACAGCACGCCGTCACCCCCCCGCAAGAGCCAGAAGTCAGAAGACAGGTGAGTATAAGAATGATCTTCAATCAAGTAAGTGACGGCTGAGGTGCGGCGCGGCTGGCGGGAGCACAGCGCACCATTGCTGCCCACACACACAGGCACTGCAGGGTGTAGGGGGGGGGGGGCACCCTGGGCAGCAAGAAAAATGCCTCAAACTGGCTAAAAGGGGGAATAAGATGCTGCTGGCACAGCCCTACCCCCGCCAGTATAAATAAAAGGTCATATACTGAGTGTAAGGACGCGCCATTTGTGGGGACGGAGCTTCTTCCTCAGGTAGCCAGCACACTACTCAGCGCCATTTTTTCTCTCTCCTCAGGCTGCAGAGAACACGCTGGTCCTCTCCTCCACTTCTGACAAGTACAGGGTGCTATAAAGGGGGGGCACAAAGATATTGTGGTGCAATTGATAGTGTATATTACTATTTAAAAGCGCTTTTGGGCTGTGGACATACTGTGTTCACAGGCAATACTGGCGCTGGGTTTGTGAACTGGCTGCTTCTATCCTGTGTCCCTCTGACAGATTTTACTGTGGGTCTGTCCCCAAAATAAGTCCCAGTGTGTCTGTGAGTGTGGTGTACACGTGTGAGACATGTCTGAGGCAGGGAGTTCCTCCCCGGAGGAAGCCATTTTAGGGACACAGAGTTGTAATGTGGTGGCGCTACCGGCACACCAAGAGCCTGCATGGGTGAAAGAGCTACGTGACAGTATGCATCTGATTAACCGTAGATTGGATAAGTCTGAATCTAAAGGGGGGTACTCACGGAGCGATATTCTAAGCAATCTGACTAAATTGCTTAGAATATCAGCATGATCGCTCCGTGTGTAGCCCCCTCAGCGATAGCGATGCGCGGCCCCGCACATTGCTATCGCTGCTGCTAGATTGGCCAATCTAGCGGGTCGCTCACTTCACCCGCTGGGTGAAGTGAGCGCCCCCCCCCCTGTCTCCCCCCGCACGCTCAGCACAGATCGCGCTGTGCTGAGCGGCAGGAGAGATGTGTGCTGAGCGGTTCACTCAGCACACATCTCTCCTGCATCGGCCCGTGGGTACTGGGCTTTAGGCTGCATGCTGGAGAAAATCTGTGGAAGATGTGACTTTTCAGGATGCTGTTATTCCTTATGTGGGCGGCCCCTCTGGGTCACATAAGAGACCATTTGCAAATGTTGTAAACACTGATACCGACACGGATTCTGATTCTTATATCGACGATAGTGAGTCCAGAGACATAGATAATAAATTGGCAAAAAGTATACAATACAGTGGGGATTGAAAGTTTGGGCACCCCAGGCAAAAATTCATTTTAATGTGCAAAAAGAAGCCAAGGAAAGATGGAAAAATCTCCAAAAGGCATCAAATTACAGATTAGACATTCTTATAACATGTCAAAAAAAGTTTGATTTTATTTCCATCATTTACACTTTCAAAAGAACAGAAAACAAAAAATGGCGTCTGCAAACGTTTGGGCACCCTGCAGAGTTAATACCTTGTACTGCCCCCTTTGGACAGCTGAGACCTGGCAGTGTCATGGATTGTTCTCAATCATCGTCTGGAAAGACCAGGTGATGTCAATCTCAAAGGTTTTAAAAGCCCAGACTCATCTGACCTTGCTCCAACAATCAGCACCATGGGTTCCTCTAAGCAGTTGTGTAGAACACTGAAACTGAGAATAGTTGACGCTCACAAAGCAGGAGAAGGCTATAAGAAGATAGCAAAGCGTTATCAGATGCCCATATCCTCTGTTCGGAATGTAATTAAGAAATGGCAGTCATCAGGAACAGTGGAAGTTAAAGCAAGATCTGGAAGACCAAAAAAAATATCAGACAGAACAGCTCGCAGGATTGTGAGAAAAGCAAGTCAAAATCCACGTTTGACTGCACGATCCCTCCAGGAAGATCTGGCAGACACTGGTGTTATGGTACACTATTCCACTATAAAGAGATACTTGTACAAATATGGTCTTCATGGAAGAGTCATCAGAAGAAAACCTCTTCTACGTCCTCACCACAAAAATCAGCGTTTAAAGTTTGCGAATGAACATATAGACAAGCCTGATGCATTTTGGAAAACGTTCTGTGGACCAATGAGGTTAAAATCGAACTTTTTGGCCGGAATGAGCAAAGGTACGTTTGGAGTAGGAAGGGCACAGAATTTAATGAAAAGAACCTCTGTCCAACTGTTAAGCATGGGGGTGGATCAATCATGCTTTGGGGTTGTATTGCAGCCAGTGGCACAGGGAACATTTCACGAGTAGAAGGAAAAATGAATTCAATAAGATTCCAGCAAATTTTGGACACTAACTTGATGCCATCTGTGAAACTGCTGAAGTTAAAGAGAGGCTGGCTTCTACAAATGGATAATGATCCTAAACACACCTCAAAATCCACGGTGGATTACATCAAGAGGCGTAAACAGAAGGTTTTGCCATGGCCTTCACAATCTCCTGACCTCAACATAATTGAAAATCTATGGATAGACCTTAAAAGAGCAGTGCGTCACAGACAGCCCAGGAATCTCAAAGAACTGGAAGACTTTTGTAAGGAAGAATGGGCGAAGATACCTCAAACAAGAAATGAAAGACTCTTGGCTGGCTACAAAAAGCGTTTACAAGCTGTGATACTTGCCAAAGGGGGCAGTACAAGGTATTAACTCTGCAGGGTGCCCAAACTTTTGCAGACGCCATTTTTTGTTTTCTGTTTTTTTGAAAGTGTAAATAATGGAAATAAAATCAAACTTTTTTTGACATGTTATAAGAATGTCTAATCTGTAATTTGATGCCTTTTGAAGATTTTTCCATCTTTCCTTGGCTTCTTTTTGCACATTAAAATGAATTTTTGCCTGGGGTGCCCAAACTTTCAATCCCCACTGTATATGATTGTGGCTATAAGGGACGTGTTGGAGGTTACAGAAAGCACTCCTGTACCTCAGGAGAAAGCTTATTTATGTAAGGAAAAGAAATCCAAAGTCACGTTCCCTCCTTCACACGAACTAAATGCTCTGTTTGAAGGGATGTGGGTGAATCCTGATAAAAAAAATTGTATTCCCAAAAGGATTCACATAGCTTATCCTTTCCCAGTTGAAGACAGGAAAAAATGGGAGTCGCCCCCTGTGTTACAGTGCACTTTCCAGGTTGACAAAGAAGGTAATTCTCCCTGATCCTGGCACGGCTTCTCTTAAAGAGCCGGCAGACCGCAAAATGGAAACGACATTGAAATCCATTTATGTTACCAATGGTACACTGCTCAGGCCCACTATTGCCTGCGCATGGGTGAGTCGCGCTATTGAAAAATGGTCAGAAAGCGTGTCATTAGAAATTGACACGATTGATAAAGATGAGATAGACACGATTGATAAAGATGAGATACTCCTTAAGTTAGGGAATATCAAGGACGCTGCCACCAACATGCTGGAAGCAATGAAGGATATTGGACTTTTGAGTTCACAAGCCGCTACCATGGCAGTATCGGCTAGGCGGGCGTTGTGGATTCGCCAGTGGAACGCGGATACAGATTCCAAAAGAAATATGGAGGCTCTCCCATATAAAGGTGAGGCCTTATTTGGCGATGGCCTGTATGCGTTAGTCTCTGCGGCTACCGCAGGTAAGTCGACATTTTTGCCCTCTGCGCCTGCACCGGCAAAAAAGACCTATCACCCGCAAATGCAGTCCTTTCGGACCAATAAATACAAAAAGGCGAGAGGTTCCCCCTTCTTTGCAGGTAGGGTAAGGGGAAGTGGAAAAAAGCCCACAGCGGCTCCAGGTTCCCAAGAGCAGAAGTCTACCCCTACTTCTGCCAAATCCTCAGCATGACGCTGGAACTCCCTTGCGGGAGGCCGCTCGGGTGGGGGCACGTCTCAAACTCTTCAGCCAGGATTGGATTCTGTCTGGCCTGGATCCCTGGGTGTTGCAAATAGTATCCATGGGATACAAGCTGGAGTTTCAAGACGTTCCTCAATGCCAATTTTTCAAATCAACCTTGCTAGCTTCTCCGCCAGAGAGAGAAGCAGTAACAGCGGCAATCCAAAAATGATGTCAAGACCAGGTCATAGTCCTGGTACCGTTGTCACAACAAGGGCGGGATTTTTAATCAAGCCTCTTTGTTGTTCCGAAGCCGGACGGCTCGGTCAGACCGATCCTAAATCTAAAAGATCTGAATTTCTTCCTGAAAAAGTTCAAGTTCAAGATGGAATCACTTCGGGCGGTGATTGCCAGTCTGAAGGAGGGGGACTACTTAGTGTCGGTGGACATAAAGGATGCTTACCTGCATGTTCCCATTTATCCTCCTCACCAGGCTTATCTGAGATTCGCGATTCAGGATTGCCATTACCAATTCCAGACGTTACCTTTCGGTCTCTCCACAGCGCCGAGGGTATTCACCAAAGGTGATGGCGGAGATGATGGTCCTCCTTCGTCAGAAAGGAGTCAATATAATCCCTTATCTGAACGACTTCCTGATAAAGGCGAGATCCAGGGCGCAGTTATTACAAAACATATCCCTCTCCCTGTCAATACTCCAACAACACGGGTGGATCATAAATTACCCAAAGTCACAGTTGGAACCGACGGCAAGGTTGTCTTTCCTCGGGATGATTCTGGACACAGAAGTTCAGAGAGTATTTCTTCCGCTGGAAAAGGCTCCGGAAATCCAGAAAATGGTAAAACAGATATTGAAACCATCAAGTGTGTCGATCCATCAGTGCATTCGGTTGTTGGGGAAGAAGGTGGCGGCCTACGAGGCCATACAGTTTGGCAGGTTCCATGCCAGAGTATTCCAGTGGGACCTGTTGGACAAGTGGTCGGGGTCACACCTACACATGCACAGAAAGATAATCCTGTTGACAAAAACCCGGATTTCGCTCCTGTGGTGGTTGCACAGCTCTCACCTGCTAGAGGGACGCAGGTTCGGGATTCAGGACTGGGTCCTAGTAACCACGGATGCAAGTCTCCGAGGCTGGGGAGCAGTCTCTCAGGGAGAAAACTTCCAGGGACGTTGGTCACAACAGGAAGCCTGCCTTCACATAAACGTTCTGGAGCTAAGAGCCATTTACAACGGCCTTCAACAAGCGGTACATCTTCTTGAAGACCGTCCCGTGCAGATCCAGGCGGACAATGTAACAGCAGTCGCATACATAAACAGGCAGGGCGGAACGAAAAGCAAAGCGGCAATGGCAGCGGCGACAAAAATCCTCCGCTAGGCAGAAAAACATCTACAAGCTCTGTCTGCAATTTTCATTCCGGGAGTGGACAACTGGGAAGCAGACTTCCTCAGCAGACACGATCTCCATCCAGGAGAGTGGGGCCTCCACCAAGAAATCTTCGCAGAGCAGAAGTAACAAGTCTTTGGGGAGTTCCTCAAATAGACATGATGGCGTCTCGTCTCAACAAGAGGCTTCAGAGATACTGTTCCAGGTCGAGAGACCCTCAAGCAGTAGCAGTGGATGCACTGGTGACCCAGTGGGTATATCCGTCAGTGTATGTTTTCCCTCCACTTCCACTGATCCCAAAAGTACTCATATCATAAGAAAGACAAGGGTTCGAGCAATCTTCATTGCCCCAGACTGCCCAAGGAGGGCTTGGTACCCAGATCTTCAGCAGTTACTCATAGGAGATCCTCGGCCTCTTCCTCCTCGGGAGGACCTGCTGCAGCAGGGGCCGTGTGTGTACCAAGACTTACCGCGGCTACGTTTGATGGCATGGCTGTTAAGCGCCGTATCCTAGCCAGGAAGGGGATTCCTAAAGAGGTCATCCCCACCCTTATTCAGGCCAGAAAGAGAGTAACGTCAAAACATTACCACCGTATTTGGAGAAAATATGTGTCTTGGTGAGAATCCAAGAAAGCTCCTACGGAAGAGTTTCACTTAGGACGTTTTCTCCATTTTTTGCAGGATGGTGTGGACACGGGCCTACGATTGGGATCAATCAAGGTCCATATTTCGGCCTTGTCAGTGTTCTTCCAGAAACAATTGGCCTCCCTTCCAGAGGTTCAGACCTTCATGAAAGGGGTTCTGCACATCCAGCCTTCATTCGTGCCTCCAGTGGCACTATGGGACCTTAACGTGGTATTGCAGTTCCTTCAATCGGATTGGTTTGAGCCTCTACAAAAGATAGAGTTGAAGTTTCTCACTTGGAAAGCTGTGATGCTTTTGGCATTGGCATCCGCAAGGCGGGTGTCGGAATTGGGGGCCTTGTCTCACAAGAGCCCTTACCTGATTTTCCACGAAGATAGGGCAGAGTTGCGAACTCGCCAACATTTTCTTCCAAAGGTGGTTTCTGCTTTTCACATAAACCAACCTACTGTGGTGCCAGTAGTTACTGACACATTCACTGATTCAAAGTCTCTAGATGTGATTAGAGCTCTGAAAATCTATGTTGCTAGAACAGCTTGTATACGGAAAACAGAGGCTCTGTTTGTCCTGTATGATCACAACAAAATTGGCTGTCCTGCTTCAAAGCAGACTATTGCACGTTGGATTAGAAATACGATTCAGCAAGCTCATACTACGGCTGGATTGCCGTTACCGACGTCGATAAAGGCCCACTCCACTAGGAAGGTGGGCTCATCCTGGGCGGCTGCCCGGGGGGTCTCGGCGTTACAACTTTGCCGAGCAGCTACTTGGTCAGGGTCAAACACATTTGCTAAGTTCTACAAGTTTGACACCTTGGCCGATGAGGACCTAAAGTTTGGTCAATCGGTGCTGCAGGGTCATCCGCACTCTCCCGCCCGTACTGGAGCTTTGGTATAGACCCCATGGTCTTGATGTCGTCCCCAGCATCCTCTAGGACGTATGAAAAAATAGGATTTTGATAACCTACCGGTAAATCCTTTTCTCCTAGTCCGTAGAGGATGCTGGGCGCCCGTCCCAGTGCGTACTTTACCTGCAGTTTAGTTATTACAGTTACACAAGTTGTGTTATCTTGGTTTCAGCATGTTTCTGCAATTAGTTCATGCATGTTGGCCTGTGTTATGTTGAATGCCATGTGTGCGGCATGGTTGAGGGTGTGAGTTGGTAGATATCTCACCACTAGTTAAGTAATTCCTTTCCTCGAAATGTCAGTCTCCCTAGGCACAGTTCCTACAACTGAGGTCTGGAAGAGGGGCATAGAGGGAGGAGCCAGTTCACACCCAATGAAAAGTCTTTAGAGTGCCCATGTCTCCTGCGGATCCCGTCTATACCCCATGGTCTTGATGTCGTCCCCAGCATCCTCTACGGACTAGGAGAAAAGGATTTACCGGTAGGTTATCAAAATCCTATTATTTTATTTAATTTCCTATTTACTCACCTAGGGCTATCCAATTAACCCCGAAGCGCGGACTCCGACAGCACTTATCGGGGATTTTACTTTCGAAACCTAAGTAGACTCCGAAAAAAAATCCCCAATAATTTGCCTGTTTTCGGGAAGGTGGTAGCGAAGGCACATATATCCATGAACTTATCACTGATTCTATGAGTTTTCAGGCCAAAACAGATAATTTTTCGGTCACAAAAAATTGTGTTCTAATTAATAATCCGAAGCTAAAAAAAAAATGCGGGAACGTCCTTTTTCTGCGCCCCAAAAATTATTGGTGGCTCATTCAATTTCCCCTAAATTTATGGTCTTACAATGCCTCAAAGTTGCAGCTCCTCCTCTCTTGCTCCTCTGTCTGTCTCTCCGGCGCTCTCCCTGACACCCTCTCACGCTCCCTTTTTCCCTCTCTCTCTTTCTTACACACTCTCTTTACCCCCCACCGTGACATCCTCTATGTCTCTATCTCACTTTTCTCACTCTCTCTACTGCTCCCCTAAGGGGCATAGTAGTGTCAGTGGTGGGTGGCAAAGACAATTTTATAAGTGGGATCTTCCACAACTTAGTTGCCCAAGGGCCCCCACTACCCTTAATCCGGCTCTATGCTGCACCACCAGCAGTACGCCCCCCGCCCACCATAGTGGTTCCCATGGTTTTGACCTGAAGTAACCCTGAGATCTGCAATGCAAGCTACTCAGAGCTTTTTCCATATGTTTTGCACCAGGGAGAGGGCTGATGGAAGCACACACTGATAATGATGATGGCTATGAAACCAAGTATACAGGGGCACTCTGGTCATAGTGCGAGTACAACTCTGCCTTTGAGCGAATATACTCATTCAGTTCCGTGTACGCAACGTAGGAACCCATTACTCCCAACTTCTGTTCAACTCTGCAACATACCCTATAACAGCTGGCTGACCTTGGCTGATTACAATAAGCAGACAATGGCAGACACTTTAACAAGCAGATTTCTATAGTAATCTGCTTGCAAAAGTCATAATATATGTTACAGCAATAAAAGGACAGTCTACTCAATACAGCGTGTCTCATTGTCTGTTTATCTAGTTAAATCTACCAGAAGCAGACAATGACAGGCACGTTAGGGAGCAGACTGATCGTGCGTGATGGGTGCCACCAGACAGACACGTGTTACTACTGAATCAGCCTATGTCTTTACACATGTCCCTTAGTACAAAACAGAATCTAAAGCAGCTTTTCAGAGCGGAAAAGAATCAGGAGATGATATACAGGATAAAGGAGAGCGATATGCCAGATTTAATAACTCCGAAGTTATCAAGGCAGAATAATTGTATGTAAGGCCGGCTCCCTGGTGTATGGCCAGCTCCCTGGAAGAACACAACAGAACATTAAATAATTTAAGGTATCTTTTTAAGTGTTAACCACTGCGCAGCCAAGCAGGGTGCAAGCACCAGCTTTGCATTGCAACCATACCATATGTCAAGATAAAGTGTTAAGCAGCTTTTCGCATCTCTACAGCAAGGACGTCTAACTGGCAGCCCACGGAGACTTGCTGCCCGTTTCACAGCCTGATGGTGAACTGAAGCTTTTATCCTGGTGCAATTTCAGTACAGCAACCTAAATACATTTCAATCCCACTCACTGTACTAGGCCACATGTCTGTAATGTAGTTAGAGAGGTGTTACTAATGATCATTTAAAAATGAAATTAGACTGACGATAGTTCGATACACATAACATGCATAATATCAGTGGTTTGGGGATGGATTGAGCTGCGAACACTGCATTTAAATTCCTGACCAACCTTTACCCTTGCTGGAACTTCTAGTTGCTCACCTCTGATCTAGAGGCTGACAATGCCTATTTCCTATTTCTAGAAGTTGGCAGACACTGCAAGGTTATGGCTAAAACCAAGTTGGAGAAAGGACCTCTGACGTCACCAGGGGGAGGAGCTAGGGCCAAACAGGGTACGTGAAATGTACACTTGCGGGCTCGCTTCGCTTACCACGCTTCGGGCATGGTGGCTACTAAAGGGAGTAGTTGGTGGCGTGGATAGTGAAAGATCTATCCCGCTGGCCTAGCTCCTCCCCCTGACGTCAGAGGTCCTTTAGCCCACTTGTTCTAGCATCTACCAAAACTGCAAGGGACTTGTAGCTAAGCAAAATTTGAGGATCATGAAACGGTCCAAACCAGCTCCAAATGCTCATACAAAAGCTGTCAGAGCTTGCTGGTATTAGTAGTTCCACAACAGCTACCAATCTACTGGGGTTGCTGAGACTGGGACAGTTTTACATCAGCTAGCTTGTTAAACAGGGGCAGATGTACGAAGTCTTGGAGAGTGATAAAGTGGAGAGAGATAAAAGTATCAGCCGATCAGCTCCTAGCTGCCAGGATGTGTTTGAAAAATGAGTTAGGAGTTGATTGGTTGGTGCTTTATCTCTCTCCACTTTATCACTCTCCATGGCTGAGTACATCTGCCCCGCGTTGAGAAACCGCTGATCAAAATGCTTGTTAAGATTCTTGTGTTTATGGTTACTCAATAATTGGAGAGCCAGTGAAAGAGTATTTCTTAAAGGTTGGCATACAATGGTGTCTTGTAAATATAAAGTAGGGATCAGGGCCGTTTCTTGGGGCAGGCGAGCAGTGCAACCGCACTGGGCGCCTGCCGCGGCACTAACTGTGGCTCCCTGCTTCCCCCTCCTATTTCACCCTGAGTAACCCGTTCGGGGGGCGTAGTTTCACGGAATGACGCACTCCACGAAACTCTTCCCCCCCCCCCGAGCGGAGTACAGAGGGGGATCCAAGTTAGGAAGAGGGAAAGGCCGGCCCGAGGAGCGACTGGTGAGGCGGTCCGAAGAGCAGTAATCGCCTCTTTAAGTATTCTCTCTCTCTCTCTCTATGTGTAAAATGGGGACACCTGCCGTAATGTGTGAAATGGGGACTCTTGCCTGCCGTAGTGTGGGGATTTAATGTATCAAGGGCATTGCGGTGTGTGGCATAATATGGTGCAGGGGGCATTACTGTGTTGGGCTTAATATGGTAGATTTTTTTTTTCCTGTGGTGGTCGTGATCTGTTGGAGCAGGGTCAAAAACTGGATTGTGAGGTAGTCTTTTCAGACGAGGCCATGCCCATTTAAATGAGGCCACACCGATTTAATGAGGCCACGCCCCCTTGCCGAGTGCACGTGGAAGTTTTTTTTTTTTATCTAGGTGTGTTTGTGTGGGGGGGGGGGGCACATTTTTTTATGTCATAGGGTGACCATTTTTAAATCTCGCACTGGGAGCCAAATTGGCTAGAAACAGCCCTGGTAGGGATGGACCCCTCTCAAGAACAGACTATTATAAACCTCTAGTTTTCTGACTAATCAGATTTGGCTGACTGGATTTGGGGGATTCAGTTAGAATGGATTTAGAGCATCACAACGTATAATTAAGAGAGGATTAGGATTTGGCAATTCCATACATTGGAAGAACGAGAAAAAAATGGTGAGTGAAGATTCTGAATTAAATAAAGAAGAAAAAGCAGGACTTGTGCTGACCTTTCCGTTGTCTGGGGAGTGTAGCGTTGTGATTCTCAATTAATAGTGTAGATTTCAGTGTATCCCAGTTTGTGTAACTAAGTAAATCCAGAGCTAAGCAATTATTGATTCAATATTTAAGCTAGCGTTGGTGTTTCAGGAAGGTCCTGGAAAATTTACACTGTTAGTAGACCCGGGCACCAGGATCAGACACATCCTTTTAGCTCTACGTTAGCTGTGAATGGGTTAAACCCAACATCAAGTAAAACTTCTTTAAAGTCAGTATTTGTGTTCATTGTGATACGATTCTCTCATTATCAGCCAGGAAAACAGCAGGAGGTATTAGGATCCTTCTGTCACAGCGCAGGTTTATGCTAAACTGTACTTCGCAGTCTTTGATGTGTGACACATGTCAGCTAGTGACACAGATGGAGTCGTGATGGGCAAATGCCCCCTCTATAAAGAGCAGACTTCTAGGGGTTGTGGATAGGAAGATGGGAAAGGGACCAGGAAACGATGATGATCATCTGAACTGATGGTCCAATAAACCTACATATGATGAAAGGGTCCATCACAACTAGGGCTAGGATTTTTATATAGTTGCATAATATGTACATAAATATGTGGCAATATCTTGTGACAGCTATATATGTAGCTAATGTACAGATGTAGCCAACTTTATCTTGACTGTTTCTCCGCCGAGACGGGCGTCTAGCCACGCTAATGCGATAGCTGAGTTTCATCACAGGCAGGCGCGTTGAGACGATCTAGATACTCATCATGCATTACACATCTCCACCACTGTGTCGCTAATGCTCCACTAATCCAGTACTTTCGATCGTACAGTATAGCGGCGGATTGATCTACAGCTCTGGCAATACTGTAGGCGTAACGGGAGGCGGTGGAAAAAGTATGGAGTATTGTACAGTACAGTATGTGTATGGAGACGCAACTACAGTAATTGTGTAAAAGGAAGAATGTACAGTACAATGCATAAACACCGTGCTTTTAAAATATATGAGCGTCTGAGTTCGCTAATGCATAATGGGAATGGAGGACTAGCAGGAGGCGGAGGAAAACACCGTGCTTTACAAATGCGAGCGTCCGAGTCCTCTAAGGCATAAACCAACAGCAATGGGGCGGGGGCCGGGCGCTGTTTGCAGTACTTTCACACATGAAATTGGAAATCTCTCATGAGGCGTCGTGGGCTAGGGGTGAAGGCTCCCACCTCCCTCGCTGGGAGTCCAGGGTTCGAGACCTGATGTGCTTTCTTTCTTTTTTTTTTTTTTTTCTGTAATAATGCACTGTATTATTTTATTTACATTGTAAGACAGTCAATGGAAGGATGCACACAGGTTTCACATAAATCAAAGTACATCTGCAGGAGCGATTCTTTACGCTAAATGCACCTAAACAGCGGGAATGAAATGAGTGTATTCTGACGCTACCAACTGAGCAAAACAGTACTGTAGATCTTCAGCGTTTGTGTATTGCACAGGACCTGAATTTCCTCCCTGTGCAGGCCCCCAGGGGGGAAGGGCGATGGGGGTAGGGGGGAGACGATGGAAAATACTGTGCCTTTGAAATGCAATTACAGTACATGAGCGTCCGAGTACACTACGGCATACTGTAAACCAACACCAATGGGAAGGAAGTGCCAACCTTATTTTTAATGTGTTCCCGTGACATTCACTTTAAAAAAAAAAAAATTCTCTCCAATACAGTACATCCAATGGAAGGATGCACACAGGTTTCACATAAATCAAAGTACATCTGCAGGAGCGATTCTTTACGCTAAATGCAACCTACAGTACGGTACTGTAAGTGAGCAAAATAGTACTACAGTGGGCGTTTGTGTATTGCACATGACCTGCATTCCCTCCCTGTCTACTGCATGATCTGTGCAGGCTCCCATGGGGGAAGGGCAACAGGCTAGCAGGAGGCGGAGGAAAACACCGTGCTTTACAAATGCGAGCGTCCGAGTCCTCTAAGGCATAAACCAACAGCAATGGGGCGGGGGCCGGGCGCTGTTTGCAGTACTTTCACACATGAAATTGGAAATCTCTCATGAGGCGTCGTGGGCTAGGGGTGAAGGCTCCCACCTCCCTCGCTGGGAGTCCAGGGTTCGAGACCTGATGTGCTTTCTTTCTTTTTTTTTTTTTTTTCTGTAATAATGCACTGTATTATTTTATTTACATTGTAAGACAGTCAATGGAAGGATGCACACAGGTTTCACATAAATCAAAGTACATCTGCAGGAGCGATTCTTTACGCTAAATGCACCTAAACAGCGGGAATGAAATGAGTGTATTCTGACGCTACCAACTGAGCAAAACAGTACTGTAGATCTTCAGCGTTTGTGTATTGCACAGGACCTGAATTTCCTCCCTGTGCAGGCCCCCAGGGGGGAAGGGCGATGGGGGTAGGGGGGAGACGATGGAAAATACTGTGCCTTTGAAATGCAATTACATGAGCGTCCGAGTACACTACGGCATACTGTAAACCAACACCAATGGGAAGGAAGTGCCAACCTTATTTTTAATGTGTTCCCGTGACATTCACTTTAAAAAAAAAAAAATTCTCTCCAATACAGTACATCCAATGGAAGGATGCACACAGGTTTCACATAAATCAAAGTACATCTGCAGGAGCGATTCTTTACGCTAAATGCAACCTACAGTACGGTACTGTAAGTGAGCAAAATAGTACTACAGTGGGCGTTTGTGTATTGCACATGACCTGCATTCCCTCCCTGTCTACTGCATGATCTGTGCAGGCTCCCATGGGGGAAGGGCAACAGGCTAGCAGGAGGCGGAGGAAAACACCGTGCTTTACAAATGCGAGCGTCCGAGTCCTCTAAGGCATAAACCAACAGCAATGGGGCGGGGGCCGGGCGCTGTTTGCAGTACTTTCACACATGAAATTGGAAATCTCTCATGAGGCGTCGTGGGCTAGGGGTGAAGGCTCCCACCTCCCTCGCTGGGAGTCCAGGGTTCGAGACCTGATGTGCTTTCTTTCTTTTTTTTTTTTTTTTCTGTAATAATGCACTGTATTATTTTATTTACATTGTAAGACAGTCAATGGAAGGATGCACACAGGTTTCACATAAATCAAAGTACATCTGCAGGAGCGATTCTTTACGCTAAATGCACCTAAACAGCGGGAATGAAATGAGTGTATTCTGACGGACTGTGCATCTTCGGTATTTGTGTATTGCATAAGACCTGTGAAGGCTCCCAGGAGGGAAGGGCGTAGGGCAAGACAGTGGAAAATACTGTGGTCAAAGAAAGGGCATATTTAAAACTAAGGGAAACTGTCACAAAGTACAGTAACTACAGTACTGTACGTTGAATGCCTGGACCGCATGACGTCTGAGACGCACGACGTCTGAGGCGCACGACGTCTGAGACGCTCATTGAGCATAAGGACGGTTATGGCTGCTGCACGGGACCGTCCCTATGCTCTTGGTGAGCTGCGTCTCCTCGTTCGCTGGCGGGACAGAACTCTCGCCAGCAACGAGGAGAAAGTGAGGGCATACCGGAGGGCCAGCAGGGACATCCTCCGGAAGTATAACAGGAGGAGAACGGTGAGGTCTCTCCAGAGGAGGTGGAGTGACCTCGTGAGGCGGACCCCACGACGCCTGCAGGCCATAAGGGATTGTAAGTACAGTACATTACTGTAGATAACTGTACTTTAAGTTACTGTAGTTACAGGTACAGTACATTATAGCAGGGGCTGCTGTAGCAGCAGGTATCCGGTCTATACAGCACTGTACAGTATTTGTGGTAAACAAATGGTTAAACAAGGACCAAACATTAACCCGGGTCAAAAGGTCAATTTGTTTTTTTGCGTCGACCTAGATGGTGCGGCTTTTGAAATTGGTTGACACCAGTTACTGTAGGTTGACATGGTCGTTAAGTTGACATGGAAAAAGATCGACATGCGTTTTACAAAAACAATTGTTATTTTTTTAAACTTGTGTATATACAGTAGTTCTTTACAATCCAGGTGGTCTACGATTGTGCAGTGTACAGTATCATGCAGTGTACAGTATATGCAATGTATCACAGTGTATCGTGCTGCGTAATTGCAGCGTGTCATGCAGTGTACATTCAGAATATGGTATTGTGCAGTGATTGTAATACATAGTGAATCACATCGTGCAGCAGAGCCGGCCTTAGGCATAGGCAAACTACAGTAGGCAAATGCCTAGGGCATTTGCTATGCTTAGGGGCACCAGCAGCTTCTGCTGATTAAAATGATATGCGGCATGCCTATATTTTGCGTGACTGCGGCTGTATCTGTACCTGGCTAGGGCCAGCACTGTCGTGCAGTGTACTGTATACACATGTGGTAATTGCAGTTTTTTGTGTAGTGTACATTGTATCATATTTTGCAGGGAAATGTGCAGTTTGTCATATCACGCAGTCGTGCAGTGCATTGTGTGGTTTAATTGCAGTGTGCCGAAATTTGTGTTTCAGATAGTACAGTGTTCTAAGGGATGTTACTTTGGCAGAAATTATTCTAAGGGATGTTACAGTGGCCTAATGTGTTCTGACGTGCATTACTCTTGCATAAGGTTCATGACTGGCAGATCTCTACTTTGTGACGTAATGTGGATATACTACTGCACTACTGTGACGTACAGTAACGTGAATAAGGTGCTCTACTGTGTGACACAACGTGAATCAAGGACAGTACTGTGACGTGAATACGGTGCTCTACTGTGTGACACAACGTGAATCAAGGACAGTACTGTGACGTGAATAAGGTGCTCTACTGTGTGACACAACGTGAATCAAGGACAGTACTGTGACGTGAATACGGTGCTCTACTGTGTGACACAACGGGAATCAAGGACAGTAATGTGACGTGAATAAACTGCACTACTGTGACATGACGTGAATAAGATGAATTCAGGTGAGTACTGCATCATCTGTCATGAAATCAATTTGTAATGTATGTACAGTAATGAACAGTACTGAGATGGTTAAGGGTGGGAGGGCTGCATGCTGATGTGTGTCATAATGTTTATAAGGGCAATGCTTATGTGTGTTACAATGTCTATAAAGGTAGTGTTCTGTCTAATACCCTGGACCTATTGTACTGTAGCGATACTGTAAGTGTACTGTATGTCACATTTAGAAATGTGCCCCTTAAGTTTTGAAGACAGTACAGTACACTATGCCCTCCTGAGTGATTAGGTGCAGGGTACTAGAATGAACAATTCCATTTATTGTGATGTCATAAAGATGCTGTCAATGTTGAATTTCATTGGCTGTACAGTATGCTGCCATTATACTGTATATATATTTTTACAGGGCTGGTAGCACGACGTCACAGGAGGCGGGACAGGCGCCGCCAAGCTGGTAAGTATTGTCAAATACAGTAGTGTACAGTACATAGTGATTTCTATAGTCCCAACCCCCTGTCCTGACCATCACAGATAACTCGCTGCAATCCGTTAATGTTAAGAATGTCTGTTTACAAAACTAAATGTAAATATTAAACACAAAGTATAAATAACATTGTAGATAGCTGAATACCCGTGCTTCGCTACGGGATGAGGATGGTAAATTCCAGTGATAGTTGTTTGTTAATTTACGTTTGTTGGCGATCTAGTATATAGTACTGTATACTTTAAGCATACTGTATCTTGCTTCTCTGATGCAGATTGTTTATTGGCCGGACCCCTTTTTGGTCCTGGATACTGTGCAGTACATGTTTCAAATTGACAGCTTCACTTACAGTACTGTTATTTTTTTTCCCACAGTACCACCACCACCACCACCTGCTGCGCTGCCAGGTATTGTGTAACGAGAATTCTGGTGCTACTGTCATCGTTGTTACACTACTGTACATGTGTCCTGGATACTGTGCAGTACATGTTTCAAATTGACAGCTTCACTTACAGTACTGTTATTTTTTTTCCCACAGTACCACCACCACCACCACCACCACCACCACCACCTGCTGCGCTGCCAGGTATTGTGTAACGAGAATTCTGGTGTGACTGTCATCGTTACACTACTGTACATGTGTCCTGGATACTGTACAGTACATGTTTCAAATTGACAGCTTCACTTACAGTACTGTTATTTTTTTTCCCACAGTACCACCACCACCACCACCACCTGCTGCGCTGCCAGGTATTGTGTAACGAGAATTCTGGTGCTACTGTCATCGTTGTTACACTACTGTACATGTGTCCTGGATACTGTGCAGTACATGTTTCAAATTGACAGCTTCACTTACAGTACTGTTATTTTTTTTCCCACAGTACCACCACCACCACCACCTGCTGCGCTGCCAGGTATTGTGTAACGAGAATTCTGGTGCTACTGTCATCGTTGTTACACTACTGTACATGTGTCCTGGATACTGTGCAGTACATGTTTCAAATTGACAGCTTCACTTACAGTACTGTTATTTTTTTTCCCACAGTACCACCACCACCACCACCACCACCACCTGCTGCGCTGCCAGGTATTGTGTAACGAGAATTCTGGTGTGACTGTCATCGTTACACTACTGTACATGTGTCCTGGATACTGTACAGTACATGTTTCAAATTGACAGCTTCACTTACAGTACTGTTATTTTTTTTCCCACAGTACCACCACCACCACCACCACCTGCTGCGCTGCCAGGTATTGTGTAACGAGAATTCTGGTGCTACTGTCATCGTTGTTACACTACTGTACATGTGTCCTGGATACTGTGCAGTACATGTTTCAAATTGACAGCTTCACTTACAGTACTGTTATTTTTTTTCCCACAGTACCACCACCACCACCACCTGCTGCGCTGCCAGGTATTGTGTAATGAGAATTCTGGTGCTACTGTCATCGTTGTTACACTACTGTACATGTGTCCTGGATACTGTGCAGTACATGTTTCAAATTGACAGCTTCACTTACAGTACTGTTATTTTTATTCCCACAGTACCACCACCACCACCACCACCACCACCACCACCTGCTGCGCTGCCAGGTATTGTGTAACGAGAATTCTGGTGTGACTGTCATCGTTACACTACTGTACATGTGTCCTGGATACTGTACAGTACATGTTTCAAATTGACAGCTTCACTTACAGTACTGTTATTTTTTTTCCCACAGTACCAACACCACCACCACCACCACCTGCTGCTGCATCCGAGAGCTCCGGAAGTGGTAATAATTACTTTTTGTTACAGACACACTAGTTTCCTACAGTATTACTGTAATTTTTGTATTTTACAATACTTGTCATCTTTTACACACAGACCGCCTCGTAATTGATACAGAGGAGGAGCTCATTCCCATTGATTCGGGGGAAGAGGAGCCAGATTATAGTAAGTACAGTAGGATTTTCTCAAGCCCATTCTTAAAAGTATTGACCAAGTCCACTTTTATTACTTTTCAGGCAGGGAATTCCAAACATGTACTGTACAGTATTTCCCTCACTGTGAAGACCCCTTTTCGCCTCTGTGCGAAATCGCCTCTACTTCAACAAGAGTTACTGTGCACGTGTCCTCTGTGTCCATCTTATCAAAAACCGTTCCTGTGTATTGTCCCCTTACTGTATACAGTATATTTGTAAAGGTTAATCATGTCCCCTCTTAATCTCCTCTTTTCCAATGTAAACATGCCTAGCCTGCCTTTCCTTGTATTCCATCTTCTCAATCCACTTCATCACTTTGGTCGCCCGCCTCTAAACCTTTTGTAGTTCCACGATATCCATTTTGTATTATGGTGCCCAAAATTGTGCATCCGACCCACCCTCCACTAGCCTAACCCTCCAATCATACTCTGAATCCACACTCTGCATTCTGAATGCCGGGATCCAGACAGCAGGTCTTTTAAATACAGTACTGTATGTCCCCTACCGCTGGACAGTCATTCTGCTCCTACTGTATTATGAATATATCTCTGCCTCCTGTAGCACTGTACTACTGTGCAATTTTGTAGTAACTGTACTCTACTGTATTTTGTTTATAATATTTTTTTATTTTCAACTCAGTAATTATTGACAGTGAGGATGAGGATGAAAAACCCTCTCCCCAACAACCCTCTCCCCAACTTGGTAAGTAAACTGCAGTATTGTACTGTACTGTACATTGTGTTAAACCAATGGGTTGGGTTTGCGTGACCAGCAGTCAGGATTCTAGCGGTCAGGTGACCGACAGTGGCATCCTGATTGCAGCAACCCCAACAGGGTGAGGTACGGTATCCTAACCCTCCTCCACTACCCCCTGATTCTGGCCTCGACATTCTCGTCTCTGTGTGCGAAATCTACTCTCTTTTTTTATTTATTTATCTTTGCATCATGTGATGTTTGGGGAAAATTGTTATAAGGTTTGATGTAAAAAAAAGGTTAAAAAAAAGAGGCAGATTAGATGGGCAAAGTGGTTCTTACAGTATTTGTCATCAAATTCTATGTTTCTGTATGCAGACCCTCCAACATGACCCGCCGCACTGCTCTGTTTCTAGACTTCCCTCTTAATTTATGATTTCCATCACCTGTGTTGAACTAGTTATATGATAAGAAAGCTGTTTCTTCACAGGTGATGGCAATAATAAATTAAGAGGGAAGTCCAGAACCAGAGCATTTTGTACCTAGTGGGGCGGGTCATGTTGGAGGGTATGTGTATTTCCTGGAATGAACCTTTTTTTTTTTCACATTAATGTTTTTTTTCACAGGCCCTACACTGGAACAGGCCATGGAGGAGGAGGAGGATGATGATGATGCTGCTGCATTTAGTGGTAAGAATTATTACTGACATTGATCTGATGCCATCAGAGTAGCACTTTTCATCAGATTTTTCTGGCAAATGCGTAGAAATCGGATGAAAATTGTTTTTGTTTGAACTGGTGATATTGCCCATACAGTAGCAACCGATCACATCCCACATTAACATTTACAGTATCTAGTTACACTTACAGACGATAATACAGTACAGTAGGTAATATTTGATTGGTTGCTACTGTATGGACAACATCCTGTTCTAAAAAAAACACCCATCTTACTCAATTTCTCTCTCTCTCTCTCTCTCTCTCACCCCTTGTCACTGTCTCTCCATTCATCTCTCTAGATACTGTCAGTGATGAATTTCCCATTAGGCACGAGAGGCACGTACTGTACCTAGTGGCGGCATCTGTTTGGGGGCCTCAGTTGGATGCTTACAGTATGCTAATACTGTCATCCCAAAAATTACCACTACAGTAACTGCTAAATATTTTAAGTGTACTGTACAATATGCACATACAGTACTGTACAGTATACATAATTCAAAAGAAAAAAGAGTTGCTACAGTACCTTATTCTAGTCATAATCACCGGCATACGGGTCACTCACAAATTTTCTGATGGTCTCGGTGGGGTCCCTTGGAATCACCATGCCTGTCACAAGCATACCTTTTTTTACCCACCTGACACTGGGCCTGGACACTAGTGTACTATTACTATACTTTTTACTGTATACTGTATCTTATAATATTCTTCTCTTTTACCCACAGACGACGAGCCAGAATACATTTTTGGTAAATATACTGTACAGTAGCAATAGTTGGTACTGTAATTACAGTATTTTTTTTTCTCCAACATTATTTTAAGTCAAACTGATATGACTAACTGTACTGTATTTTATCTTTTTACAGTCCGTCGCCAACCAGTGGAGGAGACACCTGGTAATAAAATAGAAATACATAATGCACTGTACTGTATTCTAACTTACTGTAACATGTATAACACTGAGCTGATCATCTTCACACCCTCTGACATAACCTTACAGTACAAACTGTACTTTCTCTCCTTTTTCACCCTCTTCACTCCACAAATGCATGCTGCGTTTCCTGACTACTGATATAATAGTGTGTAGAGCGTAGCGAGGCACCGTGCCCACCGCGTGGCGAGCGAAGCAAGCATGCAAGGGGCTGCTTTCCGCTCGCCGCCCATGTCGGGATTGTGTGGTCGGGATTCCGGCGTCTGTATTTTGACTGCCGGGATCCCGTCCAGCGGGATTACGTACTGATCTCCAGTCTGAGCCTGCCCTAGGCATAGGCATACTTGCCAAATGCCCAGGGGCACAAGCAGCTTCTGCTGATTAATATGATATGCAGCATGCCTACAGTATATTCTGTGCATACAAAATGCATTACTAATGTGCAGCATTATGTGTATACAGTACTTTGTTGTGTAACATATACTGTAGCAAGGGCACTACTGTGTGGTCTAATGTGAACAAAGAGCAATATGATGTGATGCAATGTGAATAAGTGGGAATACTTTGAGGAGTAATGTGGTACTATCATATGATGTAACGAGAAAAAGAGACACTATTGCATGATATGTTGTGAATAAAGTTGCAGTACTGTGTGGCGTCATTTCAGATTGGGGAATTACTGTGTGGCCTTGCCCCTTCCCAGCAAGAACATGCACCGTTTTGGGATGCACACCGAATGTGCACACTGTTGCTATTTTAAACATACAGTACAGTAAGTTGGAGGAGCACCAAAATGAGGACTGCTATGGTTGAGGGGTGATGGTGCTGGGAAAGGGGTACAGGCTCAGAGGCGGAAATAGCATCTGTGCAAGGGGGCAGCATCCAAAAACTTGACTAGGGAATCATATTATTTATGGCTGGCTCTGAGTACAGTCCACTATTATGGATAGTACTCCCTACAACACCACCTACAGTACTGTAACCCTCTTTTTTCTGAAGCGGTCATGAAATGTCACAGTTCAGGGGGCAATGCTGAAGGAGCGTCACAATCCCCTAGCTCAATTACATTGGGATAAGCGAGGTCTATGCACATTACGGTATACCGAGCTGGATCGCTTAGCAACCTGACAAAATGGCCGCCGACCGTGAACTCCCAGCACGTGGCAGCGCTCGGATATGTAGTGAGAGATGGTATACATTTTAAAATACACCGGGATAAGTTGTACAGGCCATGGAGCAATGCACAGGGACATTCATCATTTACGTACAGTACTGTATATAAATAATTGTAAACCGTAAATGAAAGAATTACCGGTCAAATACTGTATGACGAAACTGTGTCAATGAGCTGGAACAGTATGGCCTGTGAAGAAGTTTTCGAAGGCAGAAACGGAGAGCAAATTATCAGGAGATTTCTGAAAGGTCGGAGAAGATCCACACAGCAAGTCTGCCTACGAGGAAACAAATTTGCAAAGTGGGTAGCGGGCGGTGACTGAGATGCTCTTTTATTCACATTCAAAAGTACCTGTACAGTATGCTCTGTGATTGGTGTAAGGATGAATGCGCCTATATTGGCACCAATCACAGCGGTAAGAATTCCTTTTGTGTGAATGTGAATAAAAGAGCGTCTCAGTCACCGCCCCGCTACCCACTTTGCAAAGCTGTTTCCTCGTAGGCAGACTTGCTGTGTGGATCTTCTCCGACCTTTCAGAAATCTCCTGATAATTTGCTCTCCGTTTCTGCCTTCGAAAACTTCTTCACAGGCCATACTGTTCCAGCTCATTGACACAGTTTCGTCATACAGTATTTGACCGGTAATTCTTTCATTTACGGTTTACAATTATTTATATACAGTACTGTACTGTACGTAAATGATGAATGTCCCTGTGCATTGCTCCATGGCCTGTACAACTTATCCCGGTGTATTTTAAAATGTATACCATCTCTCACTACATATCCGAGCGCTGCCACGTGCTGGGAGTTCACGGTCGGCGGCCATGTTGTCAGGTTGCTAAGCGATCCAGCTCGGTATACCGTAATGTGCATAGACCTCGCTTATCCCAATGTAATTGAGCTAGGGGATTGTGACGCTCCTTCAGCATTGCCCCCTGAACTGTGAAATGTATGCCATATTGTATCTCACTACATATCCGAGCGCTGCCACGTGCTGGGAGTTCACGGTCGGCGGCCATTTTGTCAGGTTGCTAAGCGATCCAGCTCGGTATACCGTAATGTGCATACAGTAGACCTCGCTTATCCCAATGTAATTGAGCTAGGGGATTGTGACGCTCCTTCAGCATTGCCCCCTGAACTGTGAAATGTATGCCATATTGTATCTCACTACATATCCGAGCGCTGCCACGTGCTGGGAGTTCACGGTCGGCGGCCATGTTGTCAGGTTGCTAAGCGATCCAGCTCGGTATACCGTAATGTGCATAGACCTCGCTTATCCCAATGTAATTGAGCTAGGGGATTGTGACGCTCCTTCAGCATTGCCCCCTGAACTGTGAAATGTATGCCATATTGTATCTCACTACATATCCGAGCGCTGCCACGTGCTGGGAGTTCACGGTCGGCGGCCATTTTGTCAGGTTGCTAAGCGATCCAGCTCGGTATACCGTAATGTGCATACAGTAGACCTCGCTTATCCCAATGTAATTGAGCTAGGGGATTGTGACGCTCCTTCAGCATTGCCCCCTGAACTGTGAAATGTATGCCATACTGTATCTCACTACATATCCGAGCGCTGCCACGTGCTGGGGGTTCACGGTCGGTGGCCATTTTTTGTGTGCATAGAACTCGCTTATCCACATAGGCCCCTGTGTTTTTAACTACTATATTGAGATGCACATTTCTAGGCCTACAGTATTTAATATACAGTAAGCAGCATTGTTGTTAGGCAATAATTGAAGAATTTACATACAGTACTGACATGTACTGTATGTAATGCTTGTACATCATGTCAGTCGACCCTTATGCTGTACACTACTGTAAGTCTCACAGGGCCCATGCACTTCCAAGGAGGGTTATTTACTGTACTGTATCTGTTTCATACAGGAAACTAATTGCAGTCCATAACACTGAAGTTGTATTTTCAGTACTGTACAGTATACAATACTTAAATTTGAACATCAGGTACTGGATAGTAAACATGTACAGTATTAACTTCTATCATAAAACTCTTATGCATTTTCAGATGTGTAAATTTTAGACTACAGTATTCACAAATGTTTTCTCTCCATACAGGAATTATAGTTGGACAACATGCCAGTAACTATCAACAAAACGATGAGCAAGATAATCGCCAACATGAAAAAAGAAAATAAAACCATCAAAGAGATCCATGCATGGCTCAAGGAAAGTGGCATTATAGTCACTTTAGAAACGGTGCGCTATCATGCATTCGAGAGAACAACGCCCAGATTTGTATTTCCTACAAAATGCACATGGTACGTACTGTACACTACTGTAATGTTTAAATGACTTGCTTTATACCATAAACAATTTTTTTGAAATAAAATTAAAACTTCATCAATTGTAACTGTGATTGTGCTGTTCATGAATTCATATTTTTCATACTGTATTGTACTGTAGGAGAGTGCAACAAATTGTGGAGGAACTAACTCGTGAGGATGATGAGCGTACTGCTCTGCAAATAAAACGAATTCTCCATTCCAAGTATGACCTGGACATATCGGCCACCAGCATCAGAAGGATGCGACGGAAAATGGGATGGACCTTTGGCGCAACAAGGTAAAATACTGAAAGCAGTATAAACCATACAGTAAATGCACTGTTAATAATCCCTTGATACGTGATATAATAATGCCATAAATCATTATACAGAGTGTGTACTTTATACTATATACAGTATGTGTGTGTGTATATACTGTATATACAGTATTCTATCCCAAAAGAGATACCTACTGTATAGGCACTCAGAGACAGCAATGAAGCATTGCCGGCTTATTGTGATGATTACATACTGTATACTGTGTGTGTGTGTTTGTGTGTATGTACAGTATGTATATATATATTACTCTGTATGTAACTTAATGTACTGTATGTACAGTTTAATGTATACAGTAGGTATATAATACAGTATACTGCACATACAGTCTACTGTATATACAGTAATCTGTAAATCTGTAATTTCATAACTGTATCTGATTTCATTATTTTTGGCTCTTCACAGGATATCTCCAATGATAAGAGATGTGAATAAAGAAAAGAGAGTGGAACAGGCACGGCGATGGATTGAGAGTGGTGAAACATTTGATGATGTCATTTTCACAGATGAATCGTCTGTTGCCCTTGAGCGGTTCTCCAGAATGTCATTCAGGAAACGTAACCATATCTCTTTAAAACCACGCCCAAAGCATCCATTGAAAATCCATGTATGGGGAGGCATATCACGATTAGGAGCTGGTCCCCTATTATTTTTCGAAGGTACAGTACAGTACTATACTTTATTCTGTGCCTGTGTTCTGTAAAAATACATGTTGTACTGTAGAGTACGTGTAACTGCACAATAAAAGGAGTTGCTTATTAATGAACAACATTTTTTGATTTCTGTAGGAATCATGGATAAGAAATATTTCCAAGAAACAATAGTAGAGAAATGTATGGTGCCATTTGTGAATAAATATTACCCAACTCACCATAGGATATTCCAAGACAATGATCCTAAACACTCCGCCTCAGCCAAATTTATGGAAGAGAAAGGTATGAATTGGGAACGCACACCACCAGAGTGAGTATTCTTTCAACAGTGTACAAGTAAAATTTTGGATAGCACTCTAGTACTGTAAAAAAAAATTTTGTTTAATAAACAGTACAATATTGTATGTTTAATTTTCTCTATTTACTGTAATGTACTGTAATTAATTTTTTCTATACGCTTTTTTTTTTTTTTTAATTAGATCACCAGACATGAACCCAATCGAATTAGTGTGGGCTCAATTGAAGAGGTACGTTAGGAGTGTTGCCAAGCCAACAACAAAACAGCAACTGGTGGATGGGATAAAGAAATTTTGGCTAGAAGTACTCACACCTGAACATTGTAATAATTATATAAATCACCTGTATAAAGTATTACCTGTTGTAGTTGAAAGAAATGGTCAAGCCACAAATATGTAGTTCTGTATTTTCTGTTTAAAATTTTAAATTGGTGCATTATTAAAAAAAATGATAAAATTGCCTTTGTCTGATTATTGCATAAACTAATGTAGAATATTATACAGTAGTAATGTTATTGATGTGTACTGTATGAACAGTTATTTTCAGTTTTATAAGTCCTGAATAAGAGTACTGTACATTTTGATCAGTGCAGTACATGGAATCGGATGTTGTAATACTTTATTTTTACATTAATATTGATGTTTTTCCAATAAATATTCAATTTTACAGTATGGTACGGTACAGTACATGAGGGTACCTGTACAGTATGATACGTCATTATGGGGGAGAAATACTGTATCCACTAAATGTACAGTAAAATGTTTTTTTCTTATTACAAACACACAAATGCATCTCAGATGGAAATATGCTATACACAGCAGACAGCTTATGGTGACAGAACTTCCCTACTGTATCCCCACCCATAGTCGTGGTATATTTTAGATTGCCTAATGAGACACTCCTGCAGCATTGCCAATGATTCATGTAAAACCTGTGTGCAAACAGTATCTGTATTGAATGCAAAGTACAGTAAGAGTACAGTATACAGTATTATCAGAGCCAAACCTGACCAACATGATGCCCTAGGCTAGATTTTGGCTGATGCCCTCTTGCACAGATGCTACGTAGTTCCGCCTCTAACCCTGCACCCCTTTCCCAGCACCATCACCCATTTTGGCGCTCCTACCCCCTATAATCTAAATAAGAACAATGTGCACATTTAGTGCCAGCCCAAAACAGTGTACAGTATGTTCTTGCTGGGAAGGGGCATGGTAACACAATAATACCCGAAGATGAAATGACACAACACAGTACTGCAACTTTATTCACATTATATCATGCAGTGGTGTCTCTTATTCTCATGACATCATATCATAGTACCACATTACTCCTAACAGTAATGCCCCTTATTCACATTACACCCCACCACATTCATCTTTATTTACATTAGACCACAGGTTCTCAAACTCAGTCCTCAGGACCCCACACAGTGCAGGTTTTGCAGGTCTCACAGAATCACAAGTGAAAAAATTAGCTCCACCTACTGTATGGACCTTCTAAAATGTGTCAGTTAGTAATGAATACATCTGTGCACTTGCTGGTTTACCTGCAAAACATGCACTGTGTGGGGTCCTGAGGACCAAGTTTGAGAACCACTGCATTAGACCATGCAGTAGTGCCCTTTCCTTATGTTACACCAGAAAATATTGTAGTACACCTTATACACATACAGTACAGTAATGCCACACATTAGTAATGCATTTCATATTTAAATTTTCTGATTTAATTTCATAGAGCCGCAGTCACTCACAGAATATAGGCATGTACTGTAGCATCTCATTTTATTCTGCAGAAGCTGATTATTCCCGTTTGGCTAGTTTGCCGCCTCTGTACAGTACAGTATATCACAATAGAAAAAAGTTATAGTGTCAGTGAAAAAAGCACCTCATGACAGATACTGTACACAAGCTCATGTCTAAATACTGTATA
This sequence comes from Pseudophryne corroboree, assembly GCF_028390025.1. Lineage (NCBI taxonomy): Eukaryota > Metazoa > Chordata > Amphibia > Anura > Myobatrachidae > Pseudophryne > Pseudophryne corroboree. The sequence continues at coordinate 508,753,362 of NC_086446.1, forward strand.
CTGTAAGCAGTGACATTAAGGGGTACAGTACTGTATATGCAATTGCAGTCGAATTCCGGAAGGAATACGGAAAAAATGGACACGGGATCCCCCATCTTTTTAGAACCAGCACCGGGCTCTGCGCCTGGTCCTGGTGCAAAAAATAAGGGGGACAAAAAAAGCGTAGGGGTTCCCCATATTTTTTGAATCAGCACTGGGCTCCACTAGCTGGACAGATAATGCACAGCCGGGGGAGACTTTTATACAGGTCCCTGCGGCCATGGAATTAAATACCCAACTAGTCACACCTGGCCGGAGTACCCTGGAGGAGTGGGGGCCCCTTAAATCAAGGGGACCCCCCTCCAGCCACTCGATTATCTCTATCACCCCTGTGTATTGTAGCTAGGGGATTGTGACGCTCCTTCAGCATTGCCCCGTAGCCTGCAAAATCTGTGCTGTTATTTGCTCCATAGCTGAGTGCCTCCTAGGAGCTACTGTAGGAGTCACAGGCGGTAGCCATTTCAATTGAGTCTGCCCTGCTATAGAATTGTACAGGTATGTGTACATTACCGTACGGTGCATAGAACCTTTACAGTAGAAACTCTCCTGCAGCTTTGGCCTGCTTTACTGTATGTACTGTAAAACTTGTGTTTTGTCAGTTTGCTATGCGACCGAGCCCGGTGTAACGTACTGTACAGTACTGTAATGTGCATAGACCTCGCTTACAGTATCTCTGTGTATTTTGGCTAGGGGATTGTGACGCTCCTTCAGCATCGCCCCGTAGCCTGCACAGCTTATGCCATTTCTCATTCCATACCCAACTGCTGCCTGCCACGAGGTGGGGGTTCAGGAGGTGGGGGTTCATGGGTAGTGGTCGTTTTGACAGTGTGCTATGCGATTGAGTCCGGTGTACCGTAATACTGTATGCAATCCTACAGTAGCTTATCCCTCCCCTGTGTATTTTGGCTAGGGGATTGTGACGCTCCTTCAGCATAGCCCCATAACCTGCACAAGGGTTCAGGGGCGGCGGCCATTTTGCCAGTGTGCTACAGTATGTCATCGAGTCCGGTGTACCATAATATGCATACTGTGTATTTTAGCTAGGGGATTGTGACGCTCATTCAGCATTGCCCCATAGTCTGTACAATCTGGACTATTACTTGCTCCGTAGCCTAGGGCCTCTGTGGGGCAAGGAGTCATAGGTGGTAGCCATTTCTATTCAGTCTGCCCAGCTACAGAATTGTATGTGTACTGTGTACGGAGCATAGTACCTTAACCTGCATAGAACCTGCAGATTATGGTACACCGGACTCGATCGCATAGAACCGCTCATGCAGCTACTGTATGCCCTGGTTTGCAGTATGTGAATAAAAAAAATAATAAAGTGTCTGAAAAAAACTACAGTAACATGCATTCGTACAGTACTTAAGGAATCGAACCCTGGACTCTGAGTATAGGAAGCGAAACACTTCACCACTTCGCCGCAGACAAATGTATAAATCCGTTGGTTTTGATTATGCTGTAATGGCTACGGGATTAGGACGATAACACTGTAGAAAATTCCTAATCTTGAGAGGCAATAGTGAACTTGTAACACACATCCATTTGCGACAGTGTACACTACTGGTTTTACAGTACTGTGTTTTGTCTGCGGGACTTGCACGCTCACATACAGTATTCATAAAGTATTGTAGATGGATCATATACTGTATGCTGTACTACTGTATTTGCGTCGGTGTCGTACTGTATATACTGTACAGTACTGTATTAAATAATGCAGCGTAATGAGTACAGTATTTGCTGTATGCAGCGTAATGAGACGCCTTAGTAAAGTAGTCCTTATTATGTATGTCAGTATTGTATTTTACGGGAGACCACACGCATGCGCAGTGGTGATTGTAAAAAGCGACATCTGGTGGCTGATCGCAGGTATTACACGTAAAGGTAACGCCAAACGTCAAATGTCTGTCTCCGTGCGATTAGATAGCCTCTCTGTGGCTAGGCGCGCCTCGCTACGCCACAGTACGCTGCGTATGGTCGAACGGGCCAACCGCCGCGGCCACTCAAGATAAAGGTGGCTACATCTGTACTAATCTGCAGTCATAATTAGGCTATTTTGTGCACATAGTAATAAAACTGATATTTACAAACAAATACCAGTTCTAATCACAACTATCTTAAACTTCTGATTTCCTTGTTGTTTCTAAGCGGGAGGAAGAAAAAGCACATCAACAATACCAAATACTATAAACTGGGAATCCACTATACAATTATCCATTTTCCAGTGTTTGGGAGCAAATGGTTGATTGTAATTTGCTCTCATCCATTACCAGATTTTCATTCCAACCAGCCAGATCTGGCAGATTATCTGGCAGGTAATTGTACAGTGTATGCTCAGTTTTGGATAAAAAAAAAAAGTGGGCCTCATATTTAGGTATTATCTTCACTAACTCTGCCTGGGATAGAAAATGCAGTCCGTTATAAAATATGAATACCGAAGCTGGCTTATCAGCCTCCGCATGTGCAATGGGCTGGAAGCCCCAGACTCTGGCTTTCAGAGTCAATAAAATGTAAAGATAGTATTTAGATACCCTGCCCTAATGAAAGGTACAATCTACATTCCCTACCACATGTACACGCACACACATTCACACTAGGGTTAATTTTCTTTTGTTGGGATCCAATTAACCTACCAGTATATTTTTGGATTGTGGGAGGAAACCGGAGTACCTGGAGGAAACCCACGCAAGTACGGAGAGAATATACAAACTCCACACAGTTAGGGTCATGGTGGGAATCAATGCTCAGTGCTGTGATGCAGTAATGCTAACCATTACACCATCCATAATAGTAACAGTAATAATAATAAATCAATTTTTTTCAGTTGGCATCCTAAGATGGCGTGAGTGGTGTTTGAATACACCTGGTGACGAAATCTCACTGTCACTTGGACTCTGCTCCATTCTGAAAAGGTGTGATCTCCACAACAAGAGATTATGGAGACAGCAGTCCCAGAAAACCCTGTTCTTTTGGATTTTAATATACCAATAGATTAATATCAAAAACAATTGCTGCCAAAGCACCTAAACAAAGCAACAGCAGCTTTTTCCAACACTTAATGAGGTTGTGGTGCAGCTAGAGGTGGGCAGGCAGCAGAGCCGGATTAAGGGTGGGTGGCAGGGGATGAGTACCCCTGCGGCCTCCTCTCTCAGGGTGTCCCCTGGCTGGAGTTGCTCAGACTCTGCCTCCGCCACCAGAAGCAGCTCTGAGTCTTAGCAGCAGCGCAGGGCAAGTGCTGACAGCAATGCTGAAAGGCCCCATATGACGCAGCATCCTTACCCCACTCAGGCATCTTCCTCTTCCTCACACAATAATCTGTTGTGGCTGGTACAGAGAAGGAAGAAGTGGAAGCAGAATTGCAGAAATCGGCAGTACTAGACAGGAGTGCAGGAGGCTGCAGCACTGCAGCTGAGAGAGCAGTGACTCCGATTGAGGACAGACTCAGTGTGCGCACAGTGCCGCTGGGCTGAGGAGCAGAGAGGTGAGCACACATTCATATTAGACCAGGGATACACTACAATACATGCACTGAACTAGGGAAGCACAGGGGATGTGTTGGAGAGGCACAGGATGATGGGCATGAATACAACCGGGTGAATGATGCTTAAAGAGCCAGGGGGATAAGTCTGAGAGACACAGGGGGATAAAGCCGAGACACAAGTGGGGGGTTTGAGGCTGAGAGATAGGGGTGGGGGGTTTGAGGCCGAGAGATACAGTGGGGGTGAGGCCGAGAGACACAGTGGGGGTGAGGCCGAGAGACACAGGGGAGGGATGAGGCTGAGAGAAACCGGGCAGGGATGAAGCTGAGAGAGACACAGGGGAGGGATGAGGTTGAGAGAGACACAGGGGAGGGATGAGTCTGAGAGACACAGGGGAGAGATGAAGCTGAGAGAGACACAGGGGAGGAATGAGGTTGAGAGAGACACAGGGGAGGGATGAGGCTGAGAGAGACACAGGGGAGGGATGAGGCTGAGAGACACGGTGGAGGGATGAGGCTGAGAGACACGGGGTAGGGATGAGGCTGAGACACACAGGGGGTGTGGCCAAGAGACACAAGGGGGGCTGAGAGACACATGGGAAGGATGAGGCTGAGAGACACATGAGGGGATGATGCTGAGAGATACATGAGGGGATGATGCTGAGAGATACATGAGGGGATGATGCTGAGAGACACATGAGGGGATGATGCTGAGAGATACATGAGGGGATGATGCTGAGAGATACATGAGGGGATGATGCTGAGAGATACAGTGGAGATGAGACGCAGGCTCCCTCCAGTACAAGGTCCTTTATTGACTCTCGACAGCCCTGCAGGAGGGCAGGTAGGACCTCTGCTGCTGCTGAATCATGGAGGTAGGGGAGGGATGTGTGCACATCGAGTGGAGCAGTGCTGACAAGAGGGGGGGGGGGGGGGGGCACCCCAATGTTAAGTGCCCTGTGCCCAAAATGGCTTAATCGATCCCAGGCAGGCAGCGATCGACTCTAGGGTAGTATGTATGAAAACTTCACTCTAAATTGAAAAAGGGGTGGGGGTCATGGATATCCCCTTCCAGGAGTTATTTGTGCAACAACAGACTGCACAGCCATGTGCAATCACAGCACAGAGATTGCGCATGGGTCCCCCCTCTCTTACATTACCATGTCTTGAACGCTGGCTGCATTGAAGAACACATGACATCTTCACAAGGTAAGTTGCTAGGGTTTATAGAGAGAGGGTATAGCTTATGGTAGTAAGGGGTCAATGTTTTATTGCGGTTTATTAAGATTAAGCTTCTTTTTATGAGAATGAGGGAGGTACTGTACATGAATTGAATTATTTCATGACGTTGGGGAAAACTAATAATGGGGATTATGGAGGTAATGATTATAAAGAGGTTAATTATATTTAAACTGAATGTGAAGCTAAAGTAGTATTTGAAAAAGGGTTCATTATTGATGATGGAATATTGTAAAAAATACAACAATTCTGTACTGTATGGTGTCATTGATGCTCTCTGTATTCCACGGTGATCACTGACACATTCTATGTTATTTGGCTGTCACTGAAGCTCTCTGTGTTATATGGCTGTTGCTGATGCTTTCTCTATTATTTGGTGGTCACTGTAGCTCTGTGATATGTGGCAGTAAGTGATGCTCTCTGTATTATATGGTAGTGACGTTGCTGCTCTCTGTATTATATGGTAGTCACTGTGATGCTCTCTGTATTATATATTGGTCACTGTGATGCTCTCTGTATTATATGGTGGTCACTGGGAAACTCTGCGGTGGGCGGAGTTTCAAGACAGTGGCGTCTGCATGTTCCATTTAAAAGACCTAGAGCCTATGGAATTATGCATCAGTTCAACTGATAAATTACATTCCACTCACTGATATTTGGCCGTTGTTTGGTATACTACCGGAGGGGCAGCGAGTGGCTAGAGGGTGTAAGAAATTATTATTAACCATACTGTAAGTGCAGTGGTACGCAAATCAATCTTGCAGACATGGATCAATGTGAACCCCCCATCACTGAATCTCTTTAAAGAAAAACTTTTCCATGTTTTTAATATGGAATGGAAAGAGACAATATTGGATGGAGATAGGCGGGTAATTAAGTTCATGGATACGTAGGAAAGTTACATTGCCTTTTTACATTTAGACGTGAGACGTAAAATTCATGCCTGGTATGTCACGCAGGTTATAGCTGGAGACCAGGCAATTGATATTACCACTTAGTCTGGCAAGTGGTGATTCGATGGGATAGGTAGGGAGGATATTAGACCGCCTCTCCTCTGCTCTGATAGACGCACTAGGCTAAATAGAAAAAGGCTACGGATAAGATCTGCAACAGTCTACTACATAAGACTATCCTCTCTTGCTAAAGGTCCGCATTATGCTGTTATACTGCTACGTTGTCTATACTATTATTGCCTTATATTGCAAATCTGTGATGTCGTTTTGGAATTCATGTATGCATCCGACTATACTGATATTACGTATTATGATATCGCTATAACTCCAATGTTGTAAACGCATGTGTTTCAATAAAAAGAATATAAAAAAAAAAAGAACCCAGAGCCACAGAATAAATGCAGCAGGCACTGGCATCTCAATATACTGGGTTTTGGCCTCACCCTACAAACATGTCAGTCTTTGCTATGTTGACATCTGAATCCAAGCAAGTCAACAGTGACTACTATCTATTGGGGCAGAGACACCAAGCTGAGTCTTTGCTTCAGGTGACATAAAGGCCTGCTTCACAATTGGAAAGTGAGTTTTGCAAAGATGGAATATTATATGAGTATGGATGATTATAACTTATCTGCAGACAGTAGTAGTGTTTAGTTATACTAAAATGAATGCAAATGTTTTCTGTAGTTGTCACACATCACTTTTAATAGTTGTACTAGAGCATTTGTTCAGTAATGCCACGTATTTAACATAAAACCATTCCACTGGTTAAAAAAAAAAAAATACTGAAAAACTTTAAAACTTTGTTTTTCTGCTGAGTTTCCAGACGAAAATTTAGCAGGGAAATCATGCACAAAAATTCAACTTCAGCTTTTTTTTGTAATTCAAAATTTGATGGTGAACAGGGAAGAAATGTATCTACTGTACAGTGCACCAACCTTGGCTGAGGTCTTCGATTTCTGGGCAGAAGAGGAGTTGAGGTCTTCATGGACTCTATCCAGCAGCCACAGAAGAAACTCTAAGGCATCGTGTTGAGAATTCCCCCGAAACTGGGAGCCATACTTGGCGACAACGTTCTGAAAGAGAAGAGAGCAGCGGTCAGTCATTGGTGCTAGATATTACAACACTATAATAATAAGTAAACGTCTTCAATGTCTCACTTACAGCTTAAATGTTATTCCTTAAAGACAAATCATCTGTCCCCCATTCATTGAATTAGGTTATTGCTGTATTTTAAGTATTATATAAATAAAACAGTTCTATAAGTTAGTAAGTAAATATTTATGCAAATATTTTTAAATTGCAAACTGCTGCCCCCAATTTACAGAGCAGGCGGTTTCTCTCATCTAGTATACCTTACAGTTACCAAGAAACTACTTCCGCCTCCACATGAAATAGTACCTCTCCACAACATAAAACTCAAGTGAATTTTGACGAAATAGACTGCTCAGTGCAAATGTACCAATAAAGCTTATTGAATGGCTGCCACCAAGAAGCAGCAGCCATTAAAATTGGGCATTAAAATGTTAAGCCCATTTTTTTTCTGGGACAGAGTTGTCTGCCTCTTAAATACCTAAACCACTAAACATGTTCCTGATTCAGCTACCCTCTCAATAAATAGAAATAACTCTTTTTTGCATCGATATACTGTACACACTATGATCTCATATTCTGCCACTCATATTGTGCAACTTGTTTATCTGTGACATATGCTTCCCTGCTACAAATCACTGTGCCAATGACTGAATAGCAGCATACCTGAAATGCCACAGTGACAGGTCAGTAGAGGACAGTAAAGAATGTAAATATAGTTTCAGCATATTCAAGCCCTCTGACTCATCTTGGCATACACACTCCTGACGAGATCACACCTCATCTATCAATACTATTGTAATTATAATGTAAAACTAATGGGCTCTAACATTCATTTTAACTTGCATACAGCAACCTTCAGGAACAGTAGAGACTAAATTAAAGGTGAAATGTAAAGTATAGCAACACACTGCAGGGAGTTGTTAGCCCTGTGCCCATCTGAGCTATGCCAGCAATAGACTACAAGCTCCTCAGGTCAGGTATGGATTCAAACTTTAGGATAAATGTGATATTTTGTAAATATTGTTTTCATTTAAATATTATATGATTTAAATAAAATATTATGTCAATCTTTTCTGGTATTTTGGAACAATTATGGACCAGTTTGTATAAAATATTTAACTCCATTCTATGAATAATAATTAAAGTGCACCACTCAATGGAAGACAGCGGATGTTGCTATTTTGTGGCCTGAACCAATATTTTACGAGCAGTCACTAGTAAATAACATCACTGAGAACACAGTCTATCAACATACTTACCAACTCCTGAATTTCAGGGGCACTAGCGGACTGGCCATAGAGTGTGCCAGGCTCTCACAAGCTGCCCAGTTCCCAAGTGAGGTGGGTGGTTTGGGGATTGGAATCATGGCTTTTGAATCTGGTACAGTGTCTTCCAGCTCTCACAGGGTTGCCTAGTATAAGATTCTCTAAGATGAGGATTTCTAGAACTTAACAAGTATGCCTATTCATTCACTAGAAACTCTGACATCACTGAGAATTCTGCCTAGCAAATCACTAGGAACTATGACTTTCCTGAGAATGCCATGTGTTAGAAACTAGTTACATTACTAAAGCAAGATGTGCACCAGTAATGATGGAGCTCACAAAATGCTGTATACGTCATACTGAATGGCTCACCCTCTAGGGGTGGTATTCAAATGAATATCACGCCCACTCTCTTTTTTAAAGTGATCCCCGTTATAGTGCATATTGCACCCATAGTGATCAGGTTTAGCTCCGTAAAGGGTTGTGCGCCCTCGCTACCCCAGGGTTAGCGAGCTCAAATGCTTATACCAGGCCCATCAGCAGAAACAGAACGGGTCTTGAAGGGGGTGAAAAGAACTGAATACCGCCCCTAGAGTCTGGAGGACTACAACTACAGAGGGAATTTAAATGGGTTCACTACGATATGCCGGCGGTCGGGTTCCCGGCGACCAGCATACCGGCGCCGGGAGCCCGACCGCCGGCTTACCGACAGTGTGGCGAGCGCAAATGAGCCCCTTGCGGGCTCGCTGCGCTCGCCACGCTACGGGCACGCTGGCGCGCCACACTATTTTATTCTCCCTCCAGGGGGGTCGTGGACCCCCACGAGGGAGAATAAGTGTCGGTATGCCGGCTGTCGGGATCCCGGCGCCGGTATACTGTGCGCCGGGATCCCGTCAGTCGTCATATAGAAGACCACCCGTTTAAATGACTAGGGACAGGGGGTGTATGGTAAAAGCTAATCATGACTAAGTGAAGATGGCACCATCAGTACTTAATAGCAATTTCAAACATGTAGCTTATTTCAGATCTTTACAGTTTTTACGCTACAAAAGGAAGGGACCCCAAAGATAAATACTACTTATAAGACACATTTTACCTGCAAAAACACAACACTACAGAGACTGAACCATTCTTCCTAATTGTGTGTACTAGGCCGTTTGTGATTAGCAGCAGCAGACTAATATGACTGCCCCAGACACATAAACAGATGACCTCTGACCTGTGCACTTCCTACTCATACACACTTCCTTGTTATTATATGTATAATTAACCTGGGTGAACCAGTTCCCTCAACTCAACCGCAACGGCATCCCGAGGCAGCTTCTATACCCAAGTATCGGGGAAAGAGACTCCAGCCAACGTAATGAAAATATCCACACTGGCCAGTCCTGTTGTGGCACAGAGAGCCTTTGTGTGAGGGAAACCGGTTTATCAGCTATCACTTCCCACTCAGAAGCAGAGTGCAACACAATAACCCCTGCCCTGCTGGGTTATAATGCTGCACAAATGAGAAATGCTATCCATCATGACACAACAGTCTGATCCTATTTTGCATATTTATTTTGCAATTTCAATAACAAAGGCTGAATCAATTAGTACATTTTATAAAAACACTTCAATATGAATTAGTTTAGCAGAGGTTGCTACAATTAAAAAATGACTGGAACAAACAGAAGACAGTGGTTTACTGGGTGGAGTGACTAATATTTGAATATGTGTATAGGCCACATGTTTTTCTGGTGTAAAGAGCAGTGCATCACTTGTCTCACCACCTACTGGCTTCTTAAGACAATTAACAAATGTGTATTGGGAGTTAGGTGCCTCCCTTCATGTCTACTACACGCTTTATTAACAGAGCCTCAGGAAGATCTGTACTAAGACATCCCGAGTACACTTTATTACAGTATCCGCAAGGGAGACAGACAGTAAATAGGTCAACACCAGATAGTCAACAGTTCAAAACAAGGTAAACAAGGTAGACATGGACTTAGGTTGACAGGGTCAAAAGGTCGACATGCAAATGTTCAACATAAAAAGTTTGACAAGATGTTTTTCTACATTTTTAGAGTTACAATTAGGGCGTCGGCTAGGCTTAGGCTGCTGGGGGGTGGGACGGTTAGGATTAGGCACTTGGCGGAGGGTTAGGTTGCTGGAGGGGACGGTTAGGGTTAGGCAGTAAGGGGAGGGTTAGGGTTAAAATAACATAAAAACGTGTCAACCTTTTTTGTGTCAACAATTTGCCTTTCAACCTAAGCCTGTGTAGACCATTTAACTGTCAACCTTTATGCCCTGTCGACCTACAGTTAATCTGGACACTGTCGATCTTTTAATCTAGACCCCTTTATTACAGAGGCTAGGATCTCACACACAGGAGACGCCTTGATGTTGGCAGTAGCTTACCCAGTACAGATATATTGGGGGCTCAGGGTTGGGGTTGGGTGATTGGTGGTCGGGATCCCGGTGGTCAGCATACCGACGCCGTGATCCCCGCCACCAGAATGCCGGCAGTGGGGCGAGCGCAACGAAGACCCGGTGGCTCGTTGAGCTTGCCACATGATCTATTTCCACTCTGTGGGTGTTGTGGACACCCACTAGTGGGAACAGCCCTGGGCCTCCTGGCGGCATTCTGGCAGTTGGGACCCCGGCGTCGGTATGCAGAGCGCCGGGATCCTGATTGCCGGTAACATGACTACATCCCATTGGGGGAGTATCCGATTAGAGGTGAAGAAACATCACAATGTTTCAACCGTATTTTTTTACAGGCTATCCAATTTGGAAAAATACATTCTCTCCCGAAAACACACATGTTCAGTGAAACCTTTGTGTTTTCGGTAGAAACTGACCTGAAAATAGGGATGTTTCCGGGGATATGGTTTTGCCGGCCTAAAGCAGGTGAAACAATATCCATGATAAGCCCCATCTTGCGGCAGCTTATCGGGGCTAATAGTACAGCCCCGGTCGAGGAAATTAACCACGGCTGATTGGATACCTCCAATTGTGTGTACATAACCCAATACAGAGGGTGTGTTCGCCAAAATGGAATGAAAATACTAGGGACAATCATTGGCAGCTCTGACCAATAGTTTTATAATGGCATTAGAAATAAAGAAACAGCATCAAGCTTGTTTAGCATTTGTTTCTAATGCAATTTCAAATCCCACGGTCAAAGCCACCAGTGATCGTTGGTTTTGATAACCTGCTCCTTATACTCATTTTAGACCTCCTGAGGCAGGTTGCACCCAGAAGCCTGACACGGATGCTTCCCGAGTGAGACACGCTTCTGGCCCATCACCGCCGCTGTTCCTAACCCGGAATATTGCCGGGTTGGTGATGTCAGTGGTGACGTGACCAGACAGAGTGAACGAGAAAGGGGTCGATGCGACCCGGCTTCCCGTTCACAAAGCACAGCGAGCCAGGTTAAACATGTGTTCAAACCTGCAAGCTACCAGAGTTGGAATACCAGGTCGCTCGACCCGGATTTTTCCAAATGGGCCCTTTCAGACCGCACTGCAACATGGGTTATGCGCGCTCATGTGCAATGACCGATGTTCAAATCTGGCAGTCTAAAAGGGGTATTAGTAAATCTCTCCCTACGTCTCAAGTTACTGATTAGTGTTTTATTGATTTACAATTGCCAACAGAAACAAAAATCCTAAATATGCCCATGACAGGCAGTGAGAAGCAAGGAGTCGTGCTCTGAAAAAGTAGCCTTGTGTTAAAATGATACAGAAAATTGGCGGTTGTGAGGGTGAGGTTTCCTAATAGATTGTAAGCTCTTGTGAGCAGGGATATAACTGACAGTTGTGTTTGTGTTGGTACTGATCTTAGGAATACATTTTTGCTAACTATCAAGGAAAAATAAGGATAAAACTTATGCCCTTATTTATCAATGGGTGATAAATTTCACTGTGAGTGATAACTTGCACCAGCCAATCAGCTCCTAACTGCCATGTTACAGAGTATGGGTCCCGATTTATCAAAGAGTGATAAACCGCGCTGTGAATGATAAAACTCGTTGTGTATGATAAATGGTGCTCCAGCCAATCAGATCCCAATTCTCATTTTCAAACACATGACAGTTAGGAGCTGAATACATGACATATGGGAGATGATTGGCTGGAGCACCATTTATCATACACAACGGGGGGAATTCAAATGTTTGAAAAGTCAGTTGGGTGTCTGTTTTTTCCTGTCTATTAGATAGGAAAAACAGACACCCAACTGACTTTTCAAACAATTGAATCTCCCCCAACGAGTTTTATCACTTGTTGATAAATGAGCCCCTGTGTTTGAAAAATGGCAGGAGCGGATTGGCTGGTGCAAATTATCACTCACAGTGAAATTTATCACTCATTGATAAATAAGGGCATTTGTATCAATATGAGGAAACTGAGTGAGGTTTATTTAACGGTAACAAACATACTCCCAACAAAATATGTGACACATGAAGCCAGTAGAAGCCTAAATTAGTGAGTGACCCTTGACCTCTGGGACAAGGCTAGTCACAACACATACTGTACATGGGCCTATTGTAGCACATCCTACCAACCAGATTTCCCAGCAAATGCTCGGCCTAGCTATTCCACTATATCCGAAACATCAATTCCCTGAGGTAAACAGAAACGTCACTGCATATTGCCTCCATTATCCCTTGCATTCTATTAATGAAGGACATGTTACCCTTTCAGGTAAGTACACATCTAAACTGAAAATATAGGAACGCTATATAAGATCAAAACTCGGGCGTACACCTGTGATTCACCTGGCATTTGTTTAATGATCTTGTTCAGCTATATTGTATTATAGTTACTTTAAGATGCTATTGTATCTTTCTTGTTGTCTTGTCTGTATGATCATAAACCTTAAAGAACCCCAGTTTACTTAGTGAGCTATGTCTCTAACACACAGGTACTTCAAAGTCTTCTTCATCATCATTATCATCATAAACAGCAGCAGCAGGACATATCTTACACCAGGGAATGTTGTGAAGTATATCATTTGAACTTCTGTCTGATTTCTAGTGATTGTATACATTGCATTTTCATGCATATTGTTTCAGTCAATTTGTGCCTTAGTATGTCAGATGCTTCTAGTAAATTGAAAGGCTGTATTTTCATCCAAATTGTTTGTCATCTTTCACCTCAGTATTCTAACCATTTCCCAGTAAATTCATACATTCCAATGAATATTAGTTTAGCCATTTTATGCCTAAGTGATATCACTAGGTTCTAGTAAATTGATAGCATGCATTTGTGTAGGCGACAGATCCACTTCAATAGTTTAATGTTAAAAAAAAACTATAGTATAATAGAAAATAAGCAACTGTGGAATAAAATTAACAGGGTATATTTGTCACAAGAGAAAATGCATATTTTATGAACTCTTAGTGGAAGGAGTACCCATTTACTGTCATGGGGAGAAGCAGAGAAGCACAAGCTGTGATTGTGACAGGCGTGTTACACATGAGTGCTAGTAGTACACACTGTGCCTAGTGTAAGAGAAGGAGGTATTGTCCTATTACATGACTTCAGGGCTTTACAGCAGCCAACGAACTTGACTCCCATGAGAATTGTGTTTTGGAGCTACACAAGTGCTCATTTATTGAGCTCCACATAAGGCATACACATACCACAGCTGTAAGTGCTCATTCACATGTATGTGCTTAGAAAATTTGCAAAAATGTACAAAAACATATGTAAACTAAATGATATTCATTTCATATTTCATCCATTTTCTCTGCGTTTCTATACTGACACTTATTACAGAAATACATAAGGCGGAATTCAATTATAGCATACTTGCCTACTTTTGAAAAACCATTTCAGGGAGATTGTGAAAGTAACAACTATCAGCGCGGACGCGTACTGCTACATCTGAGAGGAATGTTATGAAAATGACTTACATCCAAATGTAAATGAGCCCCAAAGTTAGTAAGATCTACTTGTTGAAGAGGCCATGAGAAACCTTATTTAAAACGCATGTAGCCATAGGGATCATTGTGCCTTATAACCAATGCAGGGAAATGGCACTGATGAGCCCATTTGAATGTATATATCTCTGATTTCTTTTTCCCCCCAAGAATGTACCAGCTGCATAATGGGGATAAAGTGCAATCCGGGAGATTGCTGGTCTATTCAGGGAGTGGATGGAGATTCCTACAGAATGAGGGAGGGTAGGCAACTATGAGTTATAGTATGCCCAGTACATTTTTTTACAAAATAAAAATGACGTTTACCGCATTTTTGTGCAATTTATCATGGATTTTTTTTTCGCCTGCAGGTAAAAAGAAAAATTCCCCATACTGCCTGCTTTTAGGGCTAAAATCAATTAGCTGAATTCCCCCCAAAATGTGTTGGCATCGCAATATATCATTCCAATGTATTACCTTCTGCAGTCAGATAACGCTCTTGCCATATTTCTTTGATTTTGGTTTGGCTTGATTATTGATCTGGAGAAGCTTCTTTCCAGAGAAAACACCAGAGAAAGGAGTTTGTTTTCTCTGCAAGTACAATGTACTAACGGTGGTACTCTATGATCAGTCCATTGCAACCTCAGTGCACTAAATGCATAGAACTTCTAGTGCTTCTCTTATATTTCAGTAGCTATCACCTTATGTGATTGCTCACGTCTGAGTTGAGAAGAAAGGTAATAGTGTACAGTAGCTAGTTGCATAGGGGGCATTATTAAATATCACCACGTAAAGCAAAATGTTTTTAAGCTGCTGTCACAAATGAGAAAATATACACTGAAATGGCTAACACTTTGTTGGACCATGGAAACAAATCATGTCCTCCAGAGGGTGCAAAAAAACTATTTCAGAAATTTCTATCTAATCCATTTTGAAATGTATAAATTAAAATGTAGTGTTAGATGATCTATGAAGAGAGGTGGTCCTAAATGGAATACTTTCTGTTTTTCCTGCAGCTGTAACATCCACCTTTCTTATCCTCTGGACATCAATAATTCAATGTTTTATTTTCTTTCAGCTAGGAAGATCATACATAGTTACACAATATTAGTCCTATAGGCCGTCCGTATTTCCAGTCCTAATAGGCTATGTAAACTAGATCTGACATTGAACTGATTGTGGTCTCCCCGACTTTTGGGGCACACATTGAGCACTGGTGCACTGTGCGTATAACTTGGTTTAACTACTGTATATGCACAATGCCATGAAATTATAGCAGCATTTGGGATCAGTGATCCCTATTCCTGCCCTCCTTACAGTTATTCACACTTCAATACATAGTAGAGCAAATGTCCCAATGTCTTTATTTCTACTGCACAGGGATTTTAGAGGCTATGGACATGGCCTCAGTGGAAACTGCAAGACGAATCAGGGCGTGGTTGGTGAATCAGGAGTCTGGCCTAATTTGTCCCAATTTTCAGTCAGTAGTGTTGTGAGTTATGTAAAATACTTGCCTTAATTTTAGACCTCCTGTCTTGGATCTCCTCTCAAGGGACACGTGCAGGAGAGTGACAATGCAATTTGCATAATGTCTTCTAACCTCCCTACCACCACTGGGCAGGCATGCAACTCGTATTACCATGAGGCTAGAGCCATTATGACATGATTCACCATTAAACCCATCATCAAGGCCATGCCCACTTTCCAAGACTGGGGAAGCAGGATCCTGGAGGGTAGCCTGCTAGCTTGGGAGTCAAGGAGGTCTCTCCTAAATTTGAGTCTCCTTGGCATTTTGGAAAAGTAGAAAAATAGGGTCTGATTCAATTGTTTTGGGCATCTAAAAATCCCATCTAAACATCTAATCCCGTCACATCGCGCATGTCACACCCAGACAGGGTTTAGCGATCTTGCATAGCTAAATCCATCTAAACGCCCTGCTTCGGGCGCCCAAAGTACCCAGTTTTAACCACTTAACAGACTAATTATTTTCCGAAAAACTGCTCAGAAAATGTTTTGTTTATGAGTGAATTAGTTGTAGAATGTGTCTTTAACCTTATTCAAAATTATTTTAGTTAAAAAATATATATATATTTTTTTTCTTTGCGGAAAACAATTTTCCCCAAAACATCGGAACATCGGTCACCAACATCTAAACATCGCAACCAGCAGAAGTATCACGACCATCGCAGCTTTCATTTTGAAAGCCGGGACAGCCACCAGGTTCACAGGGTAGGGGGGATTGGGAGAGTTGTTTAACACTCTCCCAGCAGGTGCTATTGTCTGCAGCCACTGGGTGCGGGGTCCAGCCGTGCTGGCCAATCAGCAGTGATCGGAAGCAGGGCAAACACCGGGGGAGGGTGCAGGGAGGCAGAGGGACCTTATGGTCCCTCTGACAGCAGCAGCGGAGGGATGTTTCTCTTCCATGTCGCTGCAAACACTCTCTATCTGACTGGTCGCATCCTGTGCGACCAGGTCTATAAGACACTTGCTGGTATGGTCGCATCTGATGCGACATTGCCAGGCAAGTGTTTAACACATTTTTTCTGGCACCTCAGGAGGCTGTGAGACAAAATGTGTCCTCCGCTGCCACCCAAACGACAGAACAATTGAATTGCTGCCGTTGGGCATCCTCTAGTGGCAGCCGTGCAAAAAAAAAACATTTGCATCGGCCCCATACTGTATAAGTTAAAATGAAATGCAACTGTAACTGCATATTTAAGACAAAGAAAACAAACTAGTATAGTGTATATGCAGTATAATATGTGGCTACTACTTAACATTGATTATTTCTCTGTAGTTGACCCTTTAAGTACGTTTTACAGATTGCATCAAACCAGGTGGGTTTGCAGGGCCAAAGTAGTGCAGGGTCACCAGTCTTATCTATTTTATTCCAAACTAAAATTAGTTTTATTGTTGTTTTTACTTCAACTTTTTTTTTTAGTACTGTCTTAATGTTTTATATGTCCCTGACCTCCTCCATGTCACTTCAGTCACCCTGCCTTCCTGTAGGAAATCTCCAAGCACAGTTCCCTGCATTGTTTGCTCCACAATTCTTAATTGCCCTATAGCTTGGAAACTTGGTTCAAAGGTTTATGTCACCATGAGAGCAGTCATAAATATACCAGCCGTGCGGCAATGGGCTGGGAAAGGCTGCTAAATAAATACCTGCACAATGCAGACAGACCTGTTTGTGTATCTACCTGCAGCAGCAGGCTAAAATATGAGCATTCTAAATATTTATTCTATTACAAGAACCACAGCAGACTGTCAATACCGCACAGCAGGTAGCCGCCTACACAGAGATATGAGTGGTGATCTCCTCCATTCCCCCCCCCCCCCCCCCCCAGAAAGATACTATACTCCTCCATCCCCCCCAGGTGATACTATACTCCTCCATCCCCCCCAGGTGATACTACTCCATCCCCTCAGAGTGATACTATACTCCTCCATCCCCCCCAGGTGATACTACACTCCTCCATCCCCCCCAGGTGATACTACACTCCTCCATCCCCCGCCAGGTGATACTATACTCCTCCATCCCCTCAGAGTGATACTATACTCCTCCATCCCCTCAGAGTGATACTATACTCCTCCATCCCCTCAGAGTGATACTATACTCCTCCATCCCCCCCAGGTGATACTATACTCCTCCATCCCCTCAGAGTGATACTATACTCCTCCATCCCCTCAGAGTGATACTATACTCCTCCATCCCCTCAGAGTGATACTATACTCCTCCATCCCCTCAGAGTGATACTATACTCCTCCATCCCCTCAGAGTGATACTATACTCCTCCATCCCCTCAGAGTGATACTATACTCCTCCATCCCCTCAGAGTGATACTATACTCCTCCATCCCCTCAGAGTGATACTATACTCCTCCATCCCCCGCAGGTGATACTATACTCCTCCATCCCCTCAGAGTGATACTATACTCCTCCATCCCCTCAGAGCGATACTATACTCCTCCATCCCCTCAGAGTGATACTATACTCCATCCCCTCAGAGTGATACTATACTCCTCCATCCCCTCAGAGTGATACTATACTCCTCCATCCCCTCAGAGTGATACTATACTCCTCCATCCCCTCAGAGTGATACTATACTCCTCCATCCCCTCAGAGTGATACTATACTCCTCCATCCCCTCAGAGTGATACTATACTCCTCCATCCCCTCAGAGTGATACTATACTCCTCCATCCCCTCAGAGTGATACTATACTCCTCCATCCCCCCCCAGAGTGATACTATACTCCTCCATCCCCCTCAGAGTGATACTATGCTCCTCCATCCCCCCCCCCAGGTGATACTACACTCCTCCATCCCCTCAGAGTGATACTATACTCCTCCATCCCCTCAGAGTGATACTATACTCCTCCATCCCCTCAGAATGATACTATACTCCTCCATCCCCCCCAGAGTGATACTATACTCCTCCATCCCCCCCAGAGTGATACTATGCTCCTCCATCCCCCCCCCCCCCAGGTGACACTACACTCCTCCATACCCTTAGAGTGATACTATACTCCTCCATACCCCCCCCCCCCCCCCTCCCCGAGTGATACTACACTCCTCCATCCCTCCAGACTGGTACTATGCTCCTACAACACATACTGTATATTACACTGATTGTTTATTTCTGTCAGTCAGGTTACTTGCTGCAACAAACCTACTGAATGCTCTCACTCATCCTATCACTGCCAAATACTATTCTTCTTCAGGACATCTTGACACATTATTGTGATACTCCGTTTTATACCTATAGGTTATAGCCCATCTCTATACATAACTCTCGCCTTGATGGCTGATACAATCAGTACTCCTAAACATTTGACTATCTCACATCCCTCTAAATTAATATGTAATTTATTGATTTGTGCCTTAAATCCTGTGGGATTGTAAGATTGCAGCGGACCCCTCACTACCTTTGACTCATGTCTCTTCCTGTACTTTACTGTAATGTTTGTTTTATCACTCCATTGTAAAGCATGGGGAACATGTTGGTGCTAAAAGAATAATAATCATGAAGATTGCTGAGAATTACAGCCAGTGTTCAGAATAACTAGAAGTAGTACTTTGGCCGGTATCCGGATGATAGATCGACAGTGAACAGGTCAACAGTGTATAGGTCGACATGCATTAGTGCATTAGGCTGGCAGGTGAAAAGGTCAACAGATGAGAGGTTGACAGGGACAAAAGGTTGACACACAAATGATAAACAAATGTTTTTTGGGTTTGTGACACGTTTTCCCAATATACGCTTGATTTACTATCCACATGGACTACGATTGGGAACGGTAACCTGCTGCGAGCAATGCGAGCCACCTTGCCTGAAGCATGGTGGAGCAAAGAGAGCCTGCGAGGGTACACGTCTCAGCTGATCGTGGTGGCATATTATCAAACATATAATATGTGACTAAAAAATACTGAACAAACTTATGTCGACCTTTTGTACCTGTCAACCTGAACCACTGCCGACCTTTTATATGTTGACTACTTGATGGAGCTAAACACTGTAGATCTTCTATACTACACCCCTCTGGCCATATATACAGAGTAAGAAGAGATCCTGAAAATTGGAGCCAGCATATAGCACAATAGTAGTGTTGCTTTGTCCATGCAATAAAGAAAATATTACAATATATCAAGAATTACAGCCAGCATATAGAGGAAGTGGTACTTTGTCCATACACACAAGACCAATAGACATTGGAAATTGTAGCCAGCACACAGAACAGTAGAAATGGTACTGTGCCCATACATAAAGAATAAGAACAGCTACAGAAAATTGCAGTCAGTATACAGATCAAAATAAGGGATACTGGCCCAGGACAGTGATAAATTGCATGGTGATAAAGTACCAGCCAATCAGCTCCTAACTGCCATGTTACAGGCTGGGTTTGCAAAATGTCAGTTAGGAGCTGATTGGTTGGTACTTTATCAGCATGCAATTTATCACTCTCTAAAGGCCCGTACACACTGGTCGATATATCGGCCGTTCTCTTGAACGGCCGATATATCGCGGGACCGTCGGCCAGTGTGTACGGCCGATACGTCTGTGAACTCCGTCGTTCACAGACGTATCGCGTCGGCCGCGCAGCACAGCCGACGGCCAATATATCTACCGATATATTGGCGCGTCGCTGTGTGTGTACGGGGCGGTCGGCCGACCGCCCGTACACATGCTGCGGCGGCCGGCGGTGATTGACAGCTGAACTGGGCGGGCGTGTGTACACGCCCGCCCAGTACATGACGTCAGTCCCCGACGGATCGAGCAGTGTGTATGCTGAACACACTGCTCGATCCGTCCATAGATATATCTGCAGATCAATTGATCTGCAGATATATCTATTAGTGTGTACCCACCTTAAGGCTTGATAAATCTGGGCCACTGTGCTCATATGGGAAGCAGTTGGCTTCCCGAAGGACGGAATCCTGGTGGCATACCGACGCCGGGATCCTGAAGGAGGACGCAATAACGGCGTTTAGATACCAACGCCGTAAGGGATACCAGCGTCACAATACCGACAGCCTGAATCCCGATCGTCCTGAGGAGGGGGGGGTTAGGCTTAGGCAGAAGAAAGGGGGTTGGGGTTAGGAGTCAGGGCCGGGAAGGTTAGGGTTAGGTTTCGGCACACAGAAGGAGAGGTTAGGGTTGGGACAGCGGGGAAGGGATGGTTAGGTATAGGCAGCGGGGAAGGGAGAGTTAGGCACCACCCGAGAGGGTTAGAGCTAGACACCACCGGGGAGGGTTAGGGATAGGCACCATCAGGGAGCGTTAGGGATAGGCACCCACAAGGGAGGGCTAGGGTTAGGGTAGGGGGCAGAGGGTACTTTAGAGGGGGCTGTCAGTATTCTGACCGCCGGCATCCCATCCATCAGGAAATCATA
The DNA here is from genome assembly GCF_028390025.1 of Pseudophryne corroboree. Taxonomy (NCBI): domain Eukaryota; kingdom Metazoa; phylum Chordata; class Amphibia; order Anura; family Myobatrachidae; genus Pseudophryne; species Pseudophryne corroboree. The sequence continues at coordinate 508,774,231 of NC_086446.1, forward strand.
CTGAACCCGCTCATACATACAAAATAAGGACAGAATTGCAGACAAAGCACAATAAGTTGTTCTTTGTCCAGACTGAATAATAACAGATACTCAAAATTAGTCCACAGATCCAATTCAAATTTGAGCAACTACAGCATACAGAAGCCTAGATTCTTCCAGAAAGCGGGTAGGGGTGGGGGATGAATGAGTCATTGTAAAATAAATAAAGGGGGCAATAGTGCTGAAGCATTACGTAAAACACATGATAAAGAATACCCCGGGCACCGCCACACATAGACTCTCTATTTAGAGGTGAAACTGCTGAATGCGTAACAGGAGAGCAGACATTCCCCATTCACAATGTGGTTATGACTTGGCACTTTGCAGTAGGAAAGATGTAATTTCTGCAATTACCCATCATTTAGGGTAACTGAATAGGATGGAATTATAAGGCAGTATAGCCACTTTATATAACATCAGGTTAAGGTAAACATTTATAGTCATGATATCTATGGTCATTGGTGCACAGATCACTTATTTTCCAGCATTTGTAGGCCTTTTCTGTGTGGGGGGGGGGGGGGGGGGAATTAGGATTTTAATTACCTACCGGTAAATAATTTCTCGAAGTCCGTAGAGGATACTGGGGTCCATTTAGTACCATGGGTACACACGAGTCTACTAGGAGCCATGGGCACTTTAAGAATTTGATAGTGTGGGCTGGCTCCTCCCTCTATGCCCCTCCTACCACACTCAGTCTAGGAAACTGTGCCCGAGGAGACGGACATACTTTGAGAGAAGGATATAAAGAAAAGTGGTGAGATTCCGAACCAGCACACACAAACCAGAGGAAAGCTATGCTAACCCAACTTTAAACAGGAACAGCAACAGCTGAACCAACAATACTTAACCAAGTAACAGTGCAGGAAGAACGAAGCACCGGGCGGGCGCCCAGTATCCTCTACGGACTAAGAGAATTACCGGTAGGTAATTAAAATCCTATTTTCTCTTACATCCTAGGGTCCACATTAGTACCATGGGGAAGTACCAAAGCTCCCAAACCGGGTGGGCGAGTGCTGAGGTTCCTGCAGAACTAATTGACCAAACTGAAGGTCTTCAGAGACCAAAGTATCAAACTTGTAGAACTTAGCAAACATGTTCGAACCTGACCAAGTAACTGCTCGGCAGAGCTGTAAAGCCGAGACATCCCGGGCACCCGCCCAGGAAGAACCCACCGACTGAGTAGAGTGGGCCTGAACAGATTTTGGAATCGGCAAACCTGCCGTGGAATAAGCATGCTGGATAGTGAGCCTAATCCAGTGTGCAATGGACTGCTTTGAAGCAGGACACCCAATTTTATAGGGATCATAAAGAACAAACAGTGAGTCCGATTTTCTGCGACAAGCTGTTCGCTTTACATACACCTCCAGAGCCCTCACAACATCCAAAGACTTTGAAGTAGCAGAGGTGTCGGTGACAACCGGAACCATAATAGGCTGGTTGATGTGAAACGCAGACACCACTGTAAAAAGAAACTGCTGACGAGTTCTGAGTTCAGCTCTGTCCTCATGGAAAATTAAATAGGGACTTTTGTGATACAAAGCCCCTAGTTCCGACACACGTCTTGCTGAGGCCAAGGCCAACAGTGTGACGGTCTTCCACGTAAGATATTTTACGCCCACCTCCGGTAACGGTTCAAACCAGTCCAATTGGAGGAACTGCAGCACCAAAGTGAGATCCCAAGGTGCCGTGGGAGGCACAAAGGGAGGTTGGATGTGCAGAACACCTTTCAAAAATGTCTGGACCTCAGGGAGAGAAGCCAATTGTTTCTGAAAGAAAATGGATAAGGCCGAAATCTAGACTTTTATGGAGGCCCACATCCACACCTGCCTGCAGAAAAAGCAGGAAACGTCCCAGATGAAATTCCACCGCAGAATAATTTTTGCTCTCACACCAAGAGACGTATTTCTTCCAAATACGGTGGTAATGTTTAGACGTTACCCACTTCCTGGTTTGGATCATAGTCAGGATAATCTTGTTAGGGATCCCTCTTCTGGCTAGAATCAGCCGTTCAACTTCCATGCCGTCCAACGTAGCCGCGGGAAGTCCTGATAGATGAACGGGCCCTGTTGCAGAAGATCCTTGCAAAGAGGTAGAGGTCACGGATCTTCAAGGAGCATCTCCAGAAGGTCCGCGTACCAGCCTCTTCTTCGCCAGTCCGGAGCAATGAGTATTACTTGAACCTATTTCCTTTTTATACTTTTTAGAATTCTTGGGATCAGAGGAAGTGGAGGAAACACGTACACCATCTGATAGACCCATGGAGTCGTCAGAGCGTCTACCGCCACTGCCTGTGGGTCTCTCGACCTGGAACAATACCGCTTGAGCTTCTTGTTGAGACGAGAGGCCATCATGTCAATATGTGTATAGCCCCATCGACGTATCAAGCACCTGAACACTTCCGGGTGAAGGCCCCACTCCCCCGGGTGCAGGTCGTGTCTGCTGAGGAAGTCTGCTTCCCAGTTGTCTTCTCCCGAAATGAAGACCGCTGACAACGCCACAGCGTTTTTTCACGAATGTTGATTGGAAGGATGACTTCCTGACTTGACCATCTTTCTTGAAACTGCACCCGAGTGACTGCTCCCCAACCTCTGAGGCTTGCGTCCGTGCTTAACAGAATCCAGTTCTGAATTCCTAACCTCCGACCCTCGACGAGGTGAGAAGTCTGTAGCCACCACAGAAGGGAGATCCTGGCTTTTGGTGACAGACGGATCCTCTGGTGCATGTGAAGATGCGATCCGGACCATTTGTCCAACAGATCGAGCTGGGAGGGTCTTGCGTGAAACCTTCCGTATTGAAGCGCCTCGTAAGAGGCCACCATTTTCCCCAGAAGTCAAATGCATAGAAGCACCGATATCCGGGTTGGCTTCAGGACATCCCGAACCATTGACTGGATTACCAATGCCTTTTCCAACGGAAGGAACACCTTCTGCGACTCCGTGTCCAGTATCATTCCCAGGAATGGAAGCCTCCATGTTGGCTCTAGGTGAGATTTCAGAAGGTTCAGAATCCACCCATGATCCTGGAGAATGTTGGTCGAGAGACCAATGATGTCCAACAACCTCTCCCTGGACGGTGCCTTTATCAGAAGATCATCCAGGTACGGAATTATATTCACCCTCGGTGTCGTGGAGAGACCAAATGGCAGGGCCTGGAACTGGTAGTGACAGTCCTGCAGTGCAAACCGAAGATTAGCCTGATGAGGCGGCCAGATCGGAATGTGAAGGTACGCATGCTTGATATCCAGAGACACTAGGAATTCCCCTTCCTCCAGACCTGAGATCACCGCTCTCAGAGACTACATCTTGAACTTGAACACTCTTAAGAACGGGTTCAAGAACTTGAGGTTCAAAGTCGGCTGTACCAAACCGTCCGGTTTCGGTACTACAAACAAGTTGTTTTGTAGATGAGGTGGAACTGGAACAATGACGCGAGTCTGTACCAGTTTTGGATGGCCTGTTGTAAAGTTATACTTGCCTCTTGTGAAACTGGTGATCCTGAGTTGAAGAATCTGTGAGGTGGGAGCTCTTGGAACTCTAGTCTGTAGCCCTGGGAAATAAGATCTATGACCCAGGGATCCCGGCACGAACTTGACCAGATGTGACTAAAGAGTTTTAGTTGGACTCCCACCTGACAGCATTCCAGGCATCGCGGTCCATCTTCATGCTGTAGGCTTTGAGGAAGCAGAGCCTGAGCACTGTTAACAGGTGCTGGTGTGTGTGGTTTACCTCTTGCGCCTCTGGAGGCCATAGAAGCACTTCTGGATTCGCCCTTAAACTTGGCTGTCCGAACGGACTGTAAATTTGAAGCTGAATAAGCTTTCGTGGCTGGGGGAGCTGCGGAAGGAAGATACGTAGACTTACCCGCAGTAGCTTTGGAGATCCATTTGTCTAGTTCATCTCCAAAAAAAGGCCTCTCCTGTGAATGGTAGGCCTTCCACGCCTTTCCTGGAGTCCGCATCAGCAGTCCACTGGCGTAGCCACAAGCCCCTGGTGCTGACACTGCCATAGCGGTGGTGCGTGCATTTAGCAAGCCTATCTCTTTTATGGCTTCCACCATAAAGTTTGCAGAGTCCTGTATATGTTGCAGGAGTAAAACAACATCCCCCCTAGACAAGGAATCTAACCCCTCAATTAGGTTACATGACCATTTAGCAATGGCTTTTGTGATCCACGCGCATGCCATAGTGGGTCTCTGGGCCACCCCAGCAGCTGTGTACAATGATTTGAGTGTAGTCTCAATATTACGATCAGCCGTGACTTTTAGGGAAGCTGCACCAGGGACAGGCAATACAATTTTTTGTGACAGCCTAGAGCAGGGGGTAGCCAACCCTGGTCCTCGAGAGCTACCAACAGTGCACGTTTTCCAGGTCTCCACACAGAGTCCACCTGTGGATCTTTTAAAATGTGACAGTTAGTAATAACTGCACATGTGCACCTGCCAGGTGAGCTGGAAAACGTGAACTGTTGGTAGCTCTCGAGGACCAGGGTTGGCTACCACTGGCCTAGAGACTGATGCGTCCACTATCAGTGGATTTTCCCATTTTTTTCCTATACTCCAGAGGAAAAGGAAAAGATGAGAGCAATTTAGGGATTTAAAATTTCTTATCAGGATTAACCCACGGTTCTTCAAACGGGGTATTCAATTCCTTTGACACAGGAAAAGTGACTGAGGACTTCTTTTTTACATTAAAATAAGATTCCTCACACTCCTCTGACACCTTATCAGGAATTTGCAGAACATCTCCGATAGCCTCTATAAGAGCCACTATTCCTTGTGACAGAGTAGCATCCCCCCCTCCAAATCCACCTCACCCTCCTCCATGCCTTACCCGTCAGTATCAGACTGCAGGATATGGGCCAGAGATCGTTTCTGTGTACAAATGGGAGGGGACTGAGACGCTGGTTTGGGGACTGAGTCTCTATTCATAAACTCATCTACAGTCTGTCTTAAGTATTGCATCTCTTTCTCATTGCGGGATAATTCCGTAGAAATAGTGGAGATCATTCCTTTAATGAAATTAAACCACTCCGGTTCAGCCCCGCTATTCTGGGAAGGTGCACTGCCCTGAGTACCCAGTAGTGAACCCCCTGGTGAAGAGGAACACTCCGCTGTACAAGAAACACACTCTTTGCCTGACATAATGTAAATGTAACAGCACACACACACACAGGAAAAGGTTAAGCACAATTAACCCACAAAGAGCCCTTCAGGTAGACACAGAGTTATTCGGAGCCAGCCCCCACCGCGCCCTTATCGCTAATGTCAAGCTAAGCCGGGTTGCAGACTAAGTACCCTGATGGGGGACTTCGTACATTAATAATCGCTCCCCCCCTGCTATGACCCCTTGGTACCGCTGAGGTAAACTGGAGTCACTCTGGAGGAGCTGCGCGTCCCTGTCAGAGACATCATGGATGAAAACCTACTCCAGAGCGTTCCTGACCTCAGACTGGGGCGACGGTTCATCTTTCAGCAGGACAACGACCCTAAGCACACAGCCAAGATATCAAAAGAGTGGCTTCAGGACCACTCTGTGAATGTCCTTGAGTGGCCCAGCCAGAGCCCAGACTTGAATCTGATTGAACATCTCTGGAGAGATCTGAAAATGGCTGTGCACTGACGCTTCCCATCCAACCTGATGGAGCTTGAGAGGTGCTGCAAAGAGGAATGGGCGAAACTGCCCAAAGATAGGTGTGCCAAGCTTGTGGCATCATATTCAAAAAGACTTCAGATTGTAATTGCTGCCAAAGGTGCATCAACAAAATATTGAGCAAAGGCTGTGAATACTTATGTACATGTGATTTCTTAGTTTTTTATTTTTAATAAATGTACAAAAATCACAAAAAAACTTTTTTCACGTTGTCATTATGGGGTATTGTGTGTAGAATTGTGAGGGAAAAAAATTATTTATTCCATTTTGGAATAAGACTGTAACATAACAAATTGTGGAAAAAGTGAAGCGCTGTGAATACTTTCCGAATGCACTGTACACTTGTTTTGAAACAGCAAATCTGTTCTAAATTAGAAGAGGAGACTTTTGATACAGACAAAATACTTGAAAAGAAACGTTAAGTGTAGACACAAATACCAAACTGGAAACACACATATATCCTCAGTGATAAGATTAACAGATTGATAAATTGATAAGAAAACGTTATCATGGCAAAGGGAGAGTAACAAATCAGCAGCAAAGGGGTTAATTGTGCTTGCCTAGGGCAGGCCTGGCCAACCTGTGGCTCTCCAGCTGTTGTAAAACTAAAAGTCCCATCATGCCTTGCCACAGTTTTGCTGTTAGGGAATGCTAAAACTGTGGCAGGGCATGCTGGGATGTATAGTTTGACAACATCTGGAGAGCCACAGGTTGGCCAGGCCTGGCCTAGGGATACTGGGGGTAATTCTGAGTTGATCGCAGCATGAAATTTTTTAGCAGTTGGGCAAAACCATGTGCACTGCAGGGGAGGCAGATATAACATGTGCAGAGAGAGTTAGATTTGGGTGTGGTGAGTTCAATCTGCAATCTAAATTGCAGTGTAAAAATAAAGCAGCCAGTATTTACCCTGCACAGAAACAAAATAACCCACCCAAATCTAACACTCTCTGCACATGTTATATCTGCCCCCACCCCCCCCTGCAGTGCACATGGTTTTGCTCAACTACTAAAAAATGTCCTGCTGCGATCAACTTGGAATTACCCCCACTGTCCGGCCACCACAAATCAACACACACAGCACAGCCTGGAAAGCTCTCACTGCTGAAAAAAGTATCCTCTCTGGGGATTCAAACGCTTTTACATTAATTGTACACAGCATGTATCACTTGGATAAGTTCCTTGGTTTGACTTTTAAGTTGACACCTGAGAACAATCACCTTGGTGCTGATCACATAGTAATACAGAGGCGCTCATAAGATGTGTTATCACTTGAAGTGTCATAGAGACTGTCAGGTACTGAAAATGGCATCAACCCAACACCAGGCCTCGCATCCAAATTTGATAGTAATTATTTTTAGGTTGTCATTTAGTCATGTTCAAAAAGTGTTTCTTTCCATAACTAGATAAGAGATATCAGTAAATTTATTGACTGTCAGTAAAAAAAATAAAAATGACATCAGCAAAAAGTGTACTCTTAATGACACTACTGCAATACATATATATCACGCTAATGACCACTGATTGATGTTCATTTCACTTCCTTCCTTGAGCCCTTTCTATTTTTAATAATCAATAAATAGAAGGAAAAAAAATTATATTTACACTATACATATTATATTTTATATATATATATATATATATATATATATATATATATATATATATACACATACATACATACATACATACACTTATATGCACACACAGTTTTTTTGTGAGTACACTGTAATAAAATTAAAACGACATTTCCTCAGGTATTGGCATTCCTGGTCCTGGTCCTAATAATCCAGGTCAAGTAAACTTTTAATGAATGTTTAGAAGATTGCGGTACTATGCCTATGTGAGATATACAGGTGTGGGATAGTGTCTAACTGACGGTGACATCATCACTGTAGATTATAATGTCATTCTGGTTCAAGTTCAGAACATGGGGCCCCCCAAAGTTAAGGGGGGTACTCACGGAGCGATATTCTAAGCAATCTGACTAGATTGCTTAGAATATCAGCCTGATCGCTCCGTGAGTACCCCTTACAGCGATAGCGGTGCGCAGCCGCGCGCATCGCTATCGCTGCTGCCAGATTGGCCTGCATGCAGGCCAATCTAGCGGGTCGCTCACTTCACCCGCTGGGTAAAGTGAGCGGCCCCCCCGTCTCCCCCCGCACGCTCAGCACAGATCACGCTGTGCTGAGCGGCGGGAGAGATGTGTGCTGAGCGGTTCGCTCAGCACACATCTCTCATGTATCGGCCCGTGGGTACTGGGCTTTAGTATAACTAAATTTCAGAACATCAGTAAAAATGTTTAGAGTAGGAAGTAAACTAATTTAACACTTGAGGGCAGATGTACTAAGCCTTGAAAAGTGATCAAAACTACCAACCAATTGGCTCCTGTTATTTTTCAAACACAGCCTGCAATATTGCAATATGGTATTTGGGAGCTGATTGGTTGATACGTTATCTCTCTTCACTGTATCACATCTACTCCTTAAACTTCTACTTTTTACTAATGCACTTAATTCTCAGAAGATGTTTATACCCCTTTCAGATCTCCAATGCCGGATTCCACCCGGGAATTGGAAACGGGTCTTTCCCGGGTGGGGGGGTCGGCATTGGAACCTCTGTCCTGGCTTTCCGCCCCGGCAATATGCCGGATTGGTTGCCATAGCGGCGGGGGGCGGAGCCGGCAGCGGGAGGCAGAGGTGGCGTTGGGAGATGAGCTCATCTCCGCGCCACCTCTCCCCATGTAGTAAACGGGTCCCATCCATTTACGCTGCTACTGACCCGGGAATTCTCATGGGGCCCTTTCACATCGCACACTGACCCGTGTTGACCCGGCAATAATGCGTGGTCGATACCAGGTTATGTTTGCGATGTGAAAGGGGTATTAGAAACACAGGGAAGTATCCAATCAGCCGCGATAAATTATAACATTTGCGATAACTTGGTATACAATCAGCTGCAGAAAAGTTATTGGCTACAAGCATCCATAGGATGTATTGCATATTTCTCTTCACCATCTCTGAGTAGGTGATAAGTAATGCAAAATCCCTATTTAAGGTAAAAATGCGGGGATTTGATTCACAACCCCTGGAACACCCCCCAATTACTTAGGCACTTTGAAGCTCTTAATTATTTTTAATGGACCAATAATAACATGTCATTGTGGGGGTCAAAAAATGCAGAATGATGGAAATTGGGGTACAAGGTACGGGACAGGTCTATTGGGGTACTTATCAGTGGGACAAGTGTCTTTAGACTTGCAGGTGGGAGTAATCGGAACGTTTCCACAGGTTGTTTTTTTTAAAGTCCCTAAAATAACCCAAATATATACTGATACCCATTTTTATGTACCCCAAATTTAATGAGACCACCTATTTTGCTGTAAAATAGCTTTCTAACTCTTTAAAAAAATGCCTGTAACAGCCACTTGACCCAATGTAATTAAACCAAATACTTTTATTATGCGCATGTATACCCCTTTCAGACATGCATCAAAATCGCGGGTTTATGCACGTGATGTCTGAATGCAAACGACCAGGGTCATGGAGCTCAGGTCTGGGAATAGGATAGGTGCGATAAACGGGGGCACGCAGGCTGCGATAAGCTGATTTTTTGGGAGATACTGTAGGTGTGGTAACCTTAGCTGCGATCACTTTATCGCGGATAATTGGATACCCCCCACAGAATGTGGCGGCAGATAAGAACCACTTGGCCCATCTAGTCTGCCCTAAACACACGTACATGCAAACAATTACACACTAGGGTTAATTTTTTTTAGAGTCAATTAACCTACCAGTATATTTTCGGATTGTGGGAGGAAACCTACGCAAGCATGGGGAGAATATACAAACTCCACACAGTTAGGGCCACAGGAATCAAACCCATGATCTCAGTGCTGTGAGACAGTAGTGCTAACCATTACACCATCCATATCTGCTTACTGATCTTTGGAAGCAGTTTGGTTATGGTAACCTCAGGGGCCCCATATTCTGATCTGGAACCTGTCCTCCCGTCGTACAGCAGATGAGTAGCACGTGCGGAGGGTGGCTGTTTCCAGTTACATCTCTCATCATCAGCCCATACACAGGGATACTATACAGTCCACACACTATCACCACTTGGCATCCACAGATCTTACACAATACCATGGTAAACAAGAGGTTAGCATATGCAGTTGGGTGCACAGCAACACTTACCTTAAACTCCACAGAGAGCTGAGGGGTGTACTCTAACGTCCAGAGCCCCCTGACCAGGGATGCCAGTCTCTCAGTGACCTCCCCCCTGCCAGCAGCAGCTGAGGTCTCTTCCGCTGACTCCCTCTGTACAACTTCATGCTCCTTAGTCCTGCTCAGTTCTGCTCTATACTGCTCCATCCCCAGGTACTCAGCCAGCAGGTCAGTGTTACTCAAGCACTGAACCACAGCATTCATGAAGCAGGTATTCCCGTGGTTCTTCAGCCCCTGGACACCAGGAACCTTCTCGTCTGAGCTCCAGGAGGACCTCTCCTGGCACCTGGCCGGCACCTGAGCCTTACCCAGGTTGTTATTGCTGTCACCCCCTTGGACAAACCTATAATCCTCCTGCGTGGACCTCATCCCGTCCCCAGGGTGGGCTTTCCGCCTGAAGCCCCCATCATCGTCCTCCAGGTCCTGGTTGCCCCTCTCCCCATCCCCAAGGTGGGACAAACTGCTCAAAGTTCTCAGTATCCTCTGCATGAAATGTCCCACAGACTTCAGGGACCTGCTCCTGAACAGCTTTTTGGAACCGTGGTCCTTCTCTTTGGTCGGCTTGTTTTCATCCATGGCTTCACCTGGATCTGCAGGCTCTGCTCTACCTGCTGGGCTGTGCACAGCTCTATTCCTGGTGTAAACTGGCCAGGAAGAAGGAAGGACCTGGGATGGCTATTCCCTATTCCAAGCCTCCCTCAAATGACCAGCCTCCCCATGCTGGCTGGGGGTGCACCTGTCACCCCGATATCACCAGGTACATCCTACCTGGCAGGGAGAGGTGTGTGTCCCATGATTCAGCCCCACAGATCCCAGGCAGTGCTGCTGGCTGCTGTGTGTGTATGTGTTCCTGCTGCTGCTGGCTCTGCAGCTCCGCCTCCACTCTGTATCTTATTATCCTGGCTTTACTTTCAAAGAAGACAAGGGAAGGGGAGAGAATAGTCACACAGACAGGTTTGTGCAGGGGGTGGGGGCAGAGGCTCTGCTGGATAAGGCAGCTGACAAATTCCACACACACTGTGTCATTCAGCCACTGAGCTGCTAATCGCCTATTGATAATCACTGCTTGACTGACAGTCGCTGTGTCTCCTGAAGCTTCAGTCCCACTCACACACTGCACTCTAACCACATAGCATGTGCTTGCTGATATTACTGTTGGATCATTGAGATTATAGTGTGTGCTGCTGACATTTCAGTGCAAGCGCAACGTAAAATACATGATTTCGTATTTCTCTATCGTCCTAGTGGATGCTGGGGTTCCTGAAAGGACCATGGGGAATAGCGGCTCCGCAGGAGACAGGGCACAAAAGTAAAGCTTTCCGATCAGGTGGTGTGCACTGGCTCCTCCCCCTATGACCCTCCTCCAAGCCAGTTAGATTTTTGTGCCCGGCCGAGAAGGGTGCAATCTAGGTGGCTCTCCTAAAGAGCTGCTTAGAGAAAGTTTAGCTTAGGTTTTTTATTTTACAGTGAGTCCTGCTGGCAACAGGATCACTGCAACGAGGGACTTAGGGGAGAAGAAGTGAACTCACCTGCGTGCAGGATGGATTGGCTTCTTGGCTACTGGACATCAGCTCCAGAGGGACGATCACAGGTACAGCCTGGATGGTCACCGGAGCCTCGCCGCCGGCCCCCTTGCAGATGCTGAAACATGAAGAGGTCCAGAATCGGCGGCAGAAGACTCCTCAGTCTTCTAAAGGTAGCGCACAGCACTGCAGCTGTGCGCCATTTTCCTCTCAGCACACTTCACACGGCAGTCACTGAGGGTGCAGGGCGCTGGGAGGGGAGCGCCCTGGGAGGCAAATGAAAACCTATTTGGCTAAAAAATACCTCACATATAGCCTCCGGGGCTATATGGAGATATTTAACCCCTGCCAGAATACACTAAAGAGCGGGAGACGAGCCCGCCGGAAAAGGGGCGGGGCCTATCTCCTCAGCACACAGCGCCATTTTCCTTACACAGCTCCGCTGGTCAGGACGGCTCCCAGGTCTCTCCCCTGCACTGCACTACAGAAACAGGGTAAAACAAGAGAGGGGGGGCAAAATAGTGGCAAAAAATTATATTATAAAAGCAGCTATACAGGGAGCACTTATTATAAGGCTATCCCTGTCATATATAGCGCTTTTGGTGTGTGCTGGCAAACTCTCCCTCTGTCTCCCCAAAGGGCTAGTGGGGTCCTGTCTTCGTTAAGAGCATTCCCTGTGTGTCTGCTGTGTGTCGGTACGTGTGTGTCGACATGTATGAGGACGATATTGGTGTGGAGGCGGAGCAATTGCCAAATATGGGGATGTCACCTCCTAGGGGGTCGACACCAGAATGGATGCCTTTATTTATGGAATTACGGGATAGTGTCAACACGCTAAAGCAGTCGTTTGTCGACATGAGACGGCCGGACAATCAGTTAGTGCCTGTCCAGGCGCCTCAAACACCGTCAGGGGCTGTAAAACGCCCTTTGCCTCAGTCGGTCGACACAGACCCAGACACAGGCACTGATTCCAGTGGCGACGGTGACGAATCAACCGTATTTTCCAGTAGGGCCACACGTTATATGATTTTGGCAATGAAGGAGGCGTTACATTTAGCTGATACTACTGGTACCACTAAACAGGGTATTATGTGGGGTGTGAAAAAACTACCTATAGTTTTTCCTGAATCAGAAGAACTAAATGATGTATGTGATGAAGCGTGGGTTGCCCCCGATAAAAAGATGCTAATTTCAAAGAAGTTATTAGCTTTATACCCTTTCCCGTCAGAGGTTAGGGCGCGCTGGGAAACACCTCCTAGGGTGGATAAGGCGCTCACACGCTTATCTAAACAAGTGGCGTTACCCTCTCCTGAGACGGCCGCACTTAAAGATCCAACAGATAGGAGGATGGAAAATATCCAAAAAAGTATATACACACATACAGGTGTTATACTACGACCAGCTATAGCGTCAGCCTGGATGTGCAGTGCTGGAGTAGTTTGGTCAGAGTCCCTGATTGAAAATATTGATACCCTGGATAGGGACAATGTTTTACTGTCTTTAGAGCAAATAAAGGATGCATTTCTTTATATGCGTGATGCACAGAGGGATATCTGCACACTGGCATCACGGGTAAGTGCTATGTCCATTTCGGCCAGAAGAAGTTTATGGACGCGACAGTGGTCAGGCGATGCGGACTCAAAACGGCATATGGAAGTTTTGCCGTATAAAGGGGAGGAGTTATTTGGAGTCGGTCTATCAGATTTGGTGGCCACGGCTACAGCCGGGAAATCCACCTTTTTTACCTCAAGCTACTCCCCAACAGAAAAAGACACCGACTTTTCAACCGCAGCCCTTTCGTTCCTTTAAAAACAAGAGAGCAAAGGGATATTCATATCTGCCACGAGGCAGAGGAAGGGGGAAGAGACACCAACAGGCAGCTCCTTCCCAGGAACAGAAGCCCTCCCCCGCTTCTACAAAAGCCTCAGCATGACGCTGGGGCTTCTCAAGCGGACTCGGGGGCGGTGGGCGGTCGTCTCAAGCATTTCAGCGCGCAGTGGGCTCACTCGCAGGTAGATCCCTGGATCCTGCAGATAATATCTCAGGGGTACAGGTTGGAACTAGAGACAGATCCGCCTCGCCGTTTCCTGAAGTCTGCTTTACCAACGTCCCCCTCCGAAAGGGAGACGGTTTTGGAAGCCATTCACAAGCTGTACTCTCAGCAGGTGATAGTCAAGGTACCTCTTCTACAACAGGGAAAGGGGTATTATTCCACTCTAATTGTGGTACCGAAGCCGGACGGCTCGGTAAGACCTATTCTAAATCTGAAGTCCTTGAACCTGTACATAAAGAAGTTCAAGTTCAAAATGGAGTCACTCAGAGCAGTGATAGCGAACCTGGAAGAAGGGGACTTTATGGTGTCCTTGGACATCAAGGATGCGTACCTCCACGTTCCAATTTACCCCTCACACCAGGGGTACCTCAGGTTCGTTGTACAAAACTGTCACTATCAGTTTCAGACGCTGCCGTTCGGATTGTCCACGGCACCTCGGGTCTTTACAAAGGTAATGGCCGAGATGATGATTCTTCTTCGAAGAAAAGGCGTATTAATTATCCCATACTTGGACGATCTCCTAATAAGGGCAAGGTCCAGAGAACAGCTAGAGAGGGGATTAGCACTGTCTCAAGAAGTGCTAAAACAGCACGGCTGGATTCTGAATATTCCAAAATCCCAGTTAATGCCGACAACTCGTCTGCTGTTCCTAGGGATGATTCTGGACACGGTTCAGAAAAAGGTTTTTCTCCCGGAGGAAAAAGCCAAGGAGTTGTCCGAGCTTGTCAGGAACCTCCTAAAACCAGGAAAGGTGTCTGTACATCAATGCACAAGAGTCCTGGGAAAAATGGTGGCTTCTTACGAAGCAATTCCATTCGGCAGATTCCATGCACGAATTTTCCAGAGGGATCTGTTAGACAAATGGTCAGGGTCGCATCTTCAGATGCACCAGCGGATAACCCTGTCTCCAAGGACAAGGGTATCTCTTCTGTGGTGGTTGCAGAGTGCTCATCTATTGGAGGGCCGCAGATTCGGCATACAGGATTGGATCCTGGTGACCACGGACGCCAGCCTGAGAGGCTGGGGAGCAGTCACACAAGGAAGAAACTTCCAGGGAGTGTGGACGAGCCTGGAAACGTCTCTTCACATAAACATTCTGGAACTAAGAGCAATCTACAATGCTCTAAGCCAGGCAGAACCTCTGCTTCAAGGAAAACCGGTGTTGATCCAGTCGGACAACATCACGGCAGTCGCCCATGTGAACAGACAGGGCGGCACAAGAAGCAGGAGTGCAATGGCAGAAGCTGCAAGGATTCTTCGCTGGGCAGAGAATCATGTGATAGCACTGTCAGCAGTGTTCATCCCGGGAGTGGACAACTGGGAAGCAGACTTCCTCAGCAGACACGACCTTCACCCGGGAGAGTGGGGACTTCATCCGGAAGTCTTCCACATGCTGGTAACCCGTTGGGAAAGACCAATGGTGGACATGATGGCGTCTCGCCTCAACAAAAAACTGGACAGGTATTGCGCCAGGTCAAGAGATCCGCAGGCAATAGCTGTGGACGCGCTGGTAACGCCTTGGGTGTACCAGTCGGTGTATGTGTTTCCTCCTCTGCCTCTCATACCAAAAGTATTGAGAATTATACGGCAAAGAGGCGTAAGAACGATACTAGTGGTTCCGGATTGGCCAAGAAGGACTTGGTACCCGGAACTTCAAGAGATGATCACGGAAGATCCGTGGCCTCTACCTCTAAGGAGGGACTTGCTTCAGCAGGGTCCCTGTCTGTTTCAAGACTTACCGCGGCTGCGTTTGACGGCATGGCGGTTGAACGCCGGATCCTAAAGGAAAAAGGCATGCCGGAAGAAGTCATTCCTACTTTGATTAAAGCAAGGAAGGAAGTAACCGTGCAACACTATCACCGCATTTGGCGAAGATATGTTGCGTGGTGCGAGGATCGGAGTGCTCCGACGGAGGAATTTCAACTGGGTCGATTCCTACATTTCCTGCAATCAGGATTGTCTATGGGTCTCAAATTGGGATCTATTAAGGTTCAAATTTCGGCCCTGTCGATTTTCTTTCAAAAAGAATTGGCTTCAGTTCCTGAAGTCCAGACTTTTGTTAAGGGAGTGCTGCATATACAGCCTCCTGTGGTGCCTCCAGTGGCACCGTGGGATCTCAATGTGGTTTTGGAATTTCTAAAATCTCATTGGTTTGAACCACTAAAAAAGGTGGATTTAAAATATCTCACATGGAAAGTGACCATGTTACTAGCCCTGGCTTCGGCCAGGAGAGTGTCAGAACTGGCAGCTTTATCTTACAAAAGCCCATATCTGATTTTCCATTCGGACAGGGCAGAACTGCGGACTCGTCCGCATTTTCTCCCTAAGGTGGTGTCAGCATTTCATCTGAACCAGCCTATTGTAGTGCCTGCGGCTACAAGTGACTTGGAGGACTCCAAGTTACTGGACGTTGTCAGAGCATTAAAAATATATATTGCAAGGACAGCTGGAGTCAGAAAATCTGACTCGTTGTTTATATTGTATGCACCCAACAAGATGGGTGCTCCTGCGTCTAAGCAGACGATTGCTCGTTGGATCTGTAGCACAATCCAACTTGCACATTCTGTGGCAGGCCTGCCACAGCCTAAATCTGTAAAGGCCCACTCCACAAGGAAGGTGGGCTCATCTTGGGCGGCTGCCCGAGGGGTCTCGGCATTACAACTTTGCCGAGCAGCTACGTGGTCAGGGGAGAACACGTTTGTAAAATTTTACAAATTTGATACTCTGGCTAAGGAGGACCTGGAGTTCTCTCATTCGGTGCTGCAGAGTCATCCGCACTCTCCCGCCCGTTTGGGAGCTTTGGTATAATCCCCATGGTCCTTTCAGGAACCCCAGCATCCACTAGGACGATAGAGAAAATAAGAATTTACTTACCGATAATTCTATTTCTCGGAGTCCGTAGTGGATGCTGGGCGCCCATCCCAAGTGCGGATTATCTGCAATAATTGTACATAGTTATTGTTAACTAATTCGGGTTATTGTTAGGAAGCCATCTTTCAGAGGCTCCTCTGTTATCATACTGTTAACTGGGTTTGATCACAAGTTGTACGGTGTGATTGGTGTGGCTGGTATGAGTCTTACCCGGGATTCAAAATTCCTCCCTTATTGTGTACGCTCGTCCGGGCACAGTACCTAACTGGCTTGGAGGAGGGTCATAGGGGGAGCCAGTGCACACCACCTGATCGGAAAGCTTTACTTTTGTGCCCTGTCTCCTGCGGAGCCGCTATTCCCCATGGTCCTTTCAGGAACCCCAGCATCCACTACGGACTCCGAGAAATAGAATTATCGGTAAGTAAATTCTTATTTTCTGTCTCTTGTCTCATTCACATGTATCTTGCTTACAGTACCCAGAATTATTTGCAAACAATATTGGTGCCAACATATTAAATGAAGTTTCAGGAATATATACTGCAGTTGATCAGGTGAGTCTGAGTACCGGGGAGTAAAGGTGGGTACACACTAGGCGATGTGCTCTATAAGCGAGGTCGCCTAGTGTGTTCCCTTTCCTGCTGGGGTGGTCGGCGGCAGTGCGTACACACTGAGCGATATGATGACCATATCGCTCAGTGACGTCACTCCGCAGCCGGGCCGTGCATGCAGTTTTTTGGACGACAGTCCAAATTGAGCTGTATGCACGTCCGAGGGCAAGGGTAGTTAATGAACCACGGGGCCGCACATCGCTCGGTGGCATACACACTGGCCAATATAGTAAATGACGTCGCTCAGGAAGGGTGAAAAGACGTTGTTTACTTTCTCGGCAAGTGTGTATGCACCTTAACACTAGGCAACTGGAAATGGGTAACAATTACTTGAAAAAAATGTAATTTAATTTGTCATACGCTTTGTGTAACGTTCTGTATTTTCTAAGAAGGTGGGTACGCTACTCGGCCTGACATATCAGGCGGACATACACATGGAGCGATCCGGTGCACGACTACCCGCTATGCCACCCCCCCGCATAGCGCTGCATGGGAGCGGCAGCCGCTTCACAAAAGCGCGCCATGCACGATATCCTGCATACACACGGAACAATTGGTCATCCAATCTGATATTAACAGAATGAGATTTTATGAATGTGTATTGCTTATTTATCACAACACTAGTTACCAGCCCGTCAACATGATGGAATGACATAACAGTATTGTCAGCGCCAGCAGCTGTGCACGCCCGAACGGAGCAACACTTTTATTGTTCCATCAGGCGTCATCTAGTGGGCGCAGCCGTACAAAACACTTGAATTCCCTCCGCAGAGGTGAGGAGCAGCGTTTAGCCTTTTATTATATAGGAGTACCTGACATTCTAGTAAGTGCCTGGCACAGGTGTCAACATTTCAAAATAATTTCCACAGACACTTCTATGGTAAATGCATATATGCACATCAGGCATTGTGCTGTGTAATCAGGCTTTGGTGCACTATAAATCCCAGCATGCAGTGTTTAATGAACATAGGGTTATTCAAGTCGCAATAAACCGCGTTCCGGGCGCCAATGCGCACGCACAGGTCCTATCCTGCACATGCGCGACCAGCTGCAAATGCTTTTGCCTGGTTGACAGGCAGAGGCATTCGCGGAGTGTTGCGGGGGCGGCGCTGAGAAAATGCGGGTCAGTGGCTCTTTCAGGGCAGCTGTGTGACATCACACGCAGCCGCTTCGATTCGGCGGCTGCAGGGGGACTTGCACAGTTGCTGCTGGGCAGGCCAATCTGCATGCTGGGCGGCCTTGCTCTGCGATGGGCGGCCACAAGCATGCGAAAGAAAGGATTGCAGATTCTGCTTCTTAGCAGAATCTGCAATCTGTACTAAATAACCCCGTAGTCATAAAATATATATATATATATATATATATATATATATTCTTTTATTTGTAATACAAACTTGTGATTTATTTTGTATTTTTTGTAAGCATAGATCTCTGTGGGAGGCTATTATAGGAATAGCTTCTTAGTCTCTTCTGCCTCTAGAAGTGATTTATAATTCTATGCAGTGTCATGGACTGTCTACCGTGGCAACGAGATTTCGGCATTAAGGGGATTATTCAGGTATGGACACAGATCTTGCTTCCGCAGCAAGAACCGAGTCCATCTACTCACATGCTGGGGACTGCCCAGCACAGGGCAAAACCGCCCAGCATGTGTGTGGCACCACCCCGTAATGGGTTCGCAATTTAATTGCGAATGCATAGATGTGAGGATAACCCCTGCCTGCACAGCCTGGCTGCGTGGCAGGAGGTCCAGCGCCATTGTTTTCTCGGAGCCTCTGCATGTGACGTTACACAGTCACCCGGAAAACGGTCCAGGCACGCCTGCGTTGTCCAGACCACGCCCGCAAAACGGCGAGTTGACGCCTTTCCGGGATGCTGCCACATGGTAAAGGGTTGCACATGCGCACTATGGCCAGAGCGTGTGTGTAGACCCGATGGACTTGCCCATTGCATGCGAATGCAGCGGCTGCGTATATGTCTGAAGAAGGCACTAAACCCTGTGGGGGCCCCTAGGAAGTCGAAATCTCGGGGACTCCGTCGCAGATTATCTCCTATTAAGTTTTTCATTTTACCAACCAGCAGTCTACGATCTGGAAACTAATGTGAATCTTATGTCTATGGTTTATGTATTTTAAGTTGTTAATGGCTACAATCCA
The DNA here is from genome assembly GCF_028390025.1 of Pseudophryne corroboree. Lineage (NCBI taxonomy): Eukaryota > Metazoa > Chordata > Amphibia > Anura > Myobatrachidae > Pseudophryne > Pseudophryne corroboree. Next base: position 508,793,351 of record NC_086446.1, read on the forward strand.
TTAATACTGTATTGTCTCTATAGAGTCTTTAATGTAAAGTTTTTGTTTCTTTGAGTTAATTAATTTTTTCTATCTTTTGAGCCAAGATATCAAAGGAGCCAAAAGGTGCATCAACAAAGTATTGAGCAAAGGCTGTGAATACTTATGTACATGTGATTTCTTAGTTTTTTATTTTTAATACATTTTCAAAAATCTAAAAAATAAAATAAAAATTAATGTTGTCATTATGGGGTATTGTGTGTAGAATTTTGAGGGGAAAAATAAATTTATTCCATTTTGTATAATCAATAGTATGGCCTTGGTACAGTTTATTTGTCCCCATAGTCGCCATACTTGTCTAAGCATTTGTTTCAACAATACACCAAGGCATCTATCCAGGCAGAAAAGAAATCAGTATCAACTCACGTGTGCGCTTGATTGAGTGTGGTCTGCCGTTATCATCAGGGCCGGCTCCAGGGTTTTCAGCGCCCCGGGCGGGCAACAGGGGCGTGGCTGAAATGATGTGCGGTGCGCGATGACGTCATCGCGCACCGCACAGTAAAGGTACTCTACACGAAGGGAAACTAGACGCTACGCATCTAGTTCCCTTCACAGCGGGGGGCAGCGGCAGAGGGCAGCGGGGGGCACAGCACTGACAGCAGCAGTGGATCTTGCCATGGTGCGGCGCCCTCCAGAAGGCGGCGCCCCGGGCAAAAGTCCTGCTTGCCCGTGGCAAGATCCGCTACTGGTTATCATGCAGCAATACAAGTACGATACCTGTTCATAGCAATCTAGGTTGTTTTTGTCCGGCTTAATGTGTCACAGTAGCAGTCAGCATACACCGTATCTCCCTTGGTGAGGAAATCAACAAGAAACACACCCTTGTGTCCCAAAACACGGTCGTCATGACCTTCTTTTCTGATGGAGTTATTTTGAATGTCTTTGAAGGTGGGGACGATGCGTGTTTTCATGTCATGGATGCTTGCTTCATCTCTGGTGTCACATGATGCAGCTACATTTCATCGCCTGTAGCACTCCCTCGCCATGGTACCGCATCAAGTGCACGAGCGACAATCCCATACTATTGGTTTTGTGAGCTTCCGTGAGTTACTTCTGTACCCTAGTTGCTCATGAATGATGTTGTGCACAGTACCCACTGAGATGTTCATTTTGCCAGCAATATCGTCTGTCTTCCTGAATCAGACCTTCAATGCAGCACAAATTGTTATCTGTGGTGGACGTGCATGGCCGGCCAGATAGCTGCTCTTCTTAAACGTCTGTCCTGCCGTTATCAAAGGCAGTGCACCAAACCTGTTTCTGTGACATGACATTATCACCGTACACCTCGACAAGTTGGCGATAAATTTCAGCTGCTGATGTGCCATTTATATGCAGAAATCTGATCACACTACTACCTCAATGTTTCACCATGTGTCCACCAGCCCCACCATCTTACAATTGATGTTGGGACAAGGGGCAGATATATTAAGCCTGATATGAGGCGCAGTCTAATAGCCGTGAGGGGAAGCAGTGGTCTACCTGCTCTGGCCTGGTGGGAAATTAGAATGAAATAGAGAACATTACACACGTGAGAGGTTACCTTACTTATTGAACCACCCTCGTAGGATTGCTGAAATACATTAGATGGAATTGTATAGTGTATTCAGTCAGTGCTACAAAATCTAAACTGTTTAAGGTGCTATTTTTTCCACATCAGTTGATCCCAAATGTCAACTGTACTCCAATATGTCATCTAATGATTGATGCCCTCCCTCAATCAAAAAATTACACCATCCCTTAATACTTTCTAATAATGAAGACATTGATACATAGGTGGCAAACAGATATCATAGTTCCTTTCAATTAACAAATTAAAAGTGACACAGTGAAACCATGACAGCAGTAGCATTATGAGTCTTAGTGTCATCATAAACATGCCCTACACACTTGATATAGATGTCATCATTCAGTCACACCCAACTCTTCACACCTTCCCTCTGTATTTTCTGGATCATAGGTGGTGGTGATGCAGCAGCAGGTGCATGGAATTTAAGCTGGATTGAATTGGGGACAGGTGGGTGACAGAAATGCCAGATATATGTATGCATCACCCAAGACACTGAAATATATTGAGTTCCTGCCCTCCAGTCCTGCAGAAGATCCCTTTCTGGCAATAATGCCTCCATAGGGACAGAGGGCCTAACACCATCTGAAGATGGGTTCAGTATGATTTCCTGATGGACCGGATGCCAGCGGTCAGAATACGGACAGCGGGATCCTGACCATCAGAATTACTACAGCCCCCTGCAAAGTGCCCTAACCATCCTCTGCCCATTACCCTAACCCACCCCTGTGGGTGCCTAAACCTAACCCTCCCTGGTGGTGCCTAACCCCCCCTTCCCTGCTGCTTAAACCTAACCCTCCTCACTTGGTGCCTAACCCTAACTCCCCTTTGAAGTGCCTAAACCTAACCATCCCTCTCTGGTACCTAACCCTAAACTTCCCGTCCCTGTACCCTAACTCCTCTTCTCATGCCTAAAGCTAACTTCCCCTCCTCACCTGCAGCAGGACGCCAGCTGGTGTCTTGCTGAAAGGACTTTCGGGATTACAGCTGTCGATATTTTGACGCCGGTATCCTGAGCGGTGTCGGTATCTAGACGCTGGGTTTGTGGCGTCCTTCGGGATTCCGACGTCGGTATATCGACCGTTGGGATCCCGTCCTTCGGGAAATTAACTGCATCCCCTGAAGACAGCATTAGGCAATAGGAACAATCTTTCTGAAAAGCCAAGTTTTTCCATGCTTGGTATATTGGGGGTAATTCCAAGTTGATCGCAGCAGGACATTTTTTAGCAGTTGGGCAAAACCATGTGCACTGCAGGGGGGGCAGATATAACATGTGCAGAGAGAGTTAGATTTGGGTGGGTTATTTTGTTTCTATGCAGGGTAAGTACTGGCTGCTTTATTTTTACACTGCAATTTAGATTGCAGATTGAACTCACCACACCCAAATCTAACTCTCTCTGCACATGTTACATCTGCCCCCCCCTGCAGTGCACATGGTTTTGCCCAACTGCTAAAAAAATTCCTGCTGCGATCAACTTGGAATTACCCCCATTGTCCACTGCAGTATAACTCCTGTATTTGGCATTTCTTAAATAGCAGCCATACTTTAATCATGAGCATACTGCCATTTCCATATGATTTTAGATAGGAAAGCCCTTACAAGAAGGACCCTTTCTCTATCAATTTCTATACTTGTCAGCAGCATTCGGTCACACTTCATGTCATTTGAGAGCCAAAAGCAAGTGAAAGAGGTATTGTGGGCCCCATTTAAAGGGTTCCGGTATGAAAGATAGATAGTGTCTAGTTAGACAGTCAATAGATAGACACCATATGTTAGACAGACATAAGGTCGACAGGGTCAAAAGGTCGACATGGAAAATGTTGACAGGTCAAAAGGTCGACAGGATCAAAAGGTCGACATGAAATGGTCGACATGAAAAAGGTAATTGTGTGGATAGTTTTGTCATCTGGGACCCCCAATTGTAGAAAGGCATACGCTCGCCACGCTTCGGGCACGGTGGCTCGCTGCGCTCGCCACAAGGTTTATAACCAACTCTATGCCGACATGGATAGAGAAAGTATGAAATAATCCAAAAATATGTTACATTAAAAAAAAACATTTGTCTATCTTTTTTTATGTCGACCATTTTCATGTCGACCTTTTTACCATGTCGACCTTTTGACCTGGCGACCTTTTCCATGTCGACCTTTTGACCCTGTCGACCTTTTAAACCTGTCGACCTAATGTCTGTCTAATATATCGTGTCTATCTATTGACTGTCTAACTAGACACTGTCTATCTATCAAACGGATAGGCATTTAAAGCTAGGAGTACATCCACCTACACAAGAAGGATTGGCACAAACCATTTTGCAATGCAGGGGTGCCAGTTCCATTTTTTTTTCTTTCTTTGGCACGGAGGGTTAGGATGGCAAGCCTTGCTATAGGTCCAAATAATATACTTAGGGGGACATTTACTAAGCAGTGATAAGAGCGGAGAAGTGAGCCAGTGGATAAATTGCCCCATCAACCAATCAGCAGCTCTGTATCATTTTATAGTATGCAAATTATAGATGTTACTTCAGTGCTGATTGGTTGATAGGGCAACTTCTCCACTGGCTCACTTCTCCGCTCTTATTACTGTTTAGTAAATGTCCCCCTTAATGTTTTATTAGAATGGTCTCTATACCCCACGTTATTTTAGTGCTTAGTTCGGAAGGGATAATTATCGTTTCACTCAGATACCTACAGCATTTCATGTACTGTTGAGGTACCAACTTCTTACTTTTCCTTACATCTGTGTGTATTATAAACAGAAAACATTACATATACATCAAGCATGATTGCCAAAATGTAGTTACCAGGTATGAAAAACAAGGAAACATGATTTTTAAGCATGAAACCAGTCTCAGACCTCCCAACATTTGTTCCACAAAGCAGTGGAGTTAGTACCCATATCAAAGTGAGTAGTACTAGTCAGGGGTGGTCTTCAGTATGCCGGCAGTCAGGCTCCCGGCGACCAGCATACCGGCGCCGGGAGCCCGACAGCCGGCATACCGACACTTATTCTCCCTCGTGGGGGTCCACGACCCCCCTGGAGGGAGAATAAAATAGTGTGGCGCGCGCGCCACCGTGCCCGTAGCGTGGCGAGCGCAGCGAGCCCGCACGGGGCTCATTTGCGCTCGCCACACTGTCGGTAAGCCGGCGGTCGGGCTCCCGGCGCCGGTATGCTGGTCGCCGGGAGCCCGACCGCCGGCATATCGTAGTGAACCCCTAGTCAGTGCTTCCAAGGTGTTGGGCTGTCTCTGTATCATTCCCTTTAAATGCAGTACCCCTTCACTGCTGCTCAAGTAGTCCTAATCTGGAAGGCGATGCAGAGCCCTGAAATAGACCTATCTCGCCTAAATCGGGACAGTTGGGAGGTATGCAGTCTATGGGTCAGAATGTCAGTCCAATTATAAGTTTGAACTTGAGATTCAGAAAGCCCTTCATATAGCATAAGTGCTGAGTATTTGTACAAGTGAACACAAACAAAGTATACCAGCGAAAAAATACCTTACTGACAAGGAGTGAAATACGAGCTTAGAGGGTAATAGCATGTCACTTTTTGGCTATTATTCCATACTGGGCAGGTTAGACCTCTCCTCCTGCAACTGCTAGTACTATTCAATGAGCTATTGTTTTTAAATACTGAGGCCCAACCACTTCCTCCCACTGTTTGACATCACCAGGAAATCTCTGCTAATGGTTCGGGAAATTAGCGGAAAGCCTTGTACAACAGGATCCTGGCTGGGCTTTTAACACCTGCACTGCCAGGTTGTTTGCCAAGATGAAAGTGTGTTCCAAACACAAATTAGTATTTGTATAGACATTATTTTATACTACTGGAATGATGCTGAATTTTTCTCCTCTCTCTCATATGTATGCTAAGTGGCATTATCAAGGTGGACAAGGAAATGTTTCTACTAAAGTTTATCCTGTCAATAACAAAATGACCTACGTCTTACTCAGATGTTCCAGCGATACTAGTCTTGCGCAATTAAAAAATACTTTGCCATAGTAGTGTCTGTCATTGTACACATATTTGTGGTTTTAGTTTGCCATCTGGGAAAATTGCAAATTCTATCAAGAGAGCTCCCAAAAAAATTAGGATTCTTCGGCACATTCCTGGAGAGTCAACATATATGGGCCCTCATTCCGAGTTGTTCGCTCGTAGATTTTCATCGCATCGCAGTGAGAATTCTCTTAGTGCGCATGCGCAATGTTCGCACTGCGACTGCGCCAAGTAACTTTACTATGAAGAAAGTAAGTTTACTCACGGCTTTTTCATCGCTCCGACGTTCGCATTGTGATTGACAGGAAATGGGTGTTACTGGGCGGATGCACAGCGTTTTAGGGGCGTGTGGCTGAAAACGCTACCGTTTCCGGGAAAAACGCAGGAGTGGCCGGGGAAACGGTGGGTGTGCCTGGGCGAACGCTGGGTGTGTTTATGACGTCAGCCGGGAACGAAAAGCACTGAACTGATCGCACAGGCAGAGTAAGTCTGAAGCTACTCAAAAACTGCTAACTCGTTTGTGATAGCAATATTGCGAATACATCGGTCGCACATTTAAGAAGCTAAGATTCACTCCCAGTAGGCGGCGGCTTAGCGTGTGTAACTCTGCTACATTCGCCTTGCGAGCGAACAACTCGGAATGAGGGCCATGATTTTTACACAACTATGGCCACAACTTGGTATTGTGTGTGGGGGGGGAGGAGATATACGGCTGACAAGGGCTTTTTCAACAGTGATGTCAGCAGAAGCTCTCTCCCATACACAGCACCTGGGATGGGAATCTCCACTCAGCGTGCTGACAAGCTGGTGTCAGCAGAGCATTGGAAGTGGGACCTCTTATCTTCCCCTTAGGCCAGTGGTTCCCAAACTTTTGTGAGTCACGGCACCCTGGAGTGTCAGATTTTTTTTCACGGCACCCCTAGGCCACAAGTTTCTTATTGATAAATTTCGAAAAAAATATTAGATTAAGTAAATTATGTTTATATGTCATCCTTAGGGTCAGTTATGTGGTGAGGGACAAGATTTGCTTCTGTTTGTCCACATATTTTATTACTGGAAGCCATCAGCACTGGTTTTGCCTATTAAATTGACAATAAATAGTTTGAATTGGTCCTTGACCACCAACCTGAGGCACCCCTGCAAGTGTCCCGCGGCACCCCAGGGTGCCACGGCGCACAGTTTGGGAACCACTGCCTTAGGCTCTTGTCAGCAGGCAGCATCAGGGAAGAACAGAAAGCAGCAAGCGGGTAAAGTGAACCAGCTGTGTACGGTATATCGCTGCTTCTAATCCATAGTGATAAGACACCCGCCAACCAGGTATATCACTGGTCCCTGTAACCATCGCTGCCCATGTGAGAATTATTGGGGGACTATATACCAGAAACAGTGCAATATACATACTAAGCATTTTCTCATTACAACAACCTGAAGCCCTTTGGATATCAGATGGTAGTATATGAAGTGATTATCTCTAAATGAGGCCACTAGTCTAGCAAACCTGTTACCAAATGGGGTTTAGGACTCTAGTTCGACACCCATTGGTTGACAGTGGATAGGCCGACACTAGAAATATGTTGACATGGCCATTAGGTCGACATGAACAAGGTCGACGTAAAAAATGTTGACATTAGTATTATATTTCTCATACGTCCTAGAGGATGCTGGGGATGCTTCAAGAACCATGGGGTATAGACGGGATCCGCAGGAGACATGGGCACTTTAAGACTTTAAAAGGGGTGTGAACTGGCTCCTCCCTCTATGCCCCTCCTCCAGACTCCAGTTAGCTTCTGTGCCCAGTGAGACTGGATGCACACTGAGGAGCTCTCCAGAGTTTCTCAGAAAAAAGACTTTGGTGGTCATTCCGAGTTGTTCGCTCGTTGCCGATTTTCTCTATATTGCGATTAGTCGCTTACTGCGCATGCGCAAGGTTCGCAGAGCGCATGCGCTTAGTTATTTTACACAAAAGTAAGGTATTTTACTCACGGAATAACGAGGATTTTTCATCGTTCTGGTGATCGGAGTGTGATTGACAGGAAGTGGGTGTTTCTGGGTGGAAACTGGCCGTTTTCTGGGCGTGTGCAAAAAAATGCTGGCGTTTCTGGGAAAAACGCGGGAGTGTCTGCAGAAACGGGGGAGTGTCTGGGCGAACGCTGGGTGTGTTTGTGACGTCAAACCAGGAACGAAACTGACTGAACTGATCGCAATGGCTGAGTAAGTCTGGAGCTACTCAGAAACTGCTAAGAATTTTCTATTTGCAATTCTGCTAATCTTTCGTTCGCAATTCTGCTAAGCTAAGATACACTCCCAGAGGGCGGCGGCTTAGCGTGTGCAATGCTGCTAAAAGCAGCTAGCGAGCGAACAACTCGGAATGAGGGCCAAAGTTCCTGCTGCGATCAACTCAGAATTACCCCCTCTGTCTGTGAAGCATGCAGACTCCTGATTATAGCAGAGTTTGTATCCAGCTGGAAGTACTGGACCTGGACTGCAGAGTTCAAATGAAATGTATTGTTTCCATTCCCTTTTGCTGAAACCGCAATTCCCTTTGCAAGTCCTGAGTATGCAAAACGCTAGAGTTCCCTCCAAAACTGGACCTGAAAGCAGTCATGACAGTACAGATCAGATCAACTGAACGGTCAGGATCCAAATGGGAGTCAGTCAGCGGTCAGATGTCTTCTTTGACCAATCCCAGAGTACCTAGGGGTATAAAGTTCCTTCAGCTACTTCCTTCCTGATCGCCAGTGCTTTGTTGTCTCCAGAGCTGCAGTAAGCTACTTTGTATCTTCCGGCGTGCATTCACCAGTCAAACATCCATCAAACACTCTCTGACTTCTATGCCACTGGTGCCATTCCAGTGTTAACCTGCCACAGTTGTTCCTTTATCACTGGTGCCATCTCAGTGCCAGCTGCCGAATCCATTTCTGTATTGCTGGTCCCATCATAGTGTAAAGCTGCAGCAGTTGTTTCTGTATCGTTGGTGCCATCCCAGTGTCAGCTGCCGCATCTAAGTCTGTATACCTGGTACTTCTCTGAAACCCAGAAATCCTGTATAGCTTAGTACTGCTCCGCATCCCAGCATCTAATGAGCCCTACACACTGCGCGATATTAGTGAAAGATATGAACGATCTCGTTCATTGATGAACGAGACACTGTTCATAACTTTCAGTGTGGAGGCACCAGCGATGAACGATGCGTGGCCCCGCGCTCGTTCATCGCTGGTGCCCCGTCGCCTTTGCATGCAGGCCAATATGGACGATATTGTCCCTATTTGCCTGCACTTCTATGGAGGCAGGTGACGGGGGGAGTGAAGAAACTTCACTCCCTCCGTCACTGCCTCCCCGCCGCCGGGACGCCCGTCGGTCGTATCCGCTGTCGGGCAGCTCGGTGGCGGGTCGCTCAGTGTGTAGGGCCCATAAGTCTCTGGTCATAACCCAGTAATCCTGTATAGCTGGTACTGCTCCGCATCCCAGCATCTAAGGGTGTGTACACACGGTGAGATTCGGACTTAACCGATTCTCACTGTGCGACAGGGGCCGGGTCGGCACTTAGCCAGTATCGCAAGCACATAATGAGTGTGCTTGCGATCCTGGTTCTGTGCGATTTTGGCTAAGTGTCAATCTTGACTATCTCTTCTATAGAGATAGTCAAGATCGACTTGCCTGCACAGTCTATTTTTTCTGCCGATGCCGATCGCGCGGGGCCGCGCATCGGCATCGAATCGGGATCGCAAGGTGACTGTCACCTTGCGATCTGCACTATCTTTTCTTCCGATTCTGACTATATAGTCAGAATCGGAAGAAAAGATCTCACCGTGTGTACACACCCTAAGTCTAACTAGTTGGTTGTAATCCAGCATTCCTGTATAGCTGGTACTGCTGCACATTCCAGCATCTAAATCTAAGTAGCTTGTTGTAACCCAGTAATCCTGTATAGCTGGTACTGCTCAGCATCCCAGCATCTAAGTATAAGTAGCTAGTCGTAAACCAGCATTCCTGTATGGCTGACACTGCTCCGCATTCCAGCATCTACGTCTAAATAGCTGGTCATAACCCAGCAATCCCTTATAGCTGGCCTGGTACTGCTCCGCATCCCAGCAATCCTGTGTAGTTGGTACTGCTCCGCATCCCAGCAATCCTATGTAGCTGGTACTGCTCCACATCCAAGCAATCCTGTGTAGCTGGTACTGCTCCAGATTCCAGCAACCCTGTGCACTTGGTACTGCTTCGTATCTCTACAGAAGCTACATTGTTTGCTCTGATAGTGTGTAATTCACAATCAGAGTGGCTGGGCCTCTACCTGCCTTCCAAGATTCCGGAGACACCTGCCCAAGGGAACCAGGTTGTCCCTGCTCAAAGGCATCTAGAATCATGGGGCCCAGGGCAGCTGCCCAGTGTGCCTATATGTTATGATGGCTCTGGTCATGGTATATCCGTTCTTAAATACAATGAAAACATGAAAATCCAATTTTTCAGAAGTGCATTTGTGAAAAAGTGCATTTCACTACTACATGAATAGATCTACGTACAGTATATTTCTTCATACAAATCCTCATTCCTTCCTCTTGGGGTGACACCAGTGGTGCAAGTAGAAAAAATGTCTTACGGGTACTGTGTGCGCGCGCCGAAGGCGCGCGCGCACAAACAAATGGGTGTGGCCAAATGCCACATGGGGCGTGGCCAATGAAAATGGGGGCGTGATACTCATATGGGGGGAGGGGCAGATACACGTATGACCCCAATAGTGCCAGATACACATTGCCCCACAGTGCCAGATACACATTGCCCCACAGTGCCAGATACACAAATGCCCCCAGAGTGCCAGATATACATTGCCTCACTGTGCCAGATACACAAATGCCCCCAGAGTGCCAGATACACAAATGTCCCCAGAGTGCCAGATACACATTGCCTCACAGTGCCAGATACACATTGCCCCACAGTGCCAGATACACAAATGCCCCCAGAGTGCCAGATATACATTGCCTCACAGTGTCAGATACACAAATGCCCCCACTGTGTCAAATATACATTGCCCCCCAGTGCCAGATACAGAAATGCCCCCACAGTGCCAGATATGCCTCCAGTGCCAGATACACAAGTATGCCCCCAGTGCCAGATATGCCCACAGTGCCAGATATGCCCCCAGTGCCAGATACAGAAATGCCCCCAGTGCAAGATACACAAGTATGCCCCCATTGCCAGATATGCCCTCAGTGTCAGAAATGCCCCAGTGCCAGATACACATGTCTCCGCAGTGCCAGATATGGCCACAGTGCCAGATACACATGTCCCCCCAGTGCCAGATATGCCCCCAGTGCCAGATATGCCCCCAGTGCCAGATACACATGTCCTTCCAGTGCCAGATATGCCCCCAGTGCCAGATATCCCCCAGTGCCAGGTACACAAGTCCCCCCCAGTGCCAGATATGCTCCCAGTGCCAGGTACACAAGTCCCCCAGTGCCAGATATGCTCCCAGTGCCAGGTATACATGCCCCCCCAGTGCCAGATATCCCCCAGTGCCAGGTATACATGACCCCCCCCAGTGCCAGATATCCCCCAGTGCCAGGTATAAATGCCCCCCCAGTGCCAGATATCCCCCAGTACCAGATATGCCCCCAGTGCCAGATAGCCCCCAGTGCCAGGTATACATGCCCCCCCTCCCCTGCTCACCGCTGCCGCTGCCGTCGCCGTCCTGTCTGTGTGAGGGAAGGAGAGCGCAGCCTGCACCCTCTCCTTCCTCTCAGTCTCCGGCGGGTGTCTCAGTTTAATTCTGCGCCGATCTGTGAGCCAATCAGAGCTCGCGGGTGCGAGCTCTGATTGGCTCACGGATCGGCGCTGAATTAAACTGAGACACCCGCCGGAGACTGAGGGGAAGGAGAGGCGCAGGCTGTGCTCTCCTTCCCTCACATCAGCGGCGGTGCGGCGGGGACGGCGGGGAGCAGCAGAGGGAGGGAGGGAAGAGGAGCGGCGGCCCGTCGGTGTGGGTACGGCGTACCCACGGCTAAATTCTTACGGGTACGCCGTACCCACCCGTACCCACACACTTGCACCACTGGGTGACACAAAACTATTTCCTTAGCCTTTTGCTCTTGAGGTGTATTTCTTTTCTTGATGAACTAATCAACTCCTTGTTCCAGCATCACATCCACACTGATGACAAACAAGTCAACCTCTCCTCCCTTGTTGCCTCCCTGCTGCCTCCTCACAATTGTCCCAACATACCTTAAAGTTCAACATGTGAGAGTGTCACCTAACCCTGAACTCTCCCCAGATCTCTCTCATTGTGGACACTACATTGTCCTGTTTCCCATGTCGGAGCTCTGTAACCCTTATCTTATCTTTTCTTTATCCTAAAAGGGGGTACACATGGAGAGATCCGTGCTTAAATTATAAGCAATCTCCTTTATTCCTCCAGTCTTTTTCTCATACCAGTCACTTCCAAGTTTTTTCACTCTTCATTTTACCAAAACTGTCAAATAACTCTCTGACACTTTATTTATTGGAACCTCCTCTTTTTAGCCTCCCACTGTCACTTTAATAGGCTAGAGAACAAACTGATGGTGTTCAATGGTCAGAGCGGTACAGAAACTGTACAACATGATGGATGTGCATCTGCGCCGTTTGGGGCTGTTTGAGTCAGTAGTTAGCTGCGCACATGAGGGATAGATTCTTGCACATTTCTAATAATGAATGAGTAATAACACATGGATAAATAATGGACATATGTAACAGCATAGTCTTAACACAGTCTAGGGTCTGGCATACTGGCAGGCAAATGGTAAAGTATGTGATAAAGGCACTGGGAAAGTTATAAGTGGGAAATATGTTTGTCCCAGGCTTCTGACCTATATGAGTTACAACCTCAGGAAACTGTCTGTTTCTGCAAAACAGACTTAGGGGGACATTTACTAAGCAGTGATAAGAGCGGAGAAGTGAGCCAGTGGAGAAGTTGCTCCATCAACCAATCAGCAGCTCTGTTTAATTTTATAGTATGCAAATGATAGATATTACTTCAGTGCTGATTGGTTGCCATGGGCAATTCTCCACTGACTCACTTCTCCGCTCTTATCACTGCTCAGTAAATGTTCCCCTTAGTTAGATTTTAGGAAGTAGTAAAAGGCGGTTAAGGGTTTCTGGGTGTATAAATGGGAGAGAGAGAGAGAGAGAGCAGACTCCATAATTAGGCTCATTTTGGATCTTCAGCCTGAGAGCAGGCTAATTAATTAGTACCTGCATCTCTAATACCCCTTTCACAACAGCCTAATTTCCCGGGTTGACCCCAGCAACAACTCGGGTGTAGCGCTGGTGTGAAAGGGTCCCGGGACAAAATCCTGGGAATCATGCCCCGGCATTTCAACCCTGCTATGTACCAGGGTTGTTCCCGGGATCTTCCAGGGATCCTGGCCAATGTGAACGGTGCATGGACATGTCCCGCCTTCCCGGGTTGCCTCTGTTGATGCTGATTGGCTATGCAGGGCACTTTCTGGTGTTGTGATTTTTCAGAGACGCGCAGAGGCATCACACAGCGTGGAGGTTGGTACTTGCAGCTCTGTGACACAACAGACCCCCGCAGCGCTTTTTAACCCCTGCATCCCTGCAATGTCTTGGACAAATGAAGAGGTGAGGGAGCTTTTAAGCATTAGAGGGGAAGAGGAGATCCAACGCCAGATCACAGGCACTATAAAGGATGCCCAGATATACCACAACATAGCAAAGACCCTGGCCTCGCGGGGCATCATCCGTAGCCAACAAGTGGTAAATAAGCTGAAAGGGCTAAAAAAATAGTTTAACTGCATCCATGACCACAACCGGAACAAAAGTGGGGCTGCAAGGCGCAACTGGATGTTTTATGAGCAATGTGCATCAATTTTTGGCAACACTGCGCTCAGTGACCCCATCAGCCTGTCATCCTCCATCTCTGCCACTCCCTCACCCTTTGCGGTTGCTGATGAGAGTGAGTCCAGCATGGAAAGTACCCAATGTGGGTCATCAAACATCATCCCCCATACCATAACCGCCCACCATAAAGTTTACTGTCGCAGAGTGTATCTAGTGCAGGTGGAAGGAGGCCACAAACAAGTATGATCACATTACTGCTTTTTCTTATATGCCCTTTTACTCCTCTTGCAGTATATACAGTTCCCAAGAGGAAACGCAAAGCCACCAAAGTGGAGCTTGCTTCACGGGCAATGACCAAGGTGCTGGTTGAAGAATTGCGCGACATAGACAACAACATGCAGCAACAGGAGGATGCCCGCCAACTCCGTTTTATAGAGGCGGTAAGACAGCTGCAGCAATCCTTCATAATGGGACACCAAGAACGCATCTTGTGCGACTACCAAGACCGGCAATGTCAGTTCCTGGAACGCATCTTGCCTCGCATTCAGGGTACCCATATGTACCCAGCTATCCTGCCCCTCCTTGAGGTCCCTACTATGACCCCCCTAACCCTAATCCATCATCTCCAGATTACAAAGTATATAGGCAACTGCCATAGGCAGTCTTTGCCTTGGACTGTATATCTAACTTTGATAGTTTTGGGCTGTTATAAGTCACAATTTTCATGTTTGGGGTGTGGGGGGGGGGGGGGAGTTTGGGTTTGGTTATGTTTGTGTTTTATATTAATATGTTTGCTATGTGTTCCCCACATGTTATCATTTTATGCCAAGTTTTACTCTATATATGCCTATGCATTTAACAGGTTAGATTTGTACATGTCACAACTGAGGGCCTGAGCTGACGGGAGGCAGCCTCAGTTGTAGGGGCTGAGATGTACCGGAACCTGGGAGGTTGTATCAGACCCCTGGACATGTAAGTAACATGAATAATAACTGCCCGAAGGCGTGACCACGACAACTTGGATAAAAGTCAATGATGTTTATTATGACAACTCCGCAACACAGCAGCAGTAAAAGAAAACATAAAAGTCAGCAAAGAATAAATACAGTTCCTGGGTACTACAGGGTGGCAGGAGCCACAGGGCACTGGTAGTGTGAGATAGTTCTTATAATCTTCTAGATGGAAAGTCCTTACCAGGCCCGACTGTAGCAATGGAGATAACCCAGGATTGTACCAGCTGGTGTTCCAGGAAAAGCTGGGTTGCTGAAGATAAAACGGCTGCTGTGGATACTGGCTGGAACCAGACTGTTGTTAGCACGGAGTGGATACTGGCTGGAACCAGTTAAATAATAAATGAAGCTTGAGAGCGATGCAATATGAATGAAATGTAGAACTTGAGAGCGGAGAAATAATAATACCGGTGGAGAGTGGTAAAGTGTAGAAAGGACACCGGCCCTTTAAGAGAAGCTGTACTCTGCTGGAAGCTGGGCTGGAAGCAGGTAATGTTGTAGCTGGAAACAGATGAATCCACAATGGATCGGAGAGTCAGGCTACACCGCAGGTGGAATGCTGGTGCGGGTCTCTATGGTGGAAGTCTTGAGACAGGAGCTGGAACCTGGAAGACAATCACAGGAGAGAGACAAACAGGAACTAGGTTTGACAACCAAAGCACTGACGCCTTCCTTGCTCAGGCACAGTGTATTTATACCTGCAGCAAGGAAGGGATTGGCTAGGCAATTATGCAGATTATCAATACTGAGAACAGATTGGTGGAAATGATCAGCTGACAGAATCCAAGATGGCTGCGCCCATGCAGACACTTGGAGGGAAGTTTGGTTTGTAATCCATGTGGTAATGAAAACAGTAATGGCGGCGCCGGCCACCGGAGACAGGAGGCGCCAAGCTGACAGGTGCACATCCAACCACGCGGACACAGCGGAGGCCGCGGCCGACGCAATCGCCACTCAGACACTCTGCATGCAGAAGCTCAGGGACGGCGGCGGAGGCCGCGGGAGACGCCATGCCAGGTGTAATATGGCGTTTACTGTGACAGCGTCTCAGAGTGACAGGAGAGGATACAGGAACGTAAACATCAGGATAACAGATGGGATTCGGTCCTGGAGCGCTGAGCCAGCCCTAGGAGGCATCTGATGGGTAAGAAATGGCGTCCAGATACCCGGATCGTGACAGCACCCCCCCCTTTAGGAGTGGCCCCAGGACACTTCTTTGGCTTTTGAGGAAACTTGGAATGGAATCTCCGGACCAAGGCAGGAGCATGGACATCAGAAGCATTGGTCCATGAACGTTCCTCAGGGCCATAACCCTTCCAGTCAATAAGATATTGTAGTTGACCGTAACGGTGACGTGAGTCCAGGATCTTGGCCACTTCATACTCAACGCCTCGTTGAGTTTGGACTTTCGGAGTTGGAGGAAGTGAGGAATGAAACCGATTCAAGATCAGCGGTTTCAACAGGGAAACATGGAATGTCCTGGGTATTTTTAAGAAGGGAGGCAACTGGAGTCTGTAAGCAACAGGATTGATGACTTGTTCAATCTTGAAAGGACCGATATAGCGAGGTGCAAACTTCATACTGGGAACTCTTAACCTCAAATTCTTCGTGGATAACCATACCCGATCACCCACCTTGAGAGCAGGAACTGCTCGACGCTTCTTATCCGCAAACTTCTTGTACCTGAACGATGCCTTGAGCAGAGCTGATCGTACGCTCTTCCAGATATTGGCAAACTGATGCAAGGTGATATCCACTGCGGGAACAGAAGTTGCTGGAAGCGGTTGGAACTCAGGGACTTTAGGGTGGAATCCAAAGTTAGTGAAGAATGGTGTTGAAGCAGATGAAGAATGATACTGGTTGTTATGACAGAACTCGGCCCAGGGAAGTAATTGAACCCAGTCATCTTGAGAGGAGGACACATAGATGCGGAGGAAGGCCTCCAAGTCCTGATTCACCCTCTCGGTTTGACCATTGGTCTGAGGATGGTAAGCCGTGGAAAACTTTAGCTTGACTTGGAGGACTTGACATAAACTTAGCCAGAATTTGGCTGTGAATTGAACTCCTCGATCTGAGATAATTTCTTCCGGAAGACCGTGGAGTCGGAAGATCTCTTGTATGAATACTTGAGCCAACTTGGAAGCTGACGGAAGACCGGTGAGAGGAATGAAGTGTGCCATCTTGGTGAACCGGTCAACTACCACCCAGATGGTATTGAACTTGTTGCACATGGGTAAATCTGTAATAAAATCCATCGACAAATGGGTCCAAGGTCGACGGGGAACAGATAGTGGAACCAGTTGCCCCGCAGGCGACTGGCGGGATACCTTATGTTGAGCACACTTTGGGCAAGATGCAATAAACTCCAAGACGTCCTTTTTCAGAGTTGGCCACCAATAGGACCTAGAGATAAACTCCAGGGTTTTTTGGATACCTGTATGTCCGGCAAAACGGGAAGCATGGGCCCAATGCATGAGCTTCTTCCTTAGCATCGGTTTCACAAAACTTTTCCCTGATGGGGGCGTAGAGTCCATCCCTACCGTGGAGAATGCCAACGGATTTATAATAGGATGCTTGTCTGAAGACTCTGACTCATTTTCCTGCTCCCATGAGCGGGAAAGGGCATCGGCCTTGCGATTCTGAGAGCCCGGACAGAACTGGAGTTTAAAGTCGAACCTGGAAAAGAAAAGTGCCCATCTGGCCTGACGAGGGTTGAGACATTGTGCGCCTTTCAGATATAAAAGGTTCTTGTGGTCTGTAAGTATGGTGATTGAATGAGAAGCTCCCTCCAACAGATACCTCCACTCTTCTAGAGCGAGCTTGATGGCTAGCAACTCCTGGTCGCCAATGGCATAGTTGCGCTCAGCTGGGGAGAACTTCCGGGAGAAGAAACTGCAAGGGTGTAAATGGCCATCTTTAGCCCTCTGAGATAACACCGCTCCTACTCCAACGGAGGAGGCATCCACCTCTAAGATGAAAGGGGAGTCGATGTCAGGCTGTTTCAGAACAGGCGCAGAGATGAACCTTTGTTTTAAAAGATGAAATGCTTGCATGGCTTCTTCAGACCACTTGGACGGGTTAGCACCCTTCTTAGTGAAAGCAGTAATAGGCGCCACAATGGTGGAAAAGTCTCGTATAAACTTTCGGTAATAGTTGGCGAACCCTAAGAACCTCTGGACCCCTTTGAGGGTTAAGGGTACTGGCCAATTTTGGATTGCTTGTAGTTTCTCAGGATCCATCTCTAGTCCGGAACCGGACACAATGTACCCTAGAAACGGAATGGACTTGACTTCAAAGACGCATTTCTCTAATTTGCAATAGAGATGATTGACACGGAGACGGGACAGAACCTCTTTAACCCAAAAACGATGTTCCTCTAAATCGTTGGCAAAAATGAGGATATCGTCTAGATAGACCACGACATGACGGTATAGAATGTCTCTGAAGATCTCATTGACAAAATGCTGGAAGACAGCTGGGGCATTGCTCAATCCGAAGGGCATGACGAGGTACTCATAATGTCCGTCACGGGTGTTAAAGGCGGTCTTCCACTCGTCACCCTCACGGATCCGGATGAGATTGTATGCACCTCTCAAGTCCAGCTTTGTAAAGATGGTAGCTCCGCTAACTCTGTCAAAGACCTCAGTAATCAGGGGTAAAGGATAACGGTTCTTGATGGTAATGTCGTTCAAACCTCTGTAGTCGATGCACGGCCGCAGACCACCATCTTTCTTTTTTACAAAAAAGAAGCCTGCGCCGGCTGGAGAAGAAGAAGGTCGAATGAACCCCTTTGCTAGGTTCTCTTTAATGTATTCCTCCATAGAATGCGTCTCAGGCAGAGACAACGGATAAGTTCGGCCTCGAGGTGGAACCTTCCCTGGAACGAGATCAATCGGGCAGTCCCATTCTCTATGAGGAGGAAGGATATCAGCAGAAGCTTTACTGAACACATCCGTGAAATCTTGATATGGAGGAGGTGGAACATCAGACGACCTGGGGGAGGAAGAACAGACAGGCAATACTTTAAACAAACATGTCTCAGCACAGGAGGAACCCCATGCCAGGATTTGCGTAGTCGTCCAATCAATTGTAGGATTGTGAAGACGGAGCCATGGAAGGCCCAGGACCACAGGATGTGTGGCTCTTGGAATCACTAAAAAAGAAATAAGTTCGGAATGAAGAACTCCCACTCTCAGACGAACTGGTAGAGTCCTTAAAGAAATAACTGCATCAAAAATTTTGCTGCCATCCACGGCAGTTAAAGAAATGGACGAAGGAAGTCTCTCGGTGGGTAGGGACCACCGTTTAACATAGGCTTCAGTAATAAAGTTCCCAGCTGCTCCGGAATCAAGGAGGGCAATGACGTTCCGATAACGTTGAGCAACTTGAAGCGAGACTGGGAGATTACAATCTTGAGGAGATGGAGAGGAGATCATTACTCCTAGCCGGCCCTCTCCTTGGCGAGCTAGGATTTGGAGTTTCCCGGACGTTTGGGACAGGCATTAATGGTGTGAGACGGAGCTGCACAATATAGACAGAGAGACTCGGAGAGACGTCTTCGGCGCTCAGCAGGAGTTAAACGGGAACGGCCAATTTGCATGGGCTCATCTTTAGTTGGTGACAGTTGGCGTGGAGGAGGAGCAGAAGATTTTGGAGCAGATGATCTTCCACGCTCAGTTGCTCTCTCTCTGAAACGTAAATCAACTTTCGTGCAGAGTGAGATTAGCTCATCTAACTTAGAAGGTAAGTCTCTGGTAGCTAACTCATCTTTAATACGCTCAGATAAGCCATGCCAGAATGCAGCATACAGGGCCTCGTCGTTCCATGCCAGTTCGGATGCCAGGATCTGGAACTGTATCAGATATTGTCCTACAGTACATGACCCCTGGCGTAAACGGAGAATCTCGGATGAAGCTGAGGTTACCCGGCCTGGCTCGTCGAAGATGCGCCTGAATGTTGAGACGAATGCAGTGTAAGAAGATAGCAGGGTGTCGGACCTCTCCCATAACGGTGATGCCCAATCAAGGGCTGAGCCACTGAGAAGAGAAATAATGTAGGCAATTTTTGTACGGTCACTAGGAAAATTGCCAGGTTGTAGCTCAAACTGAATCTCACACTGGTTGAGAAATCCCCTGCAGAATCTTGGAGATCCGTCAAATTTTGCTGGCGTTGGAAGATGAAGACGTGGAGCAGAAATGGGTAAGGTGGGTGGGGTTATAACTGGAGTCACTGTGGTTGACGCACCAGAAGCGCCTGATCCACGGAGAGTTGTCTGAATCCCATCCAGCCGAGTAGAGAGATCCTGGAGACAGCGGATGATGTGGCCCTGTGCAGCCTCCTGATGTTCTAGTCGGGCTGCCAGTTCTTGCATCGGCCTGGCCGCTTGATCCTGGTCTCCGGCTGGATTCATTAGGTCAGTGCTTACTGTCACAACTGAGGGCCTGAGCTGACGGGAGGCAGCCTCAGTTGTAGGGGCTGAGATGTACCGGAACCTGGGAGGTTGTATCAGACCCCTGGACATGTAAGTAACATGAATAATAGCTGCCCGAAGGCGTGACCACGACAACTTGGATAAAAGTCAATGATGTTTATTATGACAACTCCGCAACACAGCAGCAGTAAAAGAAAACATAAAAGTCAGCAAAGAATAAATACAGTTCCTGGGTACTACAGGGTGGCAGGAGCCACAGGGCACTGGTAGTGTGAGATAGTTCTTATAATCTTCTAGATGGAAAGTCCTTACCAGGCCCGACTGTAGCAATGGAGATAACCCAGGATTGTACCAGCTGGTGTTCCAGGAAAAGCTGGGTTGCTGAAGATAAAACGGCTGCTGTGGATACTGGCTGGAACCAGACTGTTGTTAGCACGGAGTGGATACTGGCTGGAACCAGTTAAATAATAAATGAAGCTTGAGAGCGATGCAATATGAATGAAATGTAGAACTTGAGAGCGGAGAAATAATAATACCGGTGGAGAGTGGTAAAGTGTAGAAAGGACACCGGCCCTTTAAGAGAAGCTGTACTCTGCTGGAAGCTGGGCTGGAAGCAGGTAATGTTGTAGCTGGAAACAGATGAATCCACAATGGATCGGAGAGTCAGGCTACACTGCAGGTGGAATGCTGGTGCGGGTCTCTATGGTGGAAGTCTTGAGACAGGAGCTGGAACCTGGAAGACAATCACAGGAGAGAGACAAACAGGAACTAGGTTTGACAACCAAAGCACTGACGCCTTCCTTGCTCAGGCACAGTGTATTTATACCTGCAGCAAGGAAGGGATTGGCTAGGCAATTATGCAGATTATCAATACTGAGAACAGATTGGTGGAAATGATCAGCTGACAGAATCCAAGATGGCTGCGCCCATGCAGACACTTGGAGGGAAGTTTGGTTTGTAATCCATGTGGTAATGAAAACAGTAATGGCGGCGCCGGCCACCAGAGACAGGAGGCGCCAAGCTGACAGGTGAACATCCAACCACGCGGACACAGCGGAGGCCGCGGCCGACGCAATCGCCACTCAGACACTCTGCATGCAGAAGCTCAGGGACGGCGGCGGAGGCCGCGGGAGACGCCATGCCAGGTGTAATATGGCGTTTACTGTGACAGCGTCTCAGAGTGACAGGAGAGGATACAGGAACGTAAACATCAGGATAACAGATGGGATTCGGTCCTGGAGCGCTGAGCCAGCCCTAGGAGGCATCTGATGGGTAAGAAATGGCGTCCAGATACCCGGATCGTGACAGTACAATTAAAACAAAGGATAAAACAGTGCAAACTTTTTGTTTATGTAAAATTGTTAACATTATCAATCATTTAACATCTCGTTGAGGTGGGTACAAATGGTTTCCCTAATGAGTTTGGCACTGGAAGAATGTTGCCCAACAAACGCCTCCGAATCTACACTAGAGGGTGTCACTTCAGGGTCCTTCACAGTCCACTCCTCTGGAAACTGTTCCTTCTGCAGCTCACATATGTTGTGATGGACACAGCAGGCCGCTACTACATGGGGCATAAACTTGAGGTCAACATCATTCCTCTTCATGAGGCAGCGCCAATGTCCTTTCAGGCAGCCAAAGGCATTCTCCACGACCATCCTTGCCGAACTCAGAGTGTGGGTGTATGCCACTTGGATGGGAGACAGCTGCAAATGCTGGGTGTACCCCTTCATTAGCCAGTGCCGTAAAGGGTAGGCTGCATCCCCAATAATGTGGACTGGGATGTCCACCCCATCCACAGTCTTTGATTTCTGAAAAGAAATACATGAGTATGAGCATAGCCAGCCCTAGGCATAGGCAAACTAGACAACTGCCTAGGGCATTTGGTATGCCTAGGGGCACAAGCAGCTTCTGCTGATTAAAATGATATGCAGCATGCCTATATTCTGTGTGTGACTGCAGCTGTATCTGTATACAAATTGCTAGAAATCACTGTAACGTAGCATTTCTCATGCAGATACAGCCACAGTCGCACATAGAATATAGGCAAGCCGCATATCATTTTAATCAGCAGAAGTTGCTTGTGCATCCTAGCCACATAGCAATGCAAATAAGACGCATTTTCATCAAAAAAGGTGCCCAACGTTAGCAGAGCTTCAAGCTGACTCACGCCAGCGGTCTTGTGAGTGCTGTGTGCAGGTGGGTTGGTTGTGCAGTAGTGTTCGGCATATGTGTAAGGGGCATTATGTCTGTCATGTATAAATGCATTAATAATGTGCGGCATATGTGTAAGGGGCATTATGTGTTTCTTTATGTGTATAAGTGCACTAATAATTTCTGCATATGTGTAAGGGGCATTAATAAAAGTTGGCATAATGTGTAAGGCACATAATGTTTATAAGGACATTAATAATGTGTGTCATATGTGTAAGGGGCATTACTGTGTGGTATTATGTGTATAAAGGCATTACTAATGTGTGGCATTTTGTGTATAAGGTGCTCTACTGTGTGGCGTAACATAGAAAGGGCACTACTACGTGGTCTAATGTGAATAAGGAGCAATATGACGTGGTGTAATGTGAATAAGGTGTAATATGGTGTGATGTAATCTGAATAAGGAGCAATTCAATGTGATGTAATGTGAGTAACGTATATAAGCTAAAGTGATACTACTGTGTGATGTAACATGAATAAAGGACACTATCGCATGATATAATGTGAATAAAGTTGCACTATTGTGTGGCGTAATTTGAATTGGGGGTACTATTATGTGGCCATGCCCCTTTCCAGCAAGAACGCACCCATTTTTGAGCTGTGCGCCGAATGTGCACACTGTTTCTATTTAAAATAAAGGGGGTTGAAGCACCATAAGGAGGACTGCTATGGGTGAGGGGTGATGGTGCTGGGAAAGGGGTACAGGGTCAGATGTGGCCACCAGCCAAAATCTTGCCTAGGGCATCATATTGGTTAGGGCCGGCTCTAAGTATGAGTATCACTTGATTGCTGAAACAGGTATGGGGGTGAAGCAGGTGACAGCAATCTACAGTGACTCCTATTTCAATAAACCTTGTAAAAGGAGGAACACTATAGGCCACACATATTCCATCACAATTGACAACCAAAAGTGAATTCTGGCAAATCCTTTAAAGAAACATTGGGGGGAGGGGGAGAATAAAAATAAATATGTATATATATATATATATACATATATATATATATATATATATATATATATATATATACATATATATATATATATATATATATATATATAGCTATCTATTTTTACCTCTCTGGGAAAAAGCCATCCACCCTGCTTGTACTCCGCAATCTTGTACAAATCGGAGTTGGCAAGAACACGAGCGTCATGTGCTCGCCCAGGCCAGCCAATATATACATCAGTGAAGCTAAAAGAAAGTTTTGAACAATTTTTAGAGCAATGAAAGGTACACTGCATTTAAAAAAAAAAAAAAAAATTGTCAAATTTACTTACCAGTATTTATGGTCGACCACAGCCTCTAAGACAATGGAATGCCATCCCTTGCGGTTATAATAATCCACCGGGTTGTCACGGGGGGAAATGATGGGGGTATGGGTCCCATCAATGGCACTGGCACACTGAGGGTACCCATGCCGCACAAAGCCTTGGATGGTGTCATCTAGGCGCTGCCCTTGCGGTAAGCAGATAAACCTTTTGTATAGTGTATCCAGTATAGCCTTCGTCACCTGGTGTTTAACACTGCAGACAGTGGAGATCCCAATACCGAACAAACAGGAGATTGTGCGGTACTCTCCTGGCGTAGCATACCACCACAGCGCAATCACCAGTCTCCTCCTTGGTTGGATGGGTGTCCGGTAGTGGGTGGTCTGCATAGTAAGTGCAGGGGTGAGTAGGTCCAGCAGGTATTGGAACGTTGGACGTGACATGCGAAAGTGGGTCATCCACTCCTCATCTTGATAAGACTCTACAGTCTCCATGAAAACATCACCATGAGGGCGGTCTCTGGTCCACATTCTTCGCTCGGCCGCGGTACTCATTTGCATAACAGAAGCCAGGGTCTGTAAAATCAGGGTTCTCCTCCTGAACAAATACTGGCACAGAGTTCTGGCCCTCTCTGCCAAAAATAAAGCTATCCTCCTCCAGGTATAACTCTGCACTATAGAGAACAGACTCAGAAGCGGCATCAGACTCTCACTCGCTGGGTCAAACAGCAGTAAAGCCCAAACAATTAGGAACACAGGCATACACAGTGGTGCTCCGTCGGCCATGATTGCAGCAATGAGGTGAGCAGGCCTGCCCTCCTCTCTCCCTCCCTCTCTGTAATGACCTCAACTTTGTGGGCGTTAAAAAAGGCCATTTCTAATGTCATTCTCGGGTTAGTCCCTGCATTTTTGGTATGAAAGGGGTATAAGAGGCTGATATAAGGTGTGTCAGAGCTTAACTCAGAGTCTCACCACCTGGGGAACAGGTAACAGGTTTATGAGACACTGTGATTTACTGACCGTGAGAAATGTGCATATACCTACATTTGTGGTAGGTAGGCTGACCATATTATCCCTTTAACCTGGGACACTCATGAATTACACAGGTTCTGTGGCTGGCTGACTATAGGCCTCCATTTCACCTGGTTTTAAGCAGCCACAGAACCTGTGTAATTCATGAGTGTCCCAGGTTAAAGGGATAATATGGCCAGCCTATGGTAGGGGAATATGTATTGTATGTGTAGGGATATCTGTACAGCCTGCCAACCATTAGGGGCCTGTCTGCTACCCAGGTAACCCATTCTAAACCTTTATTGTTCATTACATTTAGATTCAATAACTCTGTTTAGTGGTGTCCAGATTCTTGACAATCAGAGGAAGGGAACAGAGCACCCTATGTTTAATGCGGGCTGCAGCATCTGTATCTTAGTGGGCAGGTCTGGCGCCATGCTGTACTCAGCACATCACAGGAAGGTTGGGTTCTGTCATTGATGATGGAAATGACAAGTCCACTAATGATTTAGAAGTGAGGAGCCCACAGCTTGCTATCTGGGACATTATCACCACTAGAACTGGACACCAGGAGCTGATCCTGTCACCACAGTGGTGGTGAGCTTCTTTACTGTCCTTTTTGCACTAGTATTTTTAATATGGAGAAAGCTTATAGTGTTCTTACTATACGCTAGAGAACATAATTCAGGGGGCGTATACAATGGTATAATATCTGTTTTCCTAGGTGGAGAGGGCATAACCAGGACATGGAGGGAAGTGGCTAGTGTTTTGGAAGATTCCATCCCAAACTTAAGCAATTCTGTGCATAGGACTGCGTAGTATGGCACTGTGTTCATGTTGCTTGGGGCTGATGGACTCCACTAGGTAATGCCCCCTCTTTATTGGTTCCGCTTTAGGTCACGCCCCCTCTCTACATTCTAACTCAGGTAATGCATTCTCTAGAATTTGCCCCATATTTGCATATATCCTATAAGGTCTCGCATCTTGCCTCACAGTCCTCCACCTTTTTCATCCCTCTATCCTACTACACAGCTTCTGCACCCCCTTTTTTTCCCCATCCCCCACCTACCCAATACCCCTACCACTATTACTGCACAGTCTCATCCTCCTCAGGTTCCCCTATTGACTACTAAGTCCATTGTCCCACCTCCCCCTGATGTATCTTACCCCCTCCTTCTATTTATGACCCTCCCCCTATATATGTATGACCAATTTCTAAGCAAAACTTATAATATGGATGTTCCCCCAGGGGCGCTCGTATTCCCTAGTTATGGCCAGGTCAGGAACAAACAACATTGTGCATGGGACATAGCAAGGTTAGGTCATACTTGCCGACTTTATGGCTGATGTCTCTGGGAGAGAGCAGCCAGATCGACTCAGCAGGGGGTGGGGCAGTGACGTGACGAGCAGAGGGGGCAGGCCAGAGGCGGTATGGGGGTGTGACAGAGGATGAAAAGGGGAGTGGGTGATGTATCGCGCCATGTATGCCACGCCCCTCGCTGTGTAATGCCTCTATTACCGGCATTATACTGCAGGGGGCGTGGCTATGATGATGCGATTCAGGTTTGTATGTCTCTATCACCTGACACCCTTTACCCAGTGTTGCCTATCCTTCCGCATCCTGTTTGAAACTCCTGGTTCACTCTATTGTTTCCCACTGCCCTTGGGTTCTTCCGATTCTTTACTGCAGTTCAACTCAGCCTGCTCCGGGACCACCAAGAAGCTGCTGAGCAAAGACAGTCATTTGCTGCACTCACTGTGACTGAGAGATGAGATGATCTTTGAAGTATGTCTGTAATTTCTTACCAAATGTAGTAAACCAATAGTATTTAGGCAAAATATAGGTTCAAAAGTAGTTGAACAATATATATCTAATTAGAACATCAAAATAATGGCTATCTAGATAAGTGTGATCTAAAGGTAAATATTTCATGTTGATGTTTTGTGGTGATCTAAAAGCAGCCTGCCTAAATAAATACTGTACTATCAGGATCCCAAAAACAAGCTCATGTGACCGATGCACATGCTGTAGCATTACAGATAACAATCCATTCCAGCCTTCCAGGGATTGGAGTAAGTGATATTTTGAGTATTTGGTATCCGTAAGGGGGTGTAGTATGGTATGCCGGCGGCCGGGCTCCCGGCGACCAGCATACCGGTGCCGGAAGCCCGACCGCCGGCATACCGACAGCGTGGCGAGCGCAAATGAGCCCCTTGCAGGCTCGCTGCACTGCCATGCTGCGGGCACATCTAATACAAAAACAAAACATACTTAGCAACATATTCTCAGTCAACCTGGTCAAGATTCACACTGTCAAATTGGCATCACAAATATGGGAAGAGGTATAAAACCTTGAAGAGTGATTAAGTGGAGAGAGATAAGGTTCCAACCAATGAGCTTCTGTCATTTTTCAATAAAAAATGTAAAATGACAGTTAGAAGCTGGTTGGTTAGTAGTTTATCGCTCTCCACTTAATCTGTCTCCAAAGATTAATTTATCCCTTATCATGTAATTGTGCTGAGTGTGAAAAAATATCATCACAACGAGTAGCTGTAACAAAAAAGAAATTGAGCATTGCAGGCAGTAATGTTTTAGTGTTAATACTTGCAAAATTTCCCAAATATATTTTACTAATGTTATATACAGTAGAAACATCTTGCAACAAGCATTTAGACTTGCTCCCGTATTTTGCCACAATCCCCCGCTATCCCGCAAACTTTAATGCAACTCCCGGATTCCTACTGCACGCGCCTCCCAGTCCCCCAACCTCCCTTACCGGATTTACAGCATGTCACTCACCATGCTTTGGGTTAGCCCTCCGGAACCTGTCAGATTCCTGCACTGCAGTTTGGAGGAGTTTCTGTGCGATCTCCTCCAGTCACCAGTCCCGGCATCCACTTAGAGCTGGCAGCCCAGCACCACAGTCAGTGACAGGCAGCAGAACCACAGCGGTCCTATAATCTAACAGGTTGGAAGATCCGCAAATCGTGCCATTTTGGGGGAGGAGCCTAATAGAATGGTGCCTTCACTGCCTTGTCTTGCACGCAGCTGATCTCCCCTGCTTAGTGAGTGGGGAAGTGTGTGTGGGTGGGGGTGTTTTATATGTGTGTATGCATGCATGTACTAATAGATATTCAAATGGACAAACCCCCCTCCCCAAATGGGGTGGTCTTCAGTATGCCGGCGGTCGGGCTCCCGGCGACCAGCATACCGGCGCCGGGAGCCCGACAGCAGGCATACCGACACTTATTCTCCCTCGTGGGGGTCCACGACCCCCCTGGAGGGAGAATAAAATAGTGTGGCACGCGTAGCGCGCCACCGTGCCCGTAGCGTGGCGAGCGCAGCGAGCCCGCAAGGGGCTCATTTGCGCTCGCCACACTGTCGGTAAGCCGGCGGTCGGGCTCCCGGCGCCGGTATGCTGGTCGCCGGGAGCCCGACCGCCGGCATATCGTAGTGAACCCCCCAAATGAAACTCCTGTATTTGCCACTGGTATACACATAAGAGAGCCTGTATTACTGCCCCTATTAAAAGCTTCTCCACTGTCAGTGAGTAACTTGTTTTCTGAGGCTTACTCTTTCTCCCCTCACAGCTCCAAACGGTTCCGGTATGAATGGTCGACCATGTTATGGTCGACAGTCATTAGGTCGACCACTATTGGTCGACATTGACATGGTCGACATGGACACATGGTCGACACATGAAAATGGTCGACACGTGAAAGGTCGACACATGAAAAGGTCGACATGAGTTTTTTAACTTTTTTTGGTGTCGTTTTTTGTGTAAAGTGACTGGGAACCCCAATTAGTGCACCGCATCCCCTCGCATGGCTCGCTTCACTCGCCATGCTTCGGGCATGGTGCCTTCGCTCCGCTACCGCTTCGCTCGGCACAGATTACCGTTCCAATCGTAGTCCACGTGGATCGTAAAGTATGGAAAAGTTCCCCAAAAGAAAAAAAAGTAAAAAAACTCATGTCGACCTTTCATGTGTCGACCTTTCATGTGTCGACCATTTTCATGTGTCGACCATGTGTCCATGTTGACCATGTCAATGTCAACCAATAGTGGTTGACCTAATGACTGTCGACCATAACATGGTCGACCATGTGAACGGATACCGCTCCAAACCCCCCCTCCCTCTTCCCTATCTGCAGAACCCCCAGTACCCCACACAGATTCCCCTCTCCTGCTCGCTCTGTTTCCTCACAGCTCCAAACTCCACCTCTTCCCCATCCATGGCATTCCCTATTCCAATCTTCCTCCCACAGTATCCCCTCTAATGCTCGCTCTCACCCCTCGCAGCTCCAACCCCCCGCCCCTTCACCATCCGCTGCAAAAAAAATGAAAGAACATTAAAGTTTAAACTTTAAAGTAGTAGTTATCATCAAAGCTGGATTAATGTCTGTCACATGCAGGGGCGGATTGGGAACAAAAAGCAGCCCTGGAAAAATTTGTATTAGTGGCCACACATGGACAGCACCAGAGGTGTAAGGTCTTGCCATGGGCCATGACAGCAGCACCCTCCCCCCAAGACTTTCCAGATAGTGGGCATGTCCAGCATCAAGGGGGAAGTTAAAAGGAAATAAAATTAAATATTATGAGCACATTATATGATACACCTTCAGAATTTAGGTAACGATATAATTCTTTAGAAAGATATTTTCTTGCTTATTACACCAACCGTATCCCAATCACTATTCACTCAATCTTATATGTTAGCCAAGCAGGCAGACAGAGCATACACTAGATCATCTGCAATCACAGCTAAGTGGCAAAGTCATTCTCATATATGCTAATTATTTTGCATCTTATTCATTATGTCTATTAATAGGACCACATGTCCTCAAACAAAACAGGACCCGCGGGTGCGTCGGCCCACCGGGGATCTTCCCTGTAAACCCTATGGCCAATCCGCCTCTGGTCACATGTGTTAGTAACTTATACTGTATGTGTATAATGAAGTAGGTGTGATGTCGGCGTGTAGCCCTGCTGTGTAATGTAGGTGTGATGTTAGTGTTTAGTCCCAACAATAGACATGCCCATACAAAGAGATAAACACGCCCCTTGGGTGGACTGTGACACGCCCCCTCAGCGGCGTTCCGCACAGCACATTAGAGTGCAATCTATAATCTCCCTGAAACTACTTTTCAAAAGTAGGCAAGTATGCCCTAATGTGAAGCTAGACATGCCCTATGGGCGGAGCATAGCATGTCCCCTCAGCAAAGTGTCAACTATAATCTCCCTGAAACTAGGTTTCCTTCATCTCTGTCTACTTGAATCCATCGTCAGCTCTGCAGCAAGACTGATTATCTCCCCACCTTCCCACTCTGCCAGACTCTACAGTAGATCTGCATTCATTACAGAATTGGGGGCAAATGCAGGATTTCTGGAGGG
The DNA here is from genome assembly GCF_028390025.1 of Pseudophryne corroboree. Taxonomy (NCBI): domain Eukaryota; kingdom Metazoa; phylum Chordata; class Amphibia; order Anura; family Myobatrachidae; genus Pseudophryne; species Pseudophryne corroboree. The sequence continues at coordinate 508,823,112 of NC_086446.1, forward strand.
GGGTTTCTAAATGTAAAATTTTATAGTGAGTGTCACCAGCACATGAAGGATGCATCATTAGCATGTAACAAGCTATAGTCTGGCTCAAACAAAGTGCAGTGTATGTAATACAGTACTTCAGACATATGCAGGCCCAAAGATCACAGTAAATTACTTACCAGATTCTTTCTCTGGTGTGATGATTGAGCACTCAGATCCACTGGGCATGTGCAGCAGCTCATTCCGCCCTTTACCCTGCATGTAGTGGTTGCTGGCGAGGGTGTGAGAAAGGGAGGTTTCTGGGCAATTGGAAACCCCCCAGCTTTTGCCTTTGATTTACAATCCAGTTCAAACTCCTCACTAGGGAGGCCAATCGGGAATCAGGATTGAAAAATGAACAATCCTGGGATTGGTTTGTTTTCAATGCCACCCCACCCCGACCAGCCCAGCCCTGTCCAGCCCACAAAACTCACCATCATCTGGATGGGCGGGGGGAGGGTCTACTTGCTGACGGGCAGTGCGGAAGGTGAGGTCTGGCCGGCTGTCGTCAGACTGCGCAGCGTGACCTCTGACATCACGTCACACTGCACAGTGCGCCCAGCCGGAGGCAGGGGGAGCTGAGCAGGGAGAGCCAGGCAGCGCCAGAGCCTCCTGAGGACACTCAACTCTGCCCGGCATTGAAAAAAGAAAGGAGGCTGGCTAATCCAGAAATCCTCGGGATTGGAAGGTCCAATCCTGGAATTGAATCCCGGACAATTTTTGCCCAAAATCCCGGGATCCCAATGAATGGCAATTTGGAATATTTTGGCACCATATAAATAAAATGTATCTTACGTCCTAGAGGATGCTGGGGACTCCAAAAGGACCATGGGGTATAGACGGGATCCGCAGGAGCTTGGGCACACTGAAAAGACTTTGACTGGGTTTGAAATGGCTCCTCCCTCTATGCCCCTCCTCCAGACCTCAGTTAGACTCTGTGCCCAGGACTGACTGGACACACACTAGGGGAGCTCTACTGAGTTTCTCTAGAAAATACTTTATTGTTAGGTTTTTTATTTTCAGGGAGACCTGCTGGCTACAGGCTCCCTGCAGCGTGGGAGTGAGGGGAGAGAAGTCAGACCTACTTCTTCTTAGTTAAGGGCTCTGCTTCTTAGGCTACTGGACACCATTAGCTCCAGAGAGTTCGATCACTTGGTTCGCCTAGCTGCTTGTTCCTGGAGCCGCGCCGTCACCCCCCTCACAGAGCCAGAAGAAAGAAGCCGGGTGAGTATGCAGAAGGCAGAAGACTTCAGTGACGGCAGAAGACTTCAGTAACGAGGTACAGCGCAGCCGTAGCGCTGCGCTCCATGCTCCCACACACTTCACCAACGGCACTCACAGGGTGCAGGGCGCTGGGGGGAAGCGCCCTGGGCAGCATGTTACTGGGTCCTAGAGGCTGGCAGAAGGCTTTTCGGTGCCTGGGCACCGTTTTCCGTACCCCCGCCGGCATTTTCATTTTTAAATTTTAGCGGGCTGAAGTGCGCCGGGAAGGGGCGGGGCGTAGCCGCACAGCTCACCAGCGCCATTTTCTCTCATCCACGCCGCTGAATGAGACGCTGGCCCGGGACCTCCAAGCTCCATATCAAGTAACAGGGAGCAAATCGGGGGGGACACAGATATTTGGTGCAAAATGATTGTTGTTAATAGCAGCGCTTTCAACATATATTGTTTGGTGGGATATATGGGCGCTGGGGTGTGAGCTGGCATACTCCCTCTGTTTCTCTATCCAGGCTTCCTTGTGGGTCTGTCCCCTAGCTGAGGCAGTGTGTGTGTGTGTGTGTCGGTGTGTCGATACTACGTGTCGGCATGTCTGAGGCTGAGTGTTATTCCCCGGAGGAGGTTGCTGGGGGAGCAGATGCGGGTTTGGAATTAGCTCTGTTGGCGCAGCCGACACCTGATTTACTTACAATGTTAAGTACGCTTAATACAAATGTGGCCTCTTTGTCTGAAAGGTTAGATAAATCGGAGTCTCAGACGCAGGTGTGGAGGAAATCCATGGAGGATGCTTTGTCTCAGGTGCAGACCCCATCAGGGTCGCAAAAGCGGCCGTTTACCCAAGTGGTAGATACTGATACCGACACGGATTCTGATTCCGAGGTCGATTTCACTGAGGATGCTTTACATCCACGGCTAGTTAAGATTATTCAGTACATGATTGTGGCTATAAAAGATGTTTTACACATTTCTGATGAACCTGCGGTGCAGGAAACAAGGATTTGTTTGTTCAAAGGGAAAAAACCTGAGGTGAAGTTTCCCCCCTCTCATGAAATGAATACTCTTTGTGAAAAGGCTTGGGAGTCGCCGGATAAGAGGTGGCAGATTCCCAAGAGAATTTACATGGCGTATCCTTTCCCCTCTGATGACAGGGAAAAATGGGAGTTGTCTCCAAATGTCGACAAGGCTCTATCCCGGTTGTCTAAGAAGGTGGCGCTTCCGTCTCCTGACACGGTAGCTCTCAAGGATCCGGCGGATCGCAAGCTGGAGACGTCTCTGAAGTCCATTTTCGCTAATACGGGTGCATTGCTCAGACCTGCTGTGGCGTCGGTATGGGTGAGTAGTGTTATTGCTAAATGGGCTGAGAATTTAGCTGCTGATATGGATACCCTTGATAAAGATAATGTTCTTTTAACTCTTGGTTATATCAAGGACGCGGCAGATTACCTGAAGGATGCGGCGAGGGATGTTGGTCTCTTGGGATCAAGGGCCAGTGCCATGGCGATCTCGGCCAGGAGAGCGCTGTGGATCCATCAATGGAATGCTGATGCCGACTCCAAGAGAGCTATGGAAGCTCTCCCCTTCAAAGGTAATGTCTTGTTTGGTGACGGCTTGGCTGATCTGGTGTCTACCGCGACGGCGGGTAAGTCATCTTTTCTTCCTTATGTTCCCACACAACAGAAAAAGACACCACATCAGCAGATGCAGTCCTTTCGTCCATATAAATACAAGCGTGGAAAAGGTTCGTCCTTCCTCGCTTTAAAGGGTAGAGGAAGGGGAAGAAAGTCACCTGCAATATCAAGCGCCCAGGACCAAAAGTCCTCCCCTGCCTCTACCAAGTCCACCGCATGACGCTGGGGCTTCCCTGGGGGAGTCTGGACCGGTGGGGGGCCGTCTGCGGATCTTCAGTCAGGTCTGGGTTCAATCAGGCCTGGATCCTTGGGTCCTAGATATAGTATCTCAGGGATACAAGCTGGAGTTTCAGGAGGTGCCCCCTCACCGGTTTTTCATTTCGGCCTTACCAGTGTCTCTTCCGGACAGGGAGGTGGTGAAGGCAGCAATACAAAAGTTGTGTCAACAGAGGGTCATTGTTCCCGTTCCCCCGTCCCAATGGGGGGGAGGGGTTCTACTCGAGCCTCTTTGTGGTACCGAAACCGGACGGTTCGGTCAGACCGATTCTGAACCTAAAATCCCTCAATCCATACTTGAAAGTTTTCAAGTTCAAGATGGAATCTCTTTGAGCTGTGATTTACAGCCTAGAAGGGGGGGGGGGGGGGGACTTTATGGCGTCAGTCGACATAAAGGATGCCTACTTACACGTCCCGATATATCCTCTGCATCAAGCTTTCCTCAGGTTTGCGGTACAGGATTCTCATTACCAATTTCAGACGTTGCCGTTTGGGCTTTCCACGGCCCCGAGGATTTTCACCAAAGTCATGGCAGAAATGATGGTTCTCCTTCGCAAGCAAGGGGTTACAATTATCCCGTACTTGGACAATCTCCTGATAAAGGCGAGGTCCAAGGAACGGTTGCTGAGAAATGTGAATTTGTCTCTGTCCGTTCTGCGACAACACAGTTGGGTGCTAAATTTGCCAAAGTCTCAGTTGATTCCGACCACTTGGCTGCCCTTTCTGGGCATGATTCTGGACACGGAGTTACGGAGAGTGTTTCTTCTGGAGGACAAAGCTCTGGAACTGCAGACGATGGTCAGGGAGCTTCTGAGGCCGACAAGTGTGTTGATTCATCAATGTACTCGGGTTCTGGGGAAAATGAATGCGGCGTACGAAGCCATTCCGTTTGGCAGGTTCCATGCCCGGGTATTTCAGTGGGATCTGCTGAGCAAATGGTCTGGGTCTCACCTGCTCATAAGTCTATCTCCCAGGGCCAGGATTTCTCTCCTATGGTGGCTACAAAGTTCTCACCTCCTAGGAGGGCGTCGGTTCGGTATCCAGGACTGGGTCCTACTGACAACAGATGCAAGTCTCCGAGGCTGGGGCGCAGTCACCCAAGGAAGAAATTTCCAGGGGAAATGGTCGCTCCATGAATCTTGTCTCCACATAAATATTCTCGAGTTAAGAGCCATTTACAACGGCCTGCTACAAGCAAGAAGCCTTCTTCAGGGTCGACCTGTCCTGATACAGTCGGACAACATAACAGCGGTAGCGCATATAAACCGTCAAGGCAGAACAAGGAGCAGGGCAGCTATGGCGGAGGCCACAAAAATCCTTCGCTGGGAGGAACAGCACGTGAGCGCTCTGTCAGCAGTCTTCCTTCCGGGAGTGGACAACTGGGAAGCAGACTTCCTCAGCAGATACGATCTCCATCCGGGAGAGTGGGCTCTTCACCAAGAGGTATTTGCAGAAGTGACGAAGCGTTGGGGAATTCCGCTGATCGACATGATGGCGTCTCACCTCAACAAGAAGCTTCCAAGGTATTGTTCCAGGTCAAGGGACCCCCAAGCCAGTGCAGTGGACGCCCTGGTGACTCCGTGGGTGTTTCAATCGGTGTATGTATTCCCTCCGCTTCCTCTCATTCCGAAGGTACTGGGAATCATTCGACGAGCAAGGGTTCAAGCGATTCTCGTCGTTCCAGATTGGCCAAGAAGGGCCTGGTATCCGGATCTTCAGGAATTACTTGTGGAAGATCCTTGGCCGCTTCCTCTAAAAGAGGACCTGTTATTACAGGGACCATGCGTGTATCCGGACTTACCGCGGCTGCGTTTGATGGCATGGAAGTTGAGCGCCAAATCTTAGCTCGAAAAGGTATTTCCGGGGAGGTCATTCCCACTCTCCTTAAGGCTAGGAAGAAGGTTACGGCGAAACATTATCACCGTATTTGGAGAAAGTATGTTTCGTGGTGTGAGACTAAAGCTGCTCCTGTGGAAGAATTTCACTTGGGTCGGTTTCTCCATTTTTTGCAGGCAGGCGTCGATGCAGGCCTGAAATTGTGTTCCATTAAAGTGCAGATTTCGGCTTTATCTATTTTCTTTCAAAAGGAATTGGCTGTCCTCCCAGAGGTTCAGACTTTTGTGAAGTGTGTGATGCATATCCATCCTCCGTTTGTGCCCCCTGTGGCACCAGGGGATCTTGAAGTGGTCTTGCAGTTTCTTATGTCTTCCTGGTTTGAACCTTTGCGTAAGGTTGAGTTAAAGTTTCTCACTTGGAAGGTGGTAATGCTGTTGGCTCTGGCGTCTGCCAGGCGAGTGTCAGAGTTGGCGGCCTTATCTCACAAGAGTGCATACTTGATCTTCTATTCGGATAGAGCGGAATTGAGGACTCGTCAACAATTTCTGCCGAAGGTGGTTTCTTCGTTTCACATTAACCAACCTATTGTGGTACCTGTGGCTACGGATACTGTGGCAGTTCCAAAGTTTCTTGATGTTGTGAGAGCTTTGAAAATCTACGTCGCCAGAACGGCTGTTGCCAGGAAAACAGAGGCGCTGTTTGTACTGTATGCTTCCAACAAGATTGGTCATCCTGCTTCAAAGCAGACTATTGCACGCTGGATTTGTAGTATGATTCAGCAAGCTCATTCTTCGGCTGGGCTACCGGTGCCGAAGTCAGTAAAGGCCCATTCTACCAGGAAAGTGGGCTCATCTTGGGCGGCTGCCCGAGGGGTCTTGGCACTTCAGCTCTGCCGAGCAGCTACGTGGTCGGGTTCAAATACCTTTGCTAAGTTTTACAAGTTTGATACCCTAGCTGAGGAGGACCTCATGTTCGCTCAATCGGTGCTGCAGAGTCGTCTGCACTCTCCCGACCGTGGTTGAGCTTTGGTATAGACCCCATGGTCCTTTTGGAGTCCCCAGCATCCTCTAGGACGTAAGAGAAAATAGGATTTTAGTACCTACCGGTAAATCCTTTTCTCCTAGTCCGTAGAGGATGCTGGGCGCCCATCCCAGTGCGGACTGTTACTTGCAGTGTGTTCTTGCTGGTTACATTAGTTTACACACGAATTGTGTATTTGTTGTTTTCAGCTTGTTGCTGTTGTTAATTCGTACTGTTATCTGGTTTCCTGTTACTCCGGTTGTACGGTATGTTGTGGTGTGGGCTGGTATGTTTCTAGCCCTTAGTTTAAGCAAAAATCCTTTCCTCGAAATGTCCGTCTCTCCTGGGCACAGTTCCTATAACTGAGGTCTGGAGGAGGGGCATAGAGGGAGTAGCCAGTTCACACCCAATCAAAGTCTTTTCAGTGTGCCCAAGCTCCTGCGGATCCCGTCTATACCCCATGGTCCTTTTGGAGTCCCCAGCATCCTCTACGGCAGCTATTTTCAACCGCTGTGCCGCGGCACACTAGTGTGCCGTGAGCGGTCTCTAGGTGTGCCGCCGCCCGCCAGGGAGATCCGCTGCCACTAGCCAGAGAGACCAGCCAGCCGCCCGCCACCCGCCGCAATCAATAGCCGGCTCAGGCAGCGCAGCCAGCGCTGTGCACTTCCGCGAGCGGCCTGTGACCTATTGTGACTCATAGATCACGCAGGCCACGTCGCATTCCTTCCTGGAGTGCCCGCCCGCCTACTGGTCAGTGCTGCTCGTCAATCCGTGCTGCCTTCTCAGCGCTCATCGTAGTTGCAGGTATACAGTATATATTTAAAAACAAACAAACATGAATTTGTGTGTGGAATTACTGTAGGTGTTTGGATGCAAGTACAATGTCAGAAAATACGGGGGGCGCGGACAGGCAGTGAGTGGAATTATTATGGGGGCAGTGAGTGGAATTATTATGGGGCAGGGAGTGGAATTATTATGGGGCAGGGAGTGGAATTATTATGGGGCAGGGAGTGCAATTATTATGGGGCAGGGAGTGGAATTATTATGGGGGCAGGGAGTGGAATTACTATGTGGAGCAGCATGTGGAATTACTGGGGGAGAAGTGTGTACCATTATTATAAAATTGATATGTTTTATGTTTTATCGACAAACGGGATGCTGGCTGTAAGTATACCGACAGCGGCTTCCCGTCTGTTGGAATCCCAGCAGTGAGTACCCTCGCGGGCTCGCTGCGCTCACCACACTTCAAGCCCGGTGGCTTGCTTAGCTCACCACAGGTTATATTCCCACTCAGTTTATGGCGTGGACCCACCAACCCGAGTGGGAATACCCTGAAGAGGTCGGGATTCCACTTTTTCCACTTTCACTGGCTGTCGGTATTCCGGCTTCGGTCTCCTGAATGCCGGAATCCCGACAGCCGGTATTTTAACTGCATCCCATTATTATAAATCTGTGGGGGTGGAAGCATTTTTTTTTTTTTACCGCAGTACCCAATGTATTTGTATTACTTTGGGGGCCAATGTGTTTGTGCTACTGTGGTGGCCAGTGTGTCTGTTTAATTACTATGGGGGCCAATGTTTTTTTCCCCCCGTGTGGCACTGATGGTGTGCCTTGGCAATTTTAAAGTCTTGCCGGTGTGCCGCGAGTTGAAAAAGGTTGAAAATCACTGCTCTACGGACTAGGAGAAAAGGATTTACCGGAAGGTACTAAAATCCTATTATTAATAATGTAAATTGATCCAAAAATAAAACCTATAGTTTTAAAGCTCTCATACCAATTGGTGTTTTTACTAACATTATGGTGCGTTATATCTGCGTGTGTTCTTTCATATCTTCTCTTTTGTCCTGAGACAGGGACAACCTGATACCACAGACTGTTTACGCGGGATCCCGTCTGAAGGTCGACACTGTCTAGGTCGACAATGTTTAGGTCGACCACTATAGGTCGACAGTCACTAGGTCAACAGGGTTGGAAGGTTGACAGGGTTTCTAGGTCGACATGTGCTAGGTCGACAGGTCAAAAGGTCAACATGAGGTTTTTTTTTAAATGTCTTTTTTTTGAACTTTTTCTTACTTAACGATCCACGTGGACTACGATTGTAACGGTAATCTGTGCCCGAAGCATGACGAGCGAAGCGAGACATGCAAGGGGACACGGTGCACTAATTGGGGTTCCCGGTCGCTTTACGAAGAAAACGACACAAAAAAACAACATCTCATGTCGATCTAGCACATGTCGACCTAGAAACCCTGTCGACCTTGTGACTGTCGACCTATAGTGGTCGACCTAAACATTGTCGACCTAGATACTGTCGATTTGACGATCCACACCCGTTTACGCTTAGAAGTGGAAGTTGACCTGCCAATTATGCTACAAGGGGTACAGATATTACACTCATACAGCAGCATATTCATTGTATCCATGAAAACAAGAACAGTGACAGTGGATACTACAAAGAAATATATGTAATGTGAATTAAAACAGTGCATAATGTTAACTGTATTATGTAGCTAAATATTGCGTAGTATTAAGTAAGTGGTCTGAAGCTTTTTGTTGATGGAAAGCCACCTTCATCAGTCATGTCCCCGAAAGTGGGCTGTGCTTAGCTGTATAAACTGATAGAAAAGTGCGTAATAATATAAACTATTGAGAAAGGTGGTCTATTTGTAAAAAAAAAAAAAAATAATAATATACAGTATATCAAAACAGTTACATGAGGTAAAGAAAACCAAGACAGCAATGCACAAAACCAGAGGTGTTAATGCCATCTTGTGGTGAAAATTATATATGCAGAAAATGTAAAGATAGTTTTCTGTTATATTGAGTGCTTTAGAAAACAATGGGTTGAAATGTCTTTAGAAATGGTATAATGCACTTGAAATTGTAAATTATATGATATTATAGGTCACTAAGGAGTTAATGGGGCTAATTCAGATTAGTTACTCAATGGTTTATGTACTAATCCGCCGTGGGTCTGCAGAGATGCAGGACCCATTCTTTAGGACTCGCCCACAGTCGCAGCATGATTGGCATGCTACAGCATTTGGACGGCAAAGTGGGGGCTGTGGGTTTGGTATGTAATACCGCCGCCCGGGATGCCGAATGTCACTATCCTGACATCGGAAGCCGGCAGGGTGGTGAGGGCAACTAAGCTACGCTCGCCACAGGTTCTATTCTCCCTCTATGGGTGTTGTGGACACCCATAGAGGGGGAATCACCTACCTTGCCGGTATACTGGCGGCGGAATGGTGCTCCCGTCGGGATCCCGGCGTCAGCATTGTGACCGCTGGGATCCCGACTGTCGATATGCTAACCGCATACCGGGGCATTGTCCGAGGCTGTTCAATTCCATACGTATCAGAATCAGGCCCAATGTGTGGTAACAGAAATCTAAGGTGACTTCTAATTTCTATGATTTTAAGTAGGCATGTACAGGATCAGACTGGCCCACAGGAGTTCAGGAGAAAGCCCCAGTGGGTCCCATTGTCTGGGGGCCCACCTCCTCCTTTAGGGATCAGGTTTCAGATTGTGCACTTGAATGATACATTATGCATATGTTACATTATACTGCATAGGACTATGGTGTATTCTCTACAGTGCATTATTGGTATTAATCTGGTACATTATCCTGCATTCACTAGTAGTATTTACTAAATATATTTATCAAGGGGCCCAGACCATGCACTAATAGTTAGCCAAGCCTCTAAGCATGGACTACTATCACTGCATTTCCCCGGTGGGCCCTTCATGCTCCACTGGACATGTCTTATTCCTTGTTGCATAGGTTTTTCTAATGATTAATGAAAGTGCTAACATCAGATTTTAAGCAAAAGTATCAAAAGTCACTGTCTATACATAAATTTATTTAAATAGTGTATAAATATATTAACATCACTTTTGTATAACCCCACATTATAGCTAATGCCTGTATACAGTAATAATTGCCTATCACATCTCTATTAAGCTGCTTCCACCATTGGTACAAAGAAGGTATAGACCAGGCAAGGAGAAACCCATGCACAGGATAGATGCAGCAGATCGGAGTTCCATATGTTAGAGAGTGGAGCACTCCGCGATCTGTCTCCGTTCGAGCACTAGAGGCAGCTTCCCTGCTCTAGCGTTTACCCTTTAGTGTCAGCTCAATGCGGGAGGAGGTGCCTGATGTATACTGTCCCGGTGGGACCGCGCGCTTCTTCCTGACTTCTTCCTGGGAGAGACAAACTGAATGGACGTGCAGCTTCTGCTCTCCTGCGTAGTGTGACCTTGTCTGCCCGTAGCCGCACCCTGCATATGTGTAACCGCTGTGAAACCGCTCTACTGCATTACCAGCTTATTGTAAGTTCCTGCTGCTGCAGAACCTCTTCTGTGTACCATGAACTGTTAACTCTGTTCTCTGAATAAACCTCAATTCTGGTTAAGTGCCATTGTGTGGACTAACATCCATATCCGACAATGCAACACTCTGCCAACAGTTTATGGGCCCAGTACCTCAAGTCGGAAATGCATTCTGAAACGGAGGTACACAAAAAATAAAAGGCAGGTGATTAAAGAAGGAGTACTTTTATTAAATATAGCGAAAACTGTACAGTACAGGGAACAGCATGAACTTTATGAAACCAAAAGGCTCAGACAATTACACAACGTGGAAATTCACCATGGAGATGCAGCTTAAGCGGGAAAAGTTGTGGAAAGTCACAATTGAGTTAGGAGCAGACCAAAACCCTGTTGAAGTGGATAGAGCCATCGGGGCGATAGGCTTGGCCGTGGAACAACATGTCTACTCCATTATCAGCGGGAAAGTGTCAGCCAAAGATGTGGGCACCTCTGCAAATGGCGTATGAGGACTAAGGTCTGATGAGAAGAATAAACTTGAGGCATATGTTGTACAGGACAAAGTTAAGTGCCTGTAAAGACATGAATGATTATATTGATAAAATACTGTCAATAGCTCAGCAGTTGGCATCTGTAGGAGCACAGGTGGATGACAAGGAAGTGGCGATGGTGATGTTACAAAATGTGACACCAGAGTTCGATTTCCTGGTAGTAGCTTTAGAGTCTAACGATACCAAGCTGACAACAGAAGTTGTAAGGGCCAAGCTGCTGCAGTTCCAATAACGTATTCCTGTCAAGACACATGCTGAGGGTTCTGCCTTATTCACAAAAGGTACTAAGTCCAAAAAGCTCAAGTTTAAGTGCTTTGTATCTCACAAGGTGGGGCACAAGGCCTCAATTTGTAGACTGAGAAATTGCAGTGGTACGCAGAAAAAGTGTGACAAACCAAATGAGTCAGCATTGAATGTAGCAGATAGTCACAAGAAGGATTGCTGGTACATGGACTCGGGGGCCACTAGGCATTTCTGTTGTAACCAGGAGCAGTTCAATTCACTGACAGCATGTGAACCCATTACAGTAAAAGGGATTGGAGACAAGGGGGGTAATTCAGACCTGATCGTTGCAGCAAATTTGTTAGCAGTTGGGCAGTTGTTATATCTGCGGGGGGCAGATATAACATGTGCAGAGAAAGTAGATTTGGGCAGGGTGTTTTCAAACTGAAATTTAAATTGCAGTGTAAAAATAAAGCAGCCAGTATTTACCCTGCACAGAAACAATATAACCCACACAAATCTAACTCTCACTACAAATGTTATATCTGCCCCACCTGCAGTGCACATGGTTTTGCCCAACTGCTAACAAATTTGCTGCTACGATTAGATCTGAATTACCCCCAAAGTCCTTACTGCTTCAAAATTTGGGACAATCACATGGCGTCTAAGAATTAAAGGTGAAACAGTTGTTACAGATATCCAAGACGTCTTGTTCGTGTGCAGATTTGAGGAGCAATCTCATTGCTATAAGCATCCTGGACAAAAATTATTACAGAGTCCAGTTTGCAAAAGGAAAATGTATGGTGCAAAATGAGAAAGGGACTGTAATTGCTACAGCAACCCGGTGCAACCAACTGTATGTCCTAGACACTGAGGAGTGTTCTGCAATGGCGGCCTCTGATTCAAATCAGTCAATGGAGCTGTGACACAGGCGCTAATGTCATTTGGGATATGACAACGTCCACTTGATGGAATGGCAACTGGAATCACTGTAATACTGAGAGACCTATGTGTGAGAGTTGTATAAAAGGAAAGCACACTCGCCCCCATTCCCTAAGTCTACTAGTAGAGCGGAAATACCAATAGCTCTAGTGCATACTGACGTATGTGGTCCGATGGAGATGGAATCACTTAGTGGCTAGAGGTATTTTATAACATTTATTGATGATGCCACAAAGATGACACGTGTATTTTATAAAAGCTAAAAGTGAAGTTGTCAATAAAATTGTGGAATACAAGAACCTGGTGGAGACTCAGACGGGTCTGAAATTAAAAGTCTTGAGATCTGACATTGGCGGAGAGTATGACATCAGAGTTTTAGCTGAGTTCTTGAAAAAATATGGATACAGCATCAACTAACAATTCCTTACACGCCAGAACAAAACGGTGTGAGTGAGTGTGCAAATCGTGGAATTGTTGAGAAATCACAGACTATGTCGAGTGACGCAGGCATGGAGAAAAGTTTTTTGGGCGCAAGCACTGTCCACTGCAGTATACCTTAAAAACCATGTGCCCACAGTAGCCGTAAAAGGTAAAACGGCACTGGAGGCGTGGTCTAGAAAAAAAAACAGCTGTCAATCATCTCCATGTCTTCGGTTGTAAAGCTTATGCACATATACCTAAGGAGAAAAGGCAAAAATTAGATCCAAAGTCAGTTTAATGTATTATGCTAGGATACTGTGAAATAAGGAGCAATAAAGGTGTTCCATCCAAGGGATACAGTAAGGAATATGCAAATATAGCTTACTGTGAACCCCAAATTATACAGGAAGCAAAATCGAGTAGCGACTGGAAAGAATGGAAGTCAGCAATAGATACAGAGCTGTCAGCCCTGGATGATAACAGTACATAATAACCGTAAGACAATCAAGAACAAGTGGGTCTTTTACAGAAAGCTGAATGCGGACGGGACTATTGATCATTATAAAGTCTGCCTTGTTGCTAAAGGATACACACAAAAATCCAGGATCGACTACGGATAGATCTTTTCGTCTGCTGCAAGGTACAGCACCTTGAGGTTAGTCATTGCCATCGCCACAATCCATGATTTGAAGTTATAACAGTTAGACTTTGATTCTGCATTCCTAAATGGAGAGTTATATGGAACCACCTGAGCATTATGATGAGAGTATGTTCCAAGAGGGAAAATTTTGCCTCTTAAAGAAATCTTTGTACAGCCTAAAGCAAAGTGGTCATTGTTGGTATGTAAAGCTGGATGCTGTATTGCTGGAAATTAACTTTGGTAGGTAGGAGACTGATCACTGCTTACAGTGCATCTGGAAAGTATTCATGGCACTTAACTTTTTCCACATTTTGTTATATTACAGCCTTATTCCAAATTGGAATAAATTCATTTCCCCCTCAAAATTCTACACACAATACCCCATAATGAAAACGTGAAAAAAGTTTAGTTTTTTTCAGATTTTTGCAAATTTATAAAAAATAAAAAAACTAAGAAATCACATGTCTATAAGTATTCACAGACTTTGCCATGAAGCTCAAAATTGAGCCCAGGTGCATCCGTTTCCACTGATCATCCTTGAGATGTTCCTACAGCTTAATTGGAGTCCACCTGTGGTAAATTCAGTTGATTGGACATGATTTTGTAAGGCACACACCCGTCTATATAAGGGCCCACACTTGACAGTGCATGTCTGAGCACAAACCAAGCATGAATTCCGAGACAGGATTGTCTCTAGGCAAAAATCTGGGGAAGGGTACAGAAAAATATCTGTTGCTTTTGAAGGTCCCAATGAGCACAGTGGCCTCCATCATCCCTAAATGGAAGAAGTTCAAAACCACCAGGACTCTTCCTAGAGCTGGCTGGCCATCTAAACTGCAAAATCGGGGAGAAGGGCCCTAGTTAGGAAAGTGACCAAGAACCCGATGGTCACTCTCTCAGAGCTACAGCATTCCTCTGTGGAGAGAGGAGAACCTTCCAGAAGGACAACCATCTCTGCAGCAATCCACCAATCAGGTCTGTATGGTAGAGTGGCCAGATGGAAGCCACTCCTTAGTAAAAAGCACATGGCAGCCAACCCGGAGTTTGCCAAAATGCACCTGAAAGACTCTCAGACCATGAGAAACAAAATTCTCTGGTCTGATGAGACAAAAATTTAACTCTTTGGCGTGAATGCCAGGCGTCATGTTTGGAGGAAACCAGGCACTGCTCATCACCAGGCCGATACCATCCCTACATAAAGGATGCCTACTTACACGTCCCGATATATCCTCTGCATCAAGCTTTCCTCAGGTTTGCGGTACAGGATTCTCATTACCAATTTCAGACGTTGCCGTTTGGGCTTTCCACGGCCCCGAGGATTTTCACCAAAGTCATGGCAGAAATGATGGTTCTCCTTCGCAAGCAAGGGGTTACAATTATCCCGTACTTGGACAATCTCCTGATAAAGGCGAGGTCCAAGGAACGGTTGCTGAGAAATGTGAATTTGTCTCTGTCCGTTCTGCGACAGCACAGTTGGGTGCTAAATTTGCCAAAGTCTCAGTTGATTCCGACCACTTGGCTGCCCTTTCTGGGCATGATTCTGGACACGGAGTTACGGAGAGTGTTTCTTCTGGAGGACAAAGCTCTGGAACTGCAGACGATGGTCAGGGAGCTTCTGAGGCCGACAAGTGTGTTGATTCATCAATGTACTCGGGTTCTGGGGAAAATGAATGCGGCGTACGAAGCCATTCCGTTTGGCCGGTTCCATGCCCGGGTATTTCAGTGGGATCTGCTGAGCAAATGGTCCGGGTCTCACCTGCTCATAAGTCTATCTCCCAGGGCCAGGATTTCTCTCCTATGGTGGCTACAAAGTTCTCACCTCCTAGGAGGGCGTCGGTTCGGTATCCAGGACTGGGTCCTACTGACAACAGATGCAAGTCTCCGAGGCTGGGGCGCAGTCACCCAAGGAAGAAATTTCCAGGGGAAATGGTCGCTCCAGGAATCTTGTCTCCACATAAATATTCTCGAGTTAAGAGCCATTTACAACGGCCTGCTACAAGCAAGAAGCCTTCTTCAGGGTCGACCTGTCCTGATACAGTCGGACAACGTAACAGCGGTAGCGCATATAAACCGTCAAGGCAGAACAAGGAGCAGGGCGGCTATGGCGGAGGCCACAAAAATCCTTCGCTGGGAGGAACAGCACGTGAGCGCTCTGTCAGCAGTCTTCCTTCCGGGGGTGGACAACTGGGAAGCAGACTTCCTCAGCAGATACGATCTCCATCCGGGAGAGTGGGCTCTTCACCAAGAGGTATTTGCAGAAGTGACGAAGCGTTGGGGAATTCCGCTGATCGACATGATGGCGTCTCACCTCAACAAGAAGTTTCCAAGGTATTGTTCCAGGTCAAGGGACCCCCAAGCCAGTGCAGTGGACGCCCTGGTGACTCCGTGGGTGTTTCAATCGGTGTATGTATTCCCTCCGCTTCCTCTCATTCCGAAGGTACTGGGAATCATTCGACGAGCAAGGGTTCAAGCGATTCTTGTCGTTCCAGATTGGCCAAGAAGGGCCTGGTATCCGGATCTTCAGGAATTACTTGTGGAAGATCCTTGGCCGCTTCCTCTAAGAGAGGACCTGTTATTACAGGGACCATACGTGTATCCGGACATACCGCGGCTGCGTTTGATGGCATGGAAGTTGAGCGCCAAATCTTAGCTCGAAAAGGTATTTCCGGGGAGGTCATTCCCACTCTCCTTAAGGCTAGGAAGAAGGTTACGGCGAAACATTATCACCGTATTTGGAGAAAGTATGTTTCGTGGTGTGAGACTAAAGCTGCTCCTGTGGAAGAATTTCACTTGGGTCGGTTTCTCCATTTTTTGCAGGCAGGCGTCGATGCAGGCCTGAAATTGTGTTCCATTAAAGTGCAGATTTCGGCTTTATCTATTTTCTTTCAAAAGGAATTGGCTGTCCTCCCAGAGGTTCAGACTTTTGTGAAGTGTGTGATGCATATCCATCCTCCGTTTGTGCCCCCTGTGGCACCAGGGGATCTTGAAGTGGTCTTGCAGTTTCTTATGTCTTCCTGGTTTGAAAGTTTGCGTAAGGTTGAGTTAAAGTTTCTCACTTGGAAGGTGGTAATGCTGTTGGCTCTGGCGTCTGCCAGGCGAGTGTCAGAGTTGGCGGCCTTATCTCACAAGAGTGCATACTTGATCTTCTATTCGGATAGAGCGGAATTGAGGACTCGTCAACAATTTCTGCCGAAGGTGGTTTCTTCGTTTCACATTAACCAACCGATTGTGGTACCTGTGGCTACGGATACTGTGGCAGTTCCAAAGTTTCTTGATGTTGTGAGAGCTTTGAAAATCTACGTCGCCAGAACGGCTGTTGCCAGGAAAACAGAGGCGCTGTTTGTACTGTATGCTTCCAACAAGATTGGTCATCCTGCTTCAAAGCAGACTATTGCACGCTGGATTTGTAGTATGATTCAGCAAGCTCATTCTTCGGCTGGGCTACCGGTGCCGAAGTCAGTAAAGGCCCATTCTACCAGGAAAGTGGGCTCATCTTGGGCGGCTGCTCGAGGGGTCTTGGCACTTCAGCTCTGCCGAGCAGCTACGTGGTCGGGTTCAAATACCTTTGCTAAGTTTTACAAGTTTGATACCCTAGCTGAGGAGGACCTCATGTTCGCTCAATCGGTGCTGCAGAGTCGTCTGCACTCTCCCGACCGTGGTTGAGCTTTGGTATAGACCCCATGGTCCTTTTGGAGTCCCCAGCATCCTCTAGGACGTAAGAGAAAATAGGATTTTAGTACCTACCGGTAAATCCTTTTCTCCTAGTCCGTAGAGGATGCTGGGCGTCCATCCCAGTGCGGACTGTTACTTGCAGTGTGTTCTTGCTGGTTACATTAGTTTACACACGAATTGTGTATTTGTTGTTTTCAGCTTGTTGCTGTTGTTAATTCGTACTGTTATCTGGTTTCCTGTTACTCTGGTTGTACGGTATGTTGTGGTGTGGGCTGGTATGTTTCTAGCCCTTAGTTTAAGCAAAAATCCTTTCCTCGAAATGTCCGTCTCTCCTGGGCACAGTTCCTATAACTGAGGTCTGGAGGAGGGGCATAGAGGGAGTAGCCAGTTCACACCCAATCAAAGTCTTTTCAGTGTGCCCAAGCTCCTGCGGATCCCGTCTATACCCCATGGTCCTTTTGGAGTCCCCAGCATCCTCTACGGACTAGGAGAAAAGGATTTACCGGAAGGTACTAAAATCCTATTATTAATAATGTAAATTGATCCAAAAATAAAACCTATAGTTTTAAAGCTCTCATACCAATTGGTGTTTTTACTAACATTATGGTGCGTTATATCTGCGTGTGTTCTTTCATATCTTCTCTTTTGTCCTGAGACAGGGACAACCTGATACCACAGACTGTTTACGCGGGATCCCGTCTGAAGGTCGACACTGTCTAGGTCGACAATGTTTAGGTCGACCACTATAGGTCGACAGTCACTAGGTCGACAGGGTTGGAAGGTTGACAGGGTTTCTAGGTCGACATGTGCTAGGTCGACAGGTCAAAAGGTCAACATGAGGTTTTTTTTTTAAATGTCTTTTTTTTGAACTTTTTCATACTTAACGATCCACGTGGACTACGATTGTAACGGTAATCTGTGCCCGAAGCATGACGAGCGAAGCGAGACATGCAAGGGGACACGGTGCACTAATTGGGGTTCCCGGTCGCTTTACGAAGAAAACGACACAAAAAAACAACATCTCATGTCGATCTAGCACATGTCGACCTAGAAACCCTGTCGACCTTGTGACTGTCGACCTATAGTGGTCGACCTAAACATTGTCGACCTAGATACTGTCGATTTGACGATCCACACCCGTTTACGCTTAGAAGTGGAAGTTGACCTGCCAATTATGCTACAAGGGGTACAGATATTACACTCATACAGCAGCATATTCATTGTATCCATGAAAACACAGATTGGGTATCTGCACACTCACTATGTATTTGTTTATTGTATTTCTTGTGAGTGTATGTGATTCATCACCATACATTCACTTGGCGAACCCCTTTCCTATATCATATATTATTAAATGTACTCAGGGGGTGCTGTCAACTACAGGGTATTGAAACTAGAATGTAAGAGGAAAGAAACAGAAGGAAATCTGTATTGTTGACGCACTGAGGAGATATGAATTTATTCTAAAATATAACCTTTATTTGATATGCATTAAAATAGAGTTGGATATCGTCCTGAACAGCAGTGAAACATAAGAGTTAAAATGACAGTACTAACAAATATGTGAAAAGACTGGAAAAATGTGAATAAAGAGTTAAAAACGTGTCCACATGTGTTTCACGTCTAATTCTTAGGAGTTGCTGAGATGACTTATATATCAATAGTCTTTATCCAATATCAAAAAGGCTGTCACAATCTATGATGTTGGAACCCGCTATATTACATCAGTGGTCTAAATGTTTACTCTTCATGTGTGTATCTTCTTCACTCCATGAAGATTACCATCTGACGGGTACTCCCCCTTGTGTAGTAGAAATATGTGGACTATAGATTCAAATAAATGCACATATATCACCCAGTTTCAGATAAAATTATCTTTGAGTATATGTGGTTGCTTTAGTCTTAATTTCCCTATTGCTGTAGATATAATTCTCTACTGAAATACGGATCTCCAAGCATCAGGAGTCCTACACACTTACTGTCTATACCTTCAGAGGATCTATTATATGTGTGGGTTAAGTTGCTTCGGAGGTTATAATATTCCCCACTTGTTATGGGAAACGGCCTACGTGTATATTAATACACATCTGCTACTGGCTTCTCAATGTTGCCAGTTTGTTACAATATTCCTGTCTCAGCTATCTGAATGTGTTACAATTATACACAGTTGCAACAATGCTCTATTACAACACTACTGATGTCTGTAGCTACCAGCACAGTGTCAAGGATTTGTAACACTTTACCAGCTATCATTAAGTATGTCCGTTTAAGCAGCTGGTATAGACTTAGCCGCAGCTTACCTCACTGTTACTGTTAACCAATCAAATAAGGTTTATTCCTTTAATGGCATAACAGTGATTTACATTGACTAATGGGAAATCATTATGTAAATGAGAAATACACTATAATTAATTGAGGATACACATAATAATCCTCAGTGTTAATATACTACAGACGCACAGGAAATGAGTTGAGTCTACAGGTGGATTGCTTTCTAAGAAAAATTGGGGCTGCTATACCCCTAATATAAGCAATTTCTAGCCATACTCCTGACAGATTAAAACAGAGCCGATGTGTATTAATATACACGTAGGCCGTTTCCCATAACAAGTGGGGAATATTATAACCTCCGAAGCAACTTAACCCACACATATAATAGATCCTCTGAAGGTATAGACAGTAAGTGTGTAGGACTCCTGATGCTTGGAGATCCGTATTTCAGTAGAGAATTATATCTACAGCAATAGGGAAATTAAGACTAAAGCAACCACATATACTCAAAGATAATTTTATCTGAAACTGGGTGATATATGTGCATTTATTTGAATCTATAGTCCACATATTTCTACTGCACAAGGGGGAGTACCCGTCAGATGGTAATCTTCATGGAGTGAAGAAGATACACACATGAAGAGTAAACATTTAGACCACTGATGTAATATAGCGGGTTCCAACATCATAGATTGTGACAGCCTTTTTGATATTGGATAAAGACTATTGATATATAAGTCATCTCAGCAACTCCTAAGAATTAGACGTGAAACACATGTGGACACGTTTTTAACTCTTTATTCACATTTTTCCAGTCTTTTCACATATTTGTTAGTACTGTCATTTTAACTCTTATGTTTCACTGCTGTTCAGGATGATATCCAACTCTATTTTAATGCATATCAAATAAAGGTTATATTTTAGAATAAATTCATATCTCCTCAGTGCGTCAACAATACAGATTTCCTTCTGTTTCTTTCCTCTTACATTCTTGTATCCATGAAAACAAGAACAGTGACAGTGGATACTACAAAGAAATATATGTAATGTGAATTAAAACAGTGCATAATGTTAACTGTATTATGTAGCTAAATATTACGTAGTATTAAGTAAGTGGTCTGAAGCTTTTTGTTGATGAAAAGCCACCTTCATCAGTCATGTCCCCGAAAGTGGGCTGTGCTTAGCTGTATAAACTGATAGAAAAGTGCGTAATAATATAAACTATTGAGAAAGGTGGTCTATTTGTAAAAAATAATAATAATAATAATAATAATATACAGTATATCAAAACAGTTACATGAGGTAAAGAAAACCAAGACAGCAATGCACAAAACTAGAGGTGTTAATGCCATCTTGTGGTGAAAATTATATATGCAGAAAATGTAAAGATAGTTTTCTGTTATATTGAGTGCTTTAGAAAACAATGGGTTGAAATGTCTTTAGAAATGGTATAATGCACTTGAAATTGTAAATTATATGATATTATAGGTCACTAAGGAGTTAATGGGGCTAATTCAGATTAGTTACTCAATGGTTTATGTACTAATCCGCCGTGGGTCTGCAGAGATGCAGGACCCATTCTTTAGGACTCGCCCACAGTCGCAGCATGATTGGCATGCTACAGCATTTGGACGGCAAAGTGGGGGCAGTGGTGGGACCGTTCTCCAAACTGGGGCTGTGGGTTTGGTATGTAATACCGCCGCCCGGGATGCCGAATGTCACTATCCCGACATCGGAAGCCGGCAGGGTGGTGAGGGCAACTAAGCTACGCTCGCCACAGGTTCTATTCTCCCTCTATGGGTGTTGTGGACACCCATAGAGGGGGAATCACCTACCTTGCCGGTATACTGGCGGCGGAATGGTGCTCCCGTCGGGATCCCGGCGTCAGCATTGTGACCGCTGGGATCCCGACTGTCGATATGCTAACCGCATACCGGGGCATTGTCCGAGGCTGTTCAATTCCATACGTATCAGAATCAGGCCCAATGTGTGGTAACAGAAATCTAAGGTGACTTCTAATTTCTATGATTTTAAGTAGGCATGTACAGGATCAGACTGGCCCACAGGAGTTCAGAAGAAAGCCCCAGTGGGTCCCATTGTCTGGGGGCCCACCTCCTCCTTTAGGGATCAGGTTTCAAATTGTGCACTTGAATGATACATTATGCATATGTTACATTATACTGCATAGGACTATGGTGTATTCTCTACAGTGCATTACTGGTATTAATCTGGTACATTATCCTGCATTCACTAGCAGTATTTACTAAATATATTTATCAAGGGGCCCAGACCATGCACTAATAGTTAGCCAAGCCTCTAAGCATGGACTACTATCACTGCATTTCCCCGGTGGGCCCTTCATGCTCCACTGGACATGTCTTATTCCTTGTTGCATAGGTTTTTCTAATGATTAATGAAAGTGCTAACATCAGATTTTAAGCAAAAGTATCAAAAGTCACTGTCTATACATAAATTTATTTAAATAGTGTATAAATATATTAACATCACTTTTGTATAACCCCACATTATAGCTAATGCCTGTATACAGTAATAATTGCCTATCACATCTCTATTAAGCTGCTTCCACCATTGGTACAAAGAAGGTATAGACCAGGCAAGGAGAAACCCATGCACAGGATAGATGCAGCAGATCGGAGTTCCATATGTTAGAGAGTGGAGCACTCCGCGATCTGTCTCCGTTCGAGCACTAGAGGCAGCTTCCCTGCTCTAGCGTTTACCCTTTAGTGTCAGCTCAATGCGGGAGGAGGTGCCTGATGTATACTGTCCCGGTGGGACCGCGCGCTTCTTCCTGACTTCTTCCTGGGAGAGACAAACTGAATGGACGTGCAGCTTCTGCTCTCCTGCGTAGTGTGACCTTGTCTGCCCGTAGCCGCACCCTGCATATGTGTAACCGCTGTGAAACCGCTCTACTGCATTACCAGCTTATTGTAAGTTCCTGCTGCTGCAGAACCTCTTCTGTGTACCATGAACTGTTAACTCTGTTCTCTGAATAAACCTCAATTCTGGTTAAGTGCCATTGTGTGGACTAACATCCATATCCGACAATGCAACACTCTGCCAACAGTTTATGGGCCCAGTACCTCAAGTCGGAAATGCATTCTGAAACGGAGGTACACAAAAAATAAAAGGCAGGTGATTAAAGGAGTACTTTTATTAAATATAGCGAAAACTGTACAGTACAGGGAACAGCATGAACTTTATGAAACCAAAAGGCTCAGACAATTACACAACGTGGAAATTCACCATGGAGATGCAGCTTAAGCGGGAAAAGTTGTGGAAAGTCACAATTGAGTTAGGAGCAGACCAAAACCCTGTTGAAGTGGATAGAGCCATCGGGGCGATAGGCTTGGCCGTGGAACAACACGTCTACTCCATTATCAGCGGGAAAGTGTCAGCCAAAGATGTGGGCACCTCTGCAAATGGCGTATGAGGACAAAGGTCTGATGAGAAGAATAAACTTGAGGCATATGTTGTACAGGACAAAGTTAAGTGCCTGTAAAGACATGAATGATTATATTGATAAAATACTGTCAATAGCTCAGCAGTTGGCATCTGTAGGAGCACAGGTGGACGACAAGGAAGTGGCGATGGTGATGTTACAAAATGTGACACCAGAGTTCGATTTCCTGGTAGTAGCTTTAGAGTCTAACGATACCAAGCTGACAACAGAAGTTGTAAGGGCCAAGCTGCTGCAGTTCCAATAACGTATTCCTGTCAAGACACATGCTGAGGGTTCTGCCTTATTCACAAAAGGTACTAAGTCCAAAAAGCTCAAGTTTAAGTGCTTTGTATCTCACAAGGTGGGGCACAAGGCCTCAAATTGTAGACTGAGAAATTGCAGTGGTACGCAGAAAAAGTGTGACAAACCAAATGAGTCAGCATTGAATGTAGCAGATAGTCACAAGAAGGATTGCTGGTACATGGACTCGGGGGCCACTAGGCATTTCTGTTGTAACCAGGAGCAGTTCAATTCACTGACAGCATGTGAACCCATTACAGTAAAAGGGATTGGAGACAAGGGGGGTAATTCAGACCTGATCGTTGCAGCAAATTTGTTAGCAGTTGGGCAGTTGTTATATCTGCAGGGGGCAGATATAACATGTGCAGAGAAAGTAGATCTGGGCAGGGTGTTTTCAAACTGAAATTTAAATTGCAGTGTAAAAATAAAGCAGCCAGTATTTACCCTGCACAGAAACAATATAACCCACACAAATCTAACTCTCACTACAAATGTTATATCTGCCCCACCTGCAGTGCACATGGTTTTGCCCAACTGCTAACAAATTTGCTGCTACGATTAGATCTGAATTACCCCCAAAGTCCTTACTGCTTCAAAATTTGGGACAATCACATGGCGTCTAAGAATTAAAGGTGAAACAGTTATTACAGATATCCAAGACGTCTTGTTCGTGTGCAGATTTGAGGAGCAATCTCATTGCTATAAGCATCCTGGACAAAAATTATTACAGAGTCCAGTTTGCAAAAGGAAAATGTATGGTGCAAAATGAGAAAGGGACTGTAATTGCTACAGCAACCCGGTGCAACCAACTGTATGTCCTAGACACTGAGGAGTGTTCTGCAATGGCGGCCTCTGATTCAAATCAGTCAATGGAGCTGTGACACAGGCGCTAATGTCATTTGGGATATGACAACGTCCACTTGATGGAATGGCAACTGGAATCACTGTAATACTGAGAGACCTATGTGTGAGAGTTGTATAAAAGGAAAGCACACTCGCCCCCATTCCCTAAGTCTACTAGTAGAGCGGAAATACCAATAGCTCTAGTGCATACTGACGTATGTGGTCCAATGGAGATGGAATCACTTAGTGGCTAGAGGTATTTTATAACATTTATTGATGATGCCACAAAGATGACACGTGTATTTTATAAAAGCTAAAAGTGAAGTTGTCAATAAAATTGTGGAATACAAGAACCTGGTGGAGACTCAGACGGGTCTGAAATTAAAAGTCTTGAGATCTGACATTGGCGGAGAGTATGACATCAGAGTTTTAGCTGAGTTCTTGAAAAAATATGGATACAGCATCAACTAACAATTCCTTACACGCCAGAACAAAACGGTGTGAGTGAGTGTGCAAATCGTGGAATTGTTGAGAAATCACAGACTATGTCGAGTGACGCAGGCATGGAGAAAAGTTTTTTGGGCGCAAGCACTGTCCACTGCAGTATACCTTAAAAACCATGTGCCCACAGTAGCCGTAAAAGGTAAAACGGCACTGGAGGCGTGGTCTAGAAAAAAAAACAGCTGTCAATCATCTCCATGTCTTCGGTTGTAAAGCTTATGCACATATACCTAAGGAGAAAAGGCAAAAATTAGATCCAAAGTCAGTTTAATGTATTATGCTAGGATACTGTGAAATAAGGAGCAATAAAGGTGTTCCATCCAAGGGATACAGTAAGGAATATGCAAATATAGCTTACTGTGAACCCCAAATTATACAGGAAGCAAAATCAAGTAGCGACTGGAAAGAATGGAAGTCAGCAATAGATACAGAGCTGTCAGCCCTGGATGATAACAGTACATAATAACTGTAAGACAATCAAGAACAAGTGGGTCTTTTACAGAAAGCTGAATGCGGACGGGACTATTGATCATTATAAAGTCTGCCTTGTTGCTAAAGGATACACACAAAAATCCAGGATCGACTACGGATAGATCTTTTCGTCTGCTGCAAGGTACAGCACCTTGAGGTTAGTCATTGCCATCGCCACAATCCATGATTTGAAGTTATAACAGTTAGACTTTGATTCTGCATTCCTAAATGGAGAGTTATATGGAACCGCCTGAGCATTATGATGAGAGTATGTTCCAAGAGGGAAAATTTTGCCTCTTAAAGAAATCTTTGTACAGCCTAAAGCAAAGTGGTCATTGTTGGTATGTAAAGCTGGATGCTGTATTGCTGGAAATTAACTTTGGTAGGTAGGAGACTGATCACTGCTTACAGTGCATCTGGAAAGTATTCATGGCACTTAACTTTTTCCACATTTTGTTATATTACAGCCTTATTCCAAATTGGAATAAATTCATTTCCCCCTCAAAATTCTACACACAATACCCCATAATGAAAACGTGAAAAAAGTTTAGTTTTTTTCAGATTTTTGCAAATTTATAAAAAATAAAAAAACTAAGAAATCACATGTCTATAAGTATTCACAGACTTTGCCATGAAGCTCAAAATTGAGCCCAGGTGCATCCGTTTCCACTGATCATCCTTGAGATGTTCCTACAGCTTAATTGGAGTCCACCTGTGGTAAATTCAGTTGATTGGACATGATTTTGTAAGGCACACACCCGTCTATATAAGGGCCCACACTTGACAGTGCATGTCTGAGCACAAACCAAGCATGAATTCCGAGACAGGATTGTCTCTAGGCAAAAATCTGGGGAAGGGTACAGAAAAATATCTGTTGCTTTTGAAGGTCCCAATGAGCACAGTGGCCTCCATCATCCCTAAATGGAAGAAGTTCAAAACCACCAGGACTCTTCCTAGAGCTGGCTGGCCATCTAAACTGCAAAATCGGGGAGAAGGGCCCTAGTTAGGAAAGTGACCAAGAACCCGATGGTCACTCTGTCAGAGCTACAGCATTCCTCTGTAGAGAGAGGAGAACCTTCCAGAAGGACAACCATCTCTGCAGCAATCCACCAATCAGGTCTGTATGGTAGAGTGGCCAGATGGAAGCCACTCCTTAGTAAAAAGCACATGGCAGCCAACCCGGAGTTTGCCAAAATGCACCTGAAGGACTCTCAGACCATGAGAAACAAAATTCTCTGGTCTGATGAGACAAAAATTTAACTCTTTGGCGTGAATGCCAGGCGTCATGTTTGGAGGAAACCAGGCACTGCTCATCACCAGGCCGATACCATCCCTACAGTGAAGCATGGTGGTGGCAGCATCATGCTGTGGGGATGTTTTTCAGCGGTAGGAACTGAGAGACTAGTCAGGATAGAGGGAAATATGAATTCTGCAATGTACAGAGACATCTTGGATAAAAACCTGCTCCAGAGCGCTCTTGGCCTCAGACTGGAGCGACGGTTCATCTTTCAGCAGGACGACGACCCTAAGCACACAGCCAAGATATCGAAGGAGTGGCTTCAGGACAACTCTGTTAATGTCCTTGAGTGGCCCAGCCAGAGCCCAGACTTGAATCTGATTGAACATCTCTGGAGAGATATGAAAATGGCTGTGCACCGACGCTTCCCATCCAACCTGATGGAGCTTGAGAGGTGCTGCAATGAGGAATGGGTGAAACTGGCCAAAGATAGGTGTACCAAGCTTGTGGCATCATATTCAAAAAGATTTGAGGCTGTAATTGCTGCAAAAGGTGCATCAACAAAGTATTGAGCAAAGGCTGTGAATACTTATGTACATGTGATTTCTTAGTTGTTGTTTTTTTTAATAAATTTGCAAAAATCTCAAACACTTTTTTCATGTTGTCATTATGGGGTATTGGGGGTCATTCCGAGTTGTTCGCTCGCAAGCTGCTTTTAGCAGCTTTGCACACGCTAAGCCGCCGCCTACTGGGAGTGAATCTTAGCTTATCAAAATTGCAAACGAAAGATTCGCAATATTGCGAAAAGACTTCTCTGTGCAGTTTCTGAGTAGCTCGAGACTTACTCTGCCAGTGCGATCAGTTCAGTGCTTGTCGTTCCTGGTTTGACGTCACAAACACACCCAGCGTTCGCCCAGACACTCCTCCGTTTCTCCAGCCACTCCCGCATTTTTCCCAGAAACGGTAGCGTTTTTTCACACACTCCCATAAAACGGCCAGTTTCCGCCCAGAAACACCCACTTCCTGTCAATCACACTACGATCACCAGAACGTAGAAAAAACCTCGTAATGCCGTGAGTAAAATTACTAACTGCATAGCAAATTTACTTGGCGCAGTCGCACTGTGGACATTGCGCATGCGCATTAGCGACTAATCGCTCCGTTGCGAGAAAAAAATAACGAGCGAACAACTCGGAATGACCCCCATTGTGTGTAGAATTTTGAGGGGGAAAATTAATTTATTCCAGTTTGGAATAAGGCTGTAACATAGGCTGTAGAAAAAGTGAAGCACTGTGAATACTTTCCGGATGCACTGTATATTACAAAACTATAGAAGAAAAACGGTTCATCATAGTTGTGTATGTAGATGACCTATTGCTAGCAGGTCAAGAAGAGCACATTACTGATGTAAAACAAAAGCTGAAACCAAGATTCAAGCTAAAGGTTCTAGGCCCTGCAAATCATTTGTTAGGCATGAGAATTGTACAGCACTTAAAAGATGGGACTGTTATAAATGATCAACAGACATATATTGAAACAATACTTCATAAGTATGGAATGTCTGATACAAAACCAGTGAGCTCTCCTATTGATAAAAGCATAAAGATGGTAAAGGCCATGTCACCAACCAGCCTGGAGTAGATAGAGGAAAGGAGAGATTCCTTATCAAGATGCTGTTGGTAGCTTGATGTATGCAAGTATTGGAACTTGCCCCGACATCACACATGCAGTGAGCCGGGCAAGCCAGTTTGCAATCAACCATGGGAGGCAACACTGGATTGCAGTCAAAAGAATCTTAAGATACCTGAAAGGTACAAGTTCATTAAAGGTGGTATTTACAAAATCAGAAAGTTCGACTTTTAAAAGTTTTCTGTGACCCCGATTGGGGATCAGATGAGGATGACCATCGTTCCTATAAGGGATACTTGTTCATTTGGCAGGCACAACCGTCAGCTTGGTGAGCAGAAAGCCACTGTTGCCCTATCCACCACTGAGGTGGAGTACATGACACTTACAGAAACTGCAAAAAGTAGATTTATGGTAGACTTACCATTGTTAAATCTCTTTCTGCGAGGTACACTGGGTTCCACAGGGAATACATTGGGGTGTAGAGATGGATCCAGGCAACAACAGGGTTGTGAAGAAGATGGCGCTACTGTGTCTATGAGGATAGAAGATCGTGGAAAGAGGGACCCAAAAAGATACTTATCTTAAATTGTGTGAGTCTCTTTTCCAGGGTAACGTTTCTTCTCTGGATATAATGATGAGCTCAGAGATTCATGGAAAAAATAGTAAAAAAAGAGAACATGTGTAGGAATGTTTCGGACGGTGATGTATAAACAGAATCTTTATGATTATATATTTTAGCTATTTAGGCTATAAGACAAGGTACCGATCATTTGAATACCTCACTTACATAGTGAGGAACAGGATAAAACGCATCAAGGTATTTCTATATATCATATCCTGTTTTTCATATGAATGATATAGGCAACAGGATCTTTTGACAATATATTTTAGCTGTTTATGTTGTAAGACAATGGTAGCCGATCATTTGCATACCTCACTTACTTAGTGAGGGACAAGATGAAGCACATCAAGGTATCTTTATATATCAAATCCTGTTTTTCATATGAATAATATAGGTAATAGTGCTCAACCACAGCACCTCACTTAGTGAGAAGGAGATTAGTACATATAGCGGTATCTTTTTCACATAATATATGGCGTACCATTACTCACGGTAGGAATGATGTGGATCCTCATGTAATGGTATCTTTACATCAACCACGCTGGTGTCGCAATGTAATTCCAGTAAAAAAATGTATTAAACAATACAGTAGTAATTTATAAATTTTTTAATTATGTAAAATTACCCGCATTGAGCAGGGGAGGTGTGCAGTTCTGATAGGAAGACCCTCAGTTTAGAGAGCACAGTATAGACACAGTAGCGCCATCTTCTTCACAACCCTCGCATTTTTCACTTGAACATTTTTTGGACTAAATTGGGATAAGGCCAACTGTGAAGTAAAGAGGCTGCCACCAAGTCAAGTGAAGTGCCAAGTAAACACTCCAAAAAAAACCCTATTTACCAACAGGTTAAAGCTTTAGCTGTCCCAAGATAATAATTTTATTTAATAATAATTTTATTTATATAGCGCTCTTTCTCCAATAGGACTCAAGATGCATTGGGTCCTCCTATATAACCCTGCCTCCAGGCACTAGGAGCTCAGTTTCGTTAACCAGTCCACTGCAGGAGCAGGCAAAAGAGAAGGCAGATGTTAGTCACATAGAACCACATACTCACGACAGGAGAAGGAACCAGTGACTAATGCCATACAAACCCATAGAAGCTAGGTGCGTCAGGGCAGGCGCCCTGTGGAACCCAGTGTACCTCGCAGAAAGAGATTTAACAATGGTAAGTCTACCATAAATCTCCTTTTCTGCAGCGGGAAACACTGTGTTCCACAGAGAATACATTGGGAATGTCCCAAAGCAGTTCCTCAAGGGAGGGGATGCGCCTTAGCGGGAATGAGAATCGGGCGTCCAAAGGAAGCCTCCTATGAGGCGGAAGTATCAAAGGCATAGAACCTAATGAACGTGTTCACTGAGGACCATGTAGTTGCCTTGCACAAATGTTCTGCGGACGCGACATGGTAAGAGAGTCCAACAGACCGAGTAGAATGTGCTTTAATAGCAGCAGGAGCTGGAGGCCCAGCCTGTGCATAAGCTTGTGCAATCACAATTCTAATCCATATGGCCAAGGTTTGCTTAGTTGCAGGCCAGGTACGTTTGTGAAAACCAAAAAGTACAAAAAGGGAATCTGACCTCCTGATAGAAGCAGTCCTCTCCACATATATACGGAGAGCCCGTACCACATCCAAAGACCGCTCTTTGTAGAACAAACCAGAAGAGATGAAGGCCGGAACCACAATCTCTTGGTTAAGGTGAAAAGATAACACCACCTTAGGCAAATAACCAGGGCGATTTCTAAGAACTGCCCGGTCACTGTGAAATAACAGAAAGGGTGGACGACAGGGCAAAGCACCTAGGTCCGACATCCTCCTAGCAGAGGCAATAGCCAGTAGGAGCAGGACCTTGACCGTGAGCCATTTAAGGTCCACTGACTCAAGAGGTTCAAATGGAGACTCTTGCAGGGCATTCAGAACAACAGACAGATCCCATGGAGCCACAGGAGGGACATAGGGAGGCTGAATCCGTAAAACACCCTGAGTGAAAGTATGAATGTCAGGAGTAGACGCAATTTTTCTCTGAAACCATACTAACAAGGCAGGGATATGAACCTTGAGGGAGGCCAGACGAAGGCCTAAGTCCAGGCCTGTTGCAGAAAAGCCAGAAGTCTGGAAGTACTGAATTTGTAAGCCTCGTAATTCTTAGCAGCACACCAGGTGAAGTAAGATTTCCAGACCCTATAATAAATCCGCGCAGATGCCAGTTTGCGGGCATTCAGCTTAGTTTGGATGACCGCCTCAGAGAATCCTTTGGCCCTCAGGAGTAAAGCTTTAAGAGCCACGCTGTCAAAACCGGTCTGGACAGGTCTGGATAGACACAAGGGCCCTGAACGAGGAGGTCTGGGCGTTGCGGAAGTCGAAGAGGACGCTCTATTGATAGACCCTGCAGGTCTGAGAACCAATGCCATCTGGGCCATGCTGGAGCGACTAGAAGTACTATTCCACCTACTTGTTTGAACTTCCGTAGTACCCTGGGCAGGAGTACCACTGGAGGGAACATGTAGGGCAGCCGAAAGTTCCATGGAATTGCCAGTGCATCCACGAACGCTGCCTGAGGATCCCTGGTTCTTGATCCGAAGACTGGAACTTTGTGATTGTGTTGAGACGCCATCAGGTCTATATCTGGTAGGCCCCACTTGTTCACTAGGAGTTGAAAGACTTCATGATGAAGACTCCACTCACCGATGTGCACGTCCTGACGACTGAGAAAATCACCTTCCCAGTTGAGGACTCCCGGAATGAACACTGCCGATATTGCCAGCAGAAGGTGTTCCGCCCAACGAAGGATTTTTGACATTTCCATAATTGCCATGCGGCTTCGAGTGCCACCTTGATGGTTTATGTACGCCACCGTGGTGGTGGTGTCTGACCGTACTTGAACAGGCCTGTATCAGAGGCAGGGCGAGAGACAAAGAATTGAACGCTGCCCGCAATTCCAGAATGTTTATCGAGAGTAGGGATTCCTCCATGGTCCACTGACCCTGGAAAGAGTGTTGCTCCAACACTGCGCCCCAACCCCTCAGACTGGTGTCCGTAGTCAATAGGACCCAGTTGGGGATCCAGAAGGGACGGCCAGTGCTCAGCTGCTGGTCCTGTAGCCACCAGGTCAGCGACAGACAAACTTCCGGAGTCAAGGAGATCATGTGAGACCTGATCCAATGAGGCAGGCCATCCCACTTGGAAAGGATTAACCTGTGTAGAGGGCGGGAATGGAATTGTGTACTCTACCATGTCGAAAGCCGACACCATGAGGCCTAGTACTTGCATCGCCAAGTGTAACGACACTCTTGGGCGAGAAAGGAAGTATCTGATTCTGTCCTGAAGTTTCAGGACCTTCTCTGGAGACAGAAACAACCGTTGACTGTGTGTGTTCGGTAGTGCCCCCAGGTGCACCATGCTCCGAGCAGGGACCAGCGAGGACTTCTTCAAGCTGATGAGCCACCCATGGGCTTGTAGGAAGTTTACCGTCAGTTGCAGATGACTGAGGAGGACATCGCGGGAGTTTGCCAGAATCAGCAAATCGTCCAGATACGGCAGGATCCTGACTCCCTGGTGACGGAGATGAGCCGTCATCACGGCCATAACCTTGGTGAAGATCCGAGGGACCGTGGCTAGTCCAAACGGCAGACAATTGATAGTGAAGGTTGCCAATAGCAAACTGCAGATATTGTTGATGCGATATGGCAATAGGCATATGCAGGTAAGCATCTTGTATATCCAGGGATACCATATAGCCTCCGGATTCCATGGCCAGTACAACTGAGCGCAGTGTTTCCATATGGAACTTGGATACTCTCACAAACTTGTTCAGTGATTTGAGGTTGAGAATAGGCCGGAAAGATCATCAGGCTTCGGGACTAGAAAAAGGGTCGAGTAGTAACCTCCGCCACTCTGGAATAGAGGTACCAGCACTACCACTCCTGTATCCAGGAGGGAACGCACAACTATCTGTAGAGCTTGCGCCTTTAATGGATCCAAAGGGATAACCATTGTGCAGAACTGGCGAGGGGGACGTCTCTTGAAAGAGACTGCGTACCCGTGAGAGACAACTTCTCACACCCATGCATCTGAAGTGGTCATTAACCAAACCTGGATGAATAGTAGAAGTCGGCCCCCCACCCTGGGATCCCACAGGGGGAGGCCTGTCCCATCATGCAGCAAGCTTGTCATGAGAAGCAGGCTGGCGAGCAGCCACGGATAGTTAGGCCTTGGGCTTAGTGGTTGTTGGGAGCACGAGACAATCTTGGGTATGCCTGACCTTCGCTCCTCCAAGGAATTTTGGAGTCCAGATCCACCTTCCATGACCTCAACCACAGAATATGGTGAGCCAGGACAGACATATTCAACGCCTTGGCAGCCAACACACCCGCCTCAGGGGACACCTCCTGGTGTAGAAAAAGGTGGCGGTGGTATTGTGAGATCAGGTAATGCTTGATCCAGTCATCATCTATTTTGCAGCCCCAAGAGGACGCAATCGTGGTCTATGTACAACACCTGTAAGGGAGTAATAGACTTCAGGCATCCCTCCACACGTTTATCTGTCAGTTCCTACAGTGAGGGGACAGTAGTGAGAGGCAGAGTGGATGACACCCGATGGGAGACACATGAGTTCACTAACAGTGAATTACCTACTCGTTATATAACTCTGCAGGGGGAGAATATCGAGCTAAT
Organism: Pseudophryne corroboree; assembly: GCF_028390025.1. Taxonomy (NCBI): domain Eukaryota; kingdom Metazoa; phylum Chordata; class Amphibia; order Anura; family Myobatrachidae; genus Pseudophryne; species Pseudophryne corroboree. The sequence continues at coordinate 508,855,893 of NC_086446.1, forward strand.
GCCCGTTGTAGACAGGGGGAATGTCTTCTCTGGATTAGACCAGGGGTCTTGTCCGATGTACACTTAATGGTCAGATTGTGGTAACAGAGTTTTATTTACCCTCTGACGTGTGAACATATCAGTTTGTTTAACTACAGTAGGGGAATCCTCTTATCATCAGTGATTTGTAGGATTTGATTCCCAGCAACCACAAGGGCAGTGGTATCATTTAGCAATGGAAAATCCTTGTCAGAAACACCTAATATAGGGGGTCATTCCGAGTTGTTCGCTCGCTAGCAGTTTTTAGCAGCCGTTCAAATGCATTGTCGCCGCCCACTGGGGAGTGTATTTTCGCTTTATAGAAGTGCGAACGCCTGTGCAGCAGAGCGCCTGCAAAAACATTTTTTGCAGAACAAGACCAGCCCTGGACTTACTCTTCGTATGCGTTGATTCTAACGTTGAAGGGTTGGCTTTTGACATCACACACCCGCCCTACCTTCGGCCATTCACGCCTGCTTTTCCCCTGGCACGCTTGCGTTTTTCCAAACACTCACAGAAAACGGTCAGTTGACACCCAGAAACGCCCCCTTCCTGTCAATCTTCCTGCATTGTGCTGTGCGACTGAAAGGTTCGCTAGAACCTGTGCAAAACCACAAAGGACTTTGTACCCATGCGTCACGCATGTGCATTGCGGTGCATACGCATGCGCAGAAATGCCAATTTTTAGCCTGATTGCTGCGCTGCAAACAACGGCAGCTAGCGATCAACTCGAAATGACCCCCATAGGGACTGACAGGACAGCATGATCCCCCTCTCTTTAGATAAAATATCAGATTGCCTGACCAAGGAATGAGTCATACGCTACAACCCATGAGGTAAAATTTTCCCGCCCAAAGCGGAGTAACCATGGGGACATCAGTGACTGTAATGTTACAGGTGGTCCCATAGGGGGCATAAAGCGTTCAACTAGAGTATCCAGTAGGTTTGAGAACGCAGCCCAGGTTGGCTCCAGATTGATTACAGGAGCTGTGGACTGACTGGGAGATGTATGAGACATAGGCCCTCATTCCGAGTTGATCGCTCGCTAGCTGCTTTTAGCAGCAGTGCAAACGCTAAGCCGCCACCCTCTGGGAGTGTATCTTAGCTTAGTAGAAGTGCGAACGAAAGATTAGCAGAACTGCTCGGAAATCCTTTCATGCAGTTTCTGAGTAGCTCCAGACCTACTCCTATCTTGCGATGACTGCAGTCTGTTTAGTTCCTGGTTTGACGTCACAAACACGCCCTGCGTTCGGCCAGCCACTCCCCCATTTCTCCAGCCACTCCTGCGTTTTTGCCCGGCACGCCTGCATTTTTAAGCACACTCCCTGAAAACGCTGAGTTGCCGCCCAGAAACACCCACTTCCTGTCAATCAAACAACAAACACTCGAGCGACTGAAAAATGTCGCTTGAGCCTCTGTAAAACGACAAAGTTTAGTGTGAAAGTACTTAGCGCATGCGCGCTGCGTACCATGTGCATGCGCATAAATGCCGATTTTTCACCTGATTGCTGCGCTGCGAAAAACGGCAGCGAGCGATCAACTAAGAATGAGGGCCTCAGTACACAGACCATCACATAAAACTTCCCCCTCAGGTAAATCCATTACACATGCTCTGCAGGATGCAGGAGCGTCCCCAGAGAGCGGTTTAGTACGATGAAGCCAGACAGAGTACAGTACCTGCGAATAATTCCGTTAGCATGTGACTGAGTACCCAGTACACAACACCTGCGAATAAATCCAGTATTATGTGACTGAGAACATAGTAGAATACACGTAATGGGTAAATACTGTGACGCACTATATATTGACCCAGACGCACCTAGTCACCTAGGGTAGAGTATACAGTGATAGATATATCTGGAAAACAACGCAGTGAAATCACATAGCAGATACAGGCACACATAGTCACGTTTGCAATGCAGATAATTATTTTCATGACAATAAAATAGCATTGGATTATTATATGAACACATAAAAACACACATATATATATATATATATATATAAAACAATGCGCGGTCTGAAACCGCATGTATATATCAGAATACTCGTTCTGGTAGATGTACACTTGTTCTTAACTAACGTTGCCTTAATATCGACATGTAGAATACTTAAGTGTTTGTAAAACCATGGCGCTGATGTACAGGCGGATTTACAAAGTAGACCTTGCCTTGCAGTCCCAGAGATCAGTTGCATCTATTTTAGAAAATGGCACCCAGCGTCTCAGTCAGGGAGTGAGGGAGAGTGTGAGTCAGCTCCAGGGCAGGAACACCAGCAGTAGATGGCGCCCTGGGCTGGGGGATGGGCTACAGGTCAAGCACCGGCTCCCCTATGCTGGACTTCACCATCTGGTACTGTGGAGTCTTATTAAAAGTGGACATTAGTATATCCGACCTGTACTCCTATGCCCTGGTGGATATAGTGGGGTCCCTGCTCGGTCACAGTGTCCACACCAGCGTCGCAGTCCGTCTCCCTAGACTGCGATTGGAACGCTATTTAATCGCGGGTCCCGTCTGGGGGACCCTCTTATCTCCTTCCCGTAGCAGCCACGCGAACCAGGAGAGCGGCTACGACTGTGTGCCTAAGCCGAAACGTCTCCGCTGCAAGTACCCAGGAACTGATCCAGCGGGAGTATGCAACGCCGCTTGGGAGGTGATGGAGATGCAGTGTTGAAGCGTCACCCTGACATACAGCGCTAACAGCCCAGTTTTGAATAAATTTTCTGTCAGAAAAAGCTTTTTCAGGACTGCCCAGTGCAGCCCACCTGTTAAGTGACCTGCTTCTGCAGACACCAACTGAAAACTGAGCTCACAGTGCCTGGAGGCAGGGTTATAGAGGAGACCCCAATGCATCTTGGGTCAGCTAAAGCTTTAACCTGTTGGTGCCTTGATCAAGATCCATCGCTACACCCCAATGTATTCCCTGTGGAACACAGTGTACCGCGCTGCAGAAAAAAGCTTTGGGGGTAATTCCAAGTTGATCGCAGCAGGAAATTTTTTAGCAGTTGGGCAAAACCATGTGCACTGCAGGAGAGGCAGATATAACATGTGCAGAGAGAGTTAGATTTGGGTGTGGTGTGTTCAATCTGCAATCTAATTTGCAGTGTAAAAATAAAGCAGCCAGTATTTACCCTGCACAGAAATAAAATAACCACCCAAATCTAACTCTCTCTGCACATGTTAAATCTGCCTCCCCTGCAGTGCACATGGTTTAGCCCAACTGCTAAAAAAAAATCCTGCTGCGATCAACTTGGAATTACCCCCTTTATAGATAAAGGAGACTTTATATGAGCTCAGCCTTCTTTACCACAGTGAGACCATCAACATTGTGTGTGATAACAAAAGTGCAATTGATTTGTCTTCCTGCTCCAAGCATTATGGATGGTATAAACACATTGCCATTAGATATCACCTTATCCATGAGTTGGTGCAAAATAAGTTTGTCAATGTGGATTACATAGCAAGTGAGAACAATGCTGCTGATATGTTAACTAAGGGACTGTCATCACATCTGCTGAATGTGTTCCTGACAAAATGTGGACTGGAATTCTTTTGAAAAATGTTGATATGATTTACTGTTCACTTACAGATGTAGCCACCTTTATCTTGAGTGGCTGAGGCGTTTGTCCCGATCGAGCATACGCAGCGTAGGGAGGCGCGCCTAGTCACAGAGAGGCGTACCTAATCGCACGGAGGCAGACAGAGCGTTTGGCGTTACCTTTACGTGTAATACCTGCGATCAGCCACCAGATGTCGCTTTTTACAATCACCACTGAGCATGCGTGTGGTCTCCCGTAAAATACAATACTGAAATATATAATAAGGACTACTTTACTAAGGCGTCTCATTACGCTGCATACAGTAAATACTCATTACGCTGCATTATTTAATACAGTAAATACTCATTACGCTGCATTATTTAATACAGTAAATACTCATTACGCTGCATTATTTAATACAGTATATACGACACAGACGCAAATAGTACAGCATACAGTATATGATCCATCTACAGTACTTTATGAATATGTGAGCGTCCAAGTCCCGCAGACAAAACAACATAAAACCAGTAGTGTACACTGTCGCAAATGGATGTGTTAGAAGTTCACTATTGCCTCTCAAGATTAGGAATTTTGTACAGTATGTTAGCGTCCTAATCCCGTAGCCATTACAGCATAATCAAAACCAATGGATTTATTCATCTGTCTGCGGCGAAGTGTTCCGCTTCCTATACTCAGAGTCCCGGGTTCGATTCCTTAAGTATGAATGCATGTTAGTTTTTTTCAGACACTTTATTATTATTTTTATTCACATAAACCAGGGCAAATCTGCATGAGCGGTTCTACTGTTAAGGTTCTATGCACCGTACAGTACACATACAATTCTGTAGCTGGGCAGACTCAATAGAAATGGCTACCACCTATGACTCCTTGCCCCACAGAGGCCCTAGGCTACGGAGCAAGTAACAGTCCAGATTGTACAGGCTATGGGGCAATGCTGAAGGAGCGTCACAATCCCCTAGCTAAAATACACAGGGGCGACAGGAATAAGCGAGGTCTACAGTACAGTATGCACATTATGGTACACCGGACTCGATCGCATAGCACACTGGCAAAATGGCCGCCGCCCCTGAACCCTTTTGCAGGCTATGGGGCAATGCTGAAGGAGCGTCACAATCCCCAAACGCCGAAGATCTACAGTACTGTTTTGCTCAGTTAGTAGCGTCAGAATACACTCATTTCATTCCCGCTGTGTAGTTGCATTTAGCGTAAAGAATCGCTCCTGCAGATGTACTCTGATTTATATGTAACTTGTGTGCACCTTTCCATTGACTGTCTTACAATGTAAATAAAATAATACAGTGTATTATTGCAATAAAAAAATAAAAAAAGGCACATCAGGTCTCGAACCCTGGACCCCCAGCGTGGAAGGTGGGAGGTGGGAGCCTTCACCCCTAGCCCACGACGCCTCATGAGGGATTCCCAATTTCATGTGTAAAAGTACTGCAAACAGCGCCCGGCCCCCACCCCATTGGTGTTGGTTTATGCCTTAGAGGACTCGGACGCTCGCATTTGTAAAGCACGGTATTTTCCACCGCCTCCTGCTAGCCCATCGCCCTTCCCCCCTGGGAGCCTGCACAGATCATGCAGTAGACAGGGAGGGAATTCAGGTCCTGTGCAATACACAAACGCCGAAGATCTATAGTACTGTTTTGCTCAATTAGTAGCGTCAGAATACACTAATTTCTACTCATTGCCGCTGTGCAGTTGCATTTAGCGTAAAGAATCGCTCCTGCAGATGTACTTTGATTTATGTGAAACCTGTGTGCATCCTTCCATTGGATGTATTAGAGAGAAAAAAAAAATATTAAAGTGAATGTCACGGGAACACATTAAAAAAATGGTTGGCACTTCCTTTCCATTGGTGTTGGTTTACAGTATGCCGTAGTGGACTCGGACGCTCATGTAATTGCATTTCAAAGGCACAGTATTTTCCATCGTCTCCCCCTACCCCCATCGCCCTTCCCCCCTGGGAGCCTGCACAGGGACGGAATTCAGGTCCTGTGCAATACACAAACGCCGAAGATCTACAGTACTGTTTGGCTCAGTTAGTAGCGTCAGAATACACTAATTTCATTCCCGCTGTGTAGTTGCATATAGCGTAAAGAATCGCTCCTGCAGATGTACTCTGATTTATATGTAACTTGTGTGCACCTTTCCATTGACTGTCTTACAATGTAAATAAAATAATACAGTGTATTATTGCAATAAAAAAAAAAAAAAGAAGGCACATCAGGTCTCGAACCCTGGACCCCCAGCGTTGGAGGTGGGAGCCTTCACCCCTAGCCCACGACGCCTCATGAGGGATTCCCAATTTCATGTGTAAAAGTACTGCAAACAGCGCCCGGCCGCACCCCATTGGTGTTGGTTTATGCCTTAGAGGACTCGGACGCTCGCATTTGTAAAGCACGGTATTTTCCACCGCCTCCTGCTAGCCCTCCATTCCCATTATGCATTAGCGAACTCAGACGCTCATGTATTTTAAAAGCACGGTGTTTATACATTGTCCTGTACATTCTTCCTTTTACACAATTAGTTGCGTCTCCATACACATACAGTACTCCATACACATACAGTACTCTACAGTAGGTCACCATCTTTTTCCACCGCCTCCCGTTACGCCTACAGTATTAACATTACAGTCGTCACTGACCAATTGCCAGAGCTGTAGATCAATCCGCCGCTATACTGTACGATCGAAAGTACTGGATTAGTGGAGCATTAGCCACACAGTGGTGGAGATGTGTAATGCATGATGAGTATCTAGATCGCCTCAACGCGCCTACCTGTGATTAAACTCAGCTATCGCCTTAGCGTGACTAAACGCCCGTCTAGGCGGAGAAACAGTCAAGATAAAGGTGGCTACATCTGTATTATGCTTTATTCATATGTTTTTGGTTACAGGTAAACTTCATTTAAAAAATAAGGTTTACCCTTTAGTGTCAGCTCAATGCGGGAGGAGGTGCCTGATGTATACTGTCCGCGCGCTTCTTCCTGAGTTCTTCCTGGGAGAGACAAACTGAATGGACGTGCAGCTTCTGCTCTCCTGCGTAGTGTGACCTTGTCTTCCCGCATCTGCACCCTGCATATAGGTAACCGCTGTGAAACCGCTCTACTGCATTACCAGCTTATTGTAAGTTCCTGCTTCAGAACCTCTTCTGTGTACAACAAACTGTTAACTCTGTTCTCTGAATAAACCTCCATTCTGGTTAAGGGACATTGTGTGGACTAACATCCATATCCGACACCACAACACTCAGCCAACACCATGGGGGTCATTCCGACATGTTTGCACGCAGCGGTTTTTCGCTGCGGTGCGAACGGGTGCGGAATGCACATACGCGGCGGCCACCGTGCGCATGCGCGTGCGCGGCATTGCCCGGCAACAGGGGCTTACGACGGAAGCGATTGCAGCGGCGACCGCTAAGAAGATTGACAGGAAGGAGGCGTAGATGGGCAGATCCGGACCTTTGGAGAGCGTTTTCGGGGAGTGGTGAGTAAAACGCAGGGGTGTCCAGGACAATGGAGGGCGGAGGAGTGAAGTCAAAGTCGGGCCCATCATCGCTGGATCCATTGCACAGGGTAAGTATGTCCATCCCTAGTCTTCTTTTGCTTGAAATTTTTTTAGCTTAGCAGGGCTGCACAAGCGATCGCAGCCCTGCTAAGCTAAAATACACTCCCCCATAGGCGTGGACTATTGATCCCAGCAGCAGCAGCTAAAAGTTGCTGGCTGCGATCAACTCGGAATGACCACCCATATTCTTTCATATAACTGTGGAACTCTGAATGAGGTCCACAGTTTCTTCTTTCTTTTAAACAGAGACTCTTCAGAAGAAGCTGATTCCACAGTAACCTGAATTTTAAAAGTGTGATTAACAGCTCTTCCTAAAACTGTATTTTATAGGAATCAGTATAGAAAGATCATTATTATTCAGAATTGTCATTAAAGTTTTCCTTCTTCGATGGAGGATGACTGATTCTGAAGCTTCACAATTTTGGACCAAGGTAGAGCTATGGTGCTTTACTGGTCTTGTGCAAGAGATAAAAATCTCTTAAAACAAGAGAAAAAAAGTAACAAAATTTTGAACTGATATAAAGACTGAGGTGTGGCCATGCCACTTTAAAAATAGTACCACCAGCCCTTCAGGTGCCTCTGGGAAGGCTAACTAAAATTACCTAATGAACTATGGGGGTCATTCCGAGTTGATCGTAGTCGTGCATGTCAGTACCGCCCTAACCCCCCACCCCTCGCACAAATACAAAAGCATCGCACAGCGGCGATGCTTTTTGTATTTCTGGGGTAACTCCCGGCCAGAGCAGCTCCTGCGGAAGGCCGGGAGTTGTTCGTCGCTGCCGCTGGCCGCAGCGGCTGCATGAGACATCACGCAGCCGCTGCGGCACGCCCTCCGCCGTTCAGCCCCCTCCCGCCCAGCGACACCTCTGTCTCAGAGGCGATCGGTAGGCAACGAGGACTGCCATGCGCCGGTGCACTGCGGCGCCGGCGCATGCGCAGTTCCGAACCGAACGCTGCGCTGCGACAATCTGCAGCGAGCGACCAAGTCGGAATGGACCCCCTATATTTCCAGAGCTGGGTAAACTTGACATTTTAGCAGCCAGCATAGAAACCTGTGGGGTCTACTTTTGCAGTTTCTGTAAATAGTAAAATATATTGTAACATTGAAAATAACATACATAGTAACATAGCAACATAGTAATTAAGGTTGAAAAGAGGCAATTTGCCCATCGTGTTCAACCTGTTTTAAGTTGTGATGAATCTTCATACCCGCTGAGCAGAGGCGAATTGGCCACAGGGTTAGCAGGGAAGATTCCCGGTGGGCCGATGCACCCGTGGGGCCTGTTTTGTATGAGGACATGTGGTCCTTTTTATAGACATAATGAATAAGATGCAAAATAATTAGCATATATGAAAATTACTTTGCCACTTAGCCTGTGATTGCAGATGATCTAGTGTATGCTCTGTCTGCCTGCTTGGCTGACATATAAGATTGAGTGAATAGTGATTGGGATACGGTTGGTGTAATAAGCAAAAAAATATATATTTCTAAAGAATTATATAGTTTATATAGTTTCCTAAATTCTGAAGGTGTGCTCATAATATTTAATTTAATTTATTTTTAACTTCCCCCTTGATGCTGGACATGCCCACTATCTGGAAAGTCTTGTGGGGAGGGTGCTGCTGCCATGGCCCATGGCTAGACCTTACACCTCTGGTGCTGCCCATGTGGGGCCACTAGAACAAATTTTTCCAGGGCTGCTTTTTGTTCCCAATCCGCTCCTGCCGCTGAGTAATGTTTTATGACTAGTTAACTACTATAATTCATATAACCCCCGGATTAACCATTTTGATATTTTAAATATTATAACCTTGGATATAATTTTCATTCAGAAATGTATCCATTCCTTTTTGAAAACCATTTACAGAGTCTGCCATTACCACCTTCCCTGGCAGGGAATTCCACATCCTAATTACCCTAACAGTGAAGAACCCTTTCCTCCGTCGCATTCTGAACTTTCTCTCCTCCAGCCGCAGCGAGTGCCCACGTGTCCTAAACTGTGTTCTTTTAATAAACAATTCCTCTGATAACTCTTTGTGATGCCCCTTTACATATTTGAAGATATTAATAATATCCCCTTTTAGACGCCTCATTTCTAGTGTACACATATTCAGCCTATTAAGCCTTTCCTCATAATCCAGTCCCTCTAGGCCTTTAATCAATTTAATAGCTCGCCTTTGGACCCTTTCGAGTTCACCGATATCTTTTTTATACAGTGGTGCCCAAAACTGAACACAATATTCCAGGTGCGGACGTACCAATGCTTTATACTGTGGCAGGATTACATCCGAGTCCCTTGACTCAATGCCCCGTTTTATTCACGCTAGCACCTTACTTGCCTTCTTTACTGCGCTTTGACATTGTGTATGGTTATTAAGCCTATTATCAATGAGTACCCCCAAATCCTTTTCCAAATCTGTTTTACCTAGTCGTTCCCCATTTAGTATGTAGCCTGCAAGTTTGCTTTTAGTACCGAAATGCATAACCTTGCATTTGTCTGTATTGAACCTCATTTTCCATTTAGACGCCCAGAATTCAAGTTTAGATAGATCCTTCTGTAAGGACTCCACATCCAATTCCAAGTTAATTACCTTACACAGTTTAGTATCATCTGCAAAGATTGACACTGTGCTTTCCAGGCCTATTTCTAGGTCATTGATAAATATGTTGAACAGTAGTGGACCGAGGGGGTAATTCCAAGTTGATCGCAGCAGGATATTTTTTAAGCAGTTGGGCAAAACCATGTGCACTGCAGGGGAGGCAGATATAACATTTGCAGAGAGAGTTAGATTTGGGTGGGTTATTTTGTTTCTGTGTAGGGTAAATACTGTCTGCTTTATTTTTACACTGCAATTTAGATTGCAGATTGAACTCACCACACCCAAATCTAATCTCTCTGCACATGTTATATCTGCCTCCCCTGCAATGCACATGGTTTTGCCCAACTGCTAACAAAGTTCCTGCTGCGATCAACTCAGAATTACCCCCCGAGTACGGAGCCTTGTGGTATACCGCTGACTACTGGGGACCAGGTTGAGTACTTCCTGTTGACCACTACTCGCTGTACCCTGCTATCCAACCAGTTGCTTATCCATGTGCAAATAGTTTTTCCTAGGCCAAGCCCCTTTAATTTGATGATCAGTCTTCTGTGAGGCACTATATCGAATGCTTTTGCAAAATCTAGGAAGACTACATCCAATGTTCTTTATGCTACATACATTGAAATCAGGGCTGTTTCTAGCCAGTTTGGCTAGCAGTGCGAGATTTAAAAATGTGCGTCCCCCTCCATTGACATAAAAAAGTGCCGCCCCCCCCCCCCCCTCCCCTTATAGATAGACAAGGAGGCATGGCCTCCACAGGGAAAAATAAATAAATGCCACCATATTAAGCCCCACACAGTAATGCCCCCGCACCATATTCTGCCACACATCGCAATGCCCTTTATACATTATGCCCTACAGTAAAGCTTCTAATTACTTTTAAATTACCTGCTGGTTGCCAGGGGTTTCATGCTCTGGGATCCATGCTGGTTGCCAGGGGTTTCATGCTCTGGGATCCATGCTGGTTGCCAGGAGTTTCATGCTCTGGGATCCATGTTGGTTGCCAGAGGCTTCATGCTCTGGGATGGGTGTCATGATCGTTGCCAGGGCTGTGTAATGCCAGTTGCCAGGGCTGTGTAGTGCTCATTGTCAGGGGTGTTTACAGCGCCCACCAGCGTCTCCCTCCTCCTCCTCCTGCCCCTCCACCCCTGCCAGCCCATTGCTCCTGCGCTCCTAAGTCGTCCTGGTGCTCCCCCTCCTCCCAGTCATTAGTACTATGCTCGGGGGCGGAGTTTTGCGTAATGATGTGTTTTCATCGTGACGTCACGACGCAAACGAGTCATTACGCGAAACTCCACTCCCCAAGCAGAGTACTAATGTCGGGGGGATGGGGGAGCACCAGGAGCCACCTAAAGTGCGGCGGTGGGTGCCCCGTGCGACAGCACGCCTCGCCTACCGCAAGAAACGGCACTGAGTGAAATGTATATGCTAGACATAAAAAGCCCCCTTCTGTCTCTCCAGCCCCAAACTGTCATTTTAGCTCCAGACCGCCCCCTTTTGTCTCTCCAGCCTCCCAGTGTCTCGCCAGTCACAGCCAGCTTCCTTCTGTGCAATCTATGAGTAAACTGAAGGTTTTGTGTTTGATCTTTCTGTGTTTCCTGACAGCCATATTTCTGTCCTTTCTGGACCTGCCAACAACCTTAATGACAACATGTCCCAGTGATTTAAGGCTTCCCATCATGACTGCTTCCACCAGGTGCCAAACAATCTGCATCTGCTACAATTGCAGTCACCTGTTTTGAATTGATTAATTGATAAGAATGGTAAATTATCATACATTAAGGGACAAAGGGGGTTATTCAGAGATGAACGCAGATCGTTGCATACGCACTAGATCTGCATTCATCTCCGCACATGCTGGGGGCCGCCAAGCACAGGGCAAGGCCACCCAGTATGTGTGAGGCCACCCCCCGATGAGTCCACAATTACATTGCGGAGGCATCGGATCTAAGGTTGACCCCTGGCAGCGCAGCCTGGCTGCGCTGTCAGACGGTCAGCGGTCATTTTTTTTAAGGAGCAGCTGCATGTGACGTCACGTAGCCTTCCTGAAAAAGGCTCAGGCCTGCCCCCTTTTTTCGGCGCCGTCCCCGCAATGTCGTAACTCCGCCCCTGCAACACCTGCACCTGTCAATCACATTGTGGCCTCATCCTACAGAAATGCGACTGCAATGTGTAAGGATGCGCACAGTGGCATGTGCGCATGTGCAGACCACCTGGATGCAGCTGCTGCATGCGAACGCGCAGCTGTGTCCAGGTCTGAATGACCCCCCATAGTAATTTTGTTTTTGCCTGTGGCGTGTGAAATTTGAGGCAGCTGCAGAGTTTCACTATTCCAGTAGACGCGTGAACTGCAGTAATTTCTATAAGAATTACAGGAATTTCTGGTAGCTTCAGAGCAGGTGCAAACCTTGGGTACATTGTTATATTAAGATAAAAATGTCGGGACATGACTCAGAACCCTTTGACACCCCATTCCCTTTCCCTAATTGCTAATTAGGCAATTGGAAGTTTTCAGTTAGCTTAATTGGGCCAATAATAACGTTATTTTAAATTTTTTACATTTTTATGCACCCAAAATGTAACTAAAGTATTTATTTAAATGAAAAAAATAATAGCTTTTTATAAATTTATTTTTTTACTTTATTGCAATCTTTGTATTTTTTTTTAATCAGACATTTTAAACATGTTAAAAACTCAAAATATTTTTCTTTGGCACAGTAATAGACATATACTGTTACCAAATATATATTTGTCGCTTTTTGGGGTACAGGCTGATTTCATTTTTTTTATTTTTATAAGTTTCATGCAGATTTTTGGCAGAAAAATTATTGTATCCAATTGGATAGCACGAGAATCAGGAACGCACGTAGCGGCGGTAATGAAAAATTGAACACAATACCTGCATTTCGTTTTTGCAGGAAAAAATTCACATTTAATTGAATACATAGGCAAACGTGGGGGGGGGGGTAATTGTTCTGGTTGTCCGGAAACCCCCCTCCTCTTCGCCATCAGCTCAAATTATGACCACAATAGCAATAGTATATAATATGATTACTAGAGCTGCCGCGACAACATGCAGTTTAAGGGACAGAGCAAAGTTGCTGCACATGCCCAGTAGTAGCAGCTCCTTTTACCAAGTTTGTTGTGTGTGTGGATCTGGGCACTCAATCTGCGTACTGGTCAAGAAAGTAGCTGCCTGGAAGAGGAGATGGGTGCCTTACCATGAGGTGGGAGAATGTGTGCTTAGAAAGTGCAGTTGTATTCCTACTGGTTCTATTATGTTAGTGTATTTAATTATTTATTAAGGGGTGTTTACCTTTTCCTGACCATTTATGTTATTTATATTAACTAAATATGTTTGAAACTGCCTATACTATATACCATCAATCGTGTTAATTATTAATAATGTACATACACTATCTAGTGTATAAGCAATGTACACCATACTTGCCTACTCTCCCGGAATGGCCGGGAGGCTCCCGAAAATCGGGTGACCCTCTCGGCCCCCCGGAAGAGCAGGCAAGTCTCCCGATTTGTGGGGTCCCCCTGCCCGTCCGCCCACTTTGTGTGTAAATTGGGCGGTCTGGGCAGTTGATGACGCGATTCTTGCTGAATCGCGTCATCATAGCCACGCCCCCTGCAGTGTAATGCCGGTGATCGTGGCATTACAGAGCGGGGGGCGTGGCTTAAAGGATGTGTCACCGTAACCCTGCCCCATCCTGCCCTTGCTCTGCCCCCATCCCGCCTCCGCCCCATCCCCTCCTTACGTCAGAGCGCCCCCCGGCCCGCCTTTTGAGCTGGCCTGGCTGCTCTCTCCCACAGAGAGCAGCCAGAATGTCGGTAAGTATGATGTATACATATATGTGCAGGGTTGGTACTAGTTTCTTCTAACACTCCCCCAGACTCCTCCCTTGCTCCAATGTTCCACAGAGAAGGCGATTGTGGATTGCATTTGGAGACCCCCTCTAGTAATCCTGCGTTTGCCACAGGAATATGCCCTTAAGTAGGAAGTCCAGAAATAGAGAGTTTTGTGCCTGGTGGAATGGGCACATTTCCTGTGAACATGCCCCCAGTACAACCAAGTTATGTGTCTTCAGTCGCAATTGAAGATGCATTCAGTTTGCATCTGACTCTGCGTCGCCTGTAGTTGCGTAATCTTCATTTCAGAGCGTGTGCAGAGCGAAAACACACAAGATATGCTCTGCAAATTAACTTGCATTCAGCACTACATCAGCCTCACAATGAGTTACTTTATAGGAGAAATGTATGTTGGACTGACATAAACTACTTTTCAGAAATATATTTTACCCTTTTAGTATACATTTTTAATTTGATTTTATTTTAAGCTTCATGTAAGGTAAAGAGCATGTACAGTTTCAGACAATCCTGCCTGTTTCGGATCTGTCCTTCTCCACTCTCATTATCTGAATCCTGGGGCCTGCAGAACATGTATTGTGATCTCAGAGTACACAAGGGCTCAAAGAGTTCATTCCTCTTCAACATATAGCTTTAATTCAGTTCTAATGAAGATTACTGGAACAGACTGAGGGGGTCATTCTGACCCGTTCGCACGCAGCGGTTTGTCGCTGCAGTGCGAACGGGTCTGGAATGCGCACGCGCGTCGTTGGCCAGCGACAGGGGTCGCTGGGTTACGTTGCGTCCTACGAAGAAAGCGGTCGCAGAGCCATCCGCAAGAAGATTGACAGAAAGAAGGCGTTCCTGGGCGGATTCGGACCGTTGGCTGCCGTTTTCGGGGAGTGGTAAGGAAAACGCAGGCGTGTCCAGGAGAACGGAGGGCGGATGTCTGACGTCAAAGCCGGCTTCAGCATTGCAGAGATCGTCGCACAGGGTAAGTATGTTCAGGGCTAGTCATGTTTTGCTTGAAATTTTTTTAGCTTAGCAAGACTGCACAAGCGATCGCAGCCCTGCTAAGCTAAAATACACTCCCCCATAGGCGTGGACTAGTTGATTGTAGCAGCAAAAAGTTGCTGGCTGCAATCAACTCGGAATGACCACCTGAGTCCTCCCACCGTGAGATCTACAAAGTGAGATGGAGAATGCCAGCAAGGGAAAGCACTTACTCTTCCATGTGAAAAATCATAAGACGTAATTTCTCATAGGAGTAAGATCGGCAGCATAAGTTTATACCAGGCACCCGGAGGCGACTAGACAGTGGTGCCCCCCAAGTGGCTCCAGCTTGTGCGTGCACCAATGTCTGTCAGCACAGTAGCACAGCTCAGGGGGCAAAAGAGGAAATAATCTGTCAGTAATCCTGCCAGTTGTGGATAATTGCCAGGCACTTTCCCCCAGTTATCTCCAGCCTCATTCCCTCATCTTTCTGCAGCTCCAGCCCCAAAGTGTTGCTCCATCACCCAAGCATCTCTCCAATCAGCCTGCAAGTGTTACTCCAACCAGCCCCCCATTGTCTCTCCAGTTCCAGCCAGACCTCTTCTGTCTCCGGCCCCAAAGTGTCTCTTCAGCTCCAGCCAACTTCTTTCTGTCTCTCCAGCCCACCCCAGTGTCTCTTCAGCACCATCCAGTCCCCTTCTGTCTCTCCAGACCCCCAGTGTGTCTCCTGCCCCAGCCAGCCCCCCAGGGTCTCTCCAGCTCTGCAGTGTCTCTTCAGCTCCAGCTATTCCCTTCTATCTCTCCAGCCTCCCAGTGTCTCTTCAGGACCAGCCAGCCCCTTTCTGTCTCTCCAGCCCACCCCAGTGTCTCTTCAGCACCATCCAGTCCCCTTCTGTCTCTCCAGACCCCCAGTGTGTCTCCTGCCCCAGCCAGCCCCCCAGGGTCTCTCCAGCTCTGCAGTGTCTCTTCAGCTCCAGCTATTCCCTTCTATCTCTCCAGCCTCCCAGTGTCTCTTCAGAACCAGCCAGCCCCTTTCTGTCTCTCCAGCCCCCCCCCCCCCCCCCCAGGGTCTTTCCAGCCCTGCTGTGTCTCTTCTGCTCCAGCCAGCCCCTTCTGTCTCCAGCCCGCCAGTATCAGTCCACCCCCGGCCAGCCCCCTTCTATCTCCTTATCCCTCCTGTGCCTCTACAGCTCCAGCTAGACACTCAAATAATATCATGTCAAAAATAAATGCAGCATCAGGGACATGCTGCACTATTCCTTATATGAAAGCTAATAGCACCAGAAAGATAAATATAGCAACAAAAAAAACAACCAGCAATGAAAACCACCCCACACACAATATGCCGCAAGAACAGACAGGCAGGCTAGAACTTAGAGGCATCTATAGAGAGACCCCTTAGTGTCTCTCCAGCTCCAGCCAGTCCCCTTCTATCTCTCCAGCCCCCAGTGTCTTTAAAGCTCCAGCCAGGCCCTTTCTGTCTCTCCAGCCCCCGGGGTCTCTCCTGCTGCAGCCAGCCCCCTTCTGTCTCTCCAGCCCTGCAATGTCTCTTCAGCTCCAGCCAGCACCCTTCTGTCTCTCTAGGCCCCCATGTCAAAAATAAATGCAGCATCAGGGACATGCTGCACCATTCCCTATATCAAAGTTACTAGCACCAGAAGGATAAATATAACAAAAAAAAATACAGCAATGAAAACCACCCCACACACAATATGCCGCAAGAACAGACAGGCAGGCTAGAACATCTATAGAGAGGCAAAATAAAGTATAAATGAAGTAAAAAGCTAACAGCCACATAGTATATTATAACTGACCTTTAATAAGTAAATAACAAACCTCCATTGGCCCTTGCAGTTGCAGTAAAGTTCAAGTGCAGTGAATCAGGAGGGAATTGCAGTCACTCATAGTCACCAGAAGAATTGCTATGGTGAGATGTGTGTTGGGGGGGATAATCACCCTGATTGTTCCTCCCCCTCCTGGAACTGCTACTGACTGCCGATGCCACTGGGGTACTGTCTGTGTTGATGGGCTTGCTCCACAGTGCCCCCCTGACAGCTGATGCCCAGAGGCCAATGACTTAATTGCCTCCGGGATTTTCGTCACTGAGTAGCAGGGCCAGCTCCAGGCCTATTAGCACCCTGAGTGAGAAATTTTAAAGCCAAAGGTGCGCGCGCTCCTGTGAAAGTGGCACACATATTGCCCCCAATATAGTTCCAGGTACACCTACTGCCCCAGTATAGTTCCAGGTACACATACTGCCCCCAATATAGTGCCAGGTACACATACTGCCCCCAGTATAATGCCAGGTACACATACTGCCCCCAGTATAATTCCAGGTACACATACTGCCCCCAATATAGTGCTGGGTACACATACTGCCCCCAGTATAATGTCAGGTACACATACTGCCCCCAGTATAGTGGCAGGTATACATAATGCCCCCAGTATAGTGCCAAATACACATACTTCCCCAGTATAATGTCAGGTACACAGCATTTGTGGTCCGGCAGTCGATCAAGAGCTCTGATGGGCTGATGGCCGGCGCCCTTAAAACCCGGCACCCCGTGCGGCCAGTCCCTTCAAACGGGCCTGTAGCTGGCCCTGCTGAGTAGAATGTTAATTTAATGAGATATTAATATTGCATGAACAGTACAAGACTCAACCCATACCATATGCAGGGCCAAAACTAGTATTTTTGGCACCAGGGGCAAGGCAGTAATTTGTCGCCCCATGCACACACACACTTTGGAACCATGTCAAAAACAAAGTAATAAACAGTTGGCAAAGTGACAACTAGCACCGTCAGGGTGCATCCGGCACACATTCCCTAGGAAATTGGATAGGAACACAAGAAAACTAACATGCACCTCAGATACAGTATTGTGGGGGACTCTGACTGGCCAACTGCTGTAGGACTACAAAGCCCAGTATGTTAGTTAGGACCTATGACCAATTAAAGAGGAGGAGTACCAACTTTCTTGGGAGGGGACACACACAATGTGGGTTATCCTGGCTGCAGATAGGAGTCCCTAGGACTGGCTGGTGTTATATACCTGATATAAGCCATGCAATCATTATCACACACACTGGGGAAAGGACTCCAACTGACCAACTGGTGTAGGACTACAAAGCCCTACATGCATGTTGGACCTAGGACCACACTTTGGGAGGCAGCAGAGACCTCACCTCAGTGCCCAGACTAATTATCGGCTGCTGTTGCTTCCTCTCACCCTGCCCGCCTCTGATGGAGCTCACGTGCAGGAAGGGAGAGGACCTGAGGAACAGGGCAGGGGGCAGACATAGTTTACACAGGCACAGGAGTGTGTGAACGGCCACCCCGCCCCATTCATAAGTGTTCTAGATGCCAGGATGGGGGGGAAGGGTTGGTTTCCCAGGACCCCTTAGGGCCCTGCCCTCCTCTGGTGGAGCTGCATGCGGGAAGGGGGCGGCATTGGGGAACAGGCCTGGGGGTATACATCGCTTACACAGGCACAGGAGTGCTTGGGAAATGAAAGAGGGGAGCTGGAGAGTCCTTGGTCACCGCCCTTACTCCATTCATTAACGTTCTAGTTGCCAGGGAGGGGGTAGTTTCAATGGTGGTGCTGGGGAACAGGTACCAGCAGTGAGGGATCTTGGACCCGGCAGAAGGTAGCACCTTAGGGCTGAGAGGAAGGAGGGGAGGCAGAGAACCCATCTCTGTGCACTCTCAGATTCTGCACCTGGGGCGCATGCCTCCTTAGTCCCCCCCCCCCCCCCCCTGGTTGCAGCCATGCAGCAGGGACAGGGAAAGTGACAGAGAGAGTGACAGCAAGGGACAGAGAGAGTGACAGCAGGGACAGGGAGAGTGACAGGGAGAGTAACAGCAGTGACAGAGGGACAGAAAGAGTGACAGAGGGACATAGGGAAGCAGGGTAACAGTACCTTATGAGCAGCGGAGGCGGCTGTGGTCGGCGGCGATGCAGAGGCTGTAGTCGGTGACAGTGAGAAGGCCCTGGGCAGCGGTAGTGAGGAAGAGAAGGCCCTGGGTGGCGGCGGTGACCAAGAGAAGGCCCTGGGCGGTGGTGGTGAGAAGGCCTTGGGCAGCGGCAGTGCGGAAGAGCATGTGGGCGGCAGCGGTGATCCCGAGGAGGACGTGGGCAGCAGCGGTGGTATGGGGGAGGAGGTAGGTGGCCGCGGTGAAGAGGAGAAGGCCCAGGCCAGCGGCAATGTGCACCTTCAGTCCCTATGACAGCGGCACCACCATTTGAAATCTAGTGATGAGCGGATTCGGTTTTACTCGGTTTTACTCGGTTCTCAAAAACGGCATCTTATTGGCTCACGGATGTCACGTGTTTTGGATAGCCAATAAGATGCCGTTTTGAGAACCGAGTAAAACCGAGTAAAACCGAGTAAAACCGAACCTCGCTCATCACTAGAAATCTGCCTTGGATCGGCAGCCAATCATGCTCCAGCTCCTTCATGTTGGATGGTTCTCACTTGTGAACAGCAATCTTCAAGTCTGACCACAAATTCTCAATTGGATTGAGATCTGGGCTTTGACTAGGCCATTCCAACACATTTAAATGTTTCCCCTTAAACCACTTGAGTGTTGCTTTAGCAGTATGCTTCGGATTATTGTCCTGCTGGAAGGTGAACTTCCGTCCCAGTCTCAAATCACAGGCAGACTGAAACAGGTGTTGCTCAAGAATATCCCTGTATTTAGCACCATCTATCTTTCCCTCGACTCGAAACAGTTTCCCAGTCCCTGCTGTTGAAAAACATCACCACACCATGATGCTGCTGCCACCATGTTTCACTGTGGGGATGGTGTTCTTGGAGTGATGGGATGTGTTGGGTTTGTGCCAGACATAGCGTTTTCCGTGGTGGCCGAAAAGTTCAATTTTAGCCTCATCTGACCAGAGAACCTTCCTCCATACATTTGAGTTTGCCAAAAGGCATGTGGATGACTCATCCACATGCCTTTTGGCAAACTCAAAACGTGCCTTCTTATTTTTAACACTAAGTAATGGCTTTTTTCTGGCCACTTTTCCATAAAGCTCAGCTCTATGGCGTGTATGGCTTATTGTGGTCACATGCGCAGATAAATCAGTGTCTGCTGTGGAACTGTGCAGCTCCTTCGTGGTAGCCTTTGGTCTCTGTGCTGCCTCTCTGAATAATGCCCTTGCCTGGTCTGTGAGTTTTGGTGGCTGGCCCTCTCTTGGCAGGTTTGTTGTGGTGCCATGTTCTTTCCATTTGAAGATGATGGATTTGATGGTGCTCCAGGGAACCATCAAAGATTTGGATATTATTTTATAACCCAACCCTGACTTGTATTTCTCAACAACTTTGTCCCTGACTTGAGCTCCTTGGTCTTCATGGTGTGATGCTTCTTGCTTAGTGGTGTTGCAGCCTCTGGGGCCTTTCAGAAAAGGTGTGTTTATACTGACAGATCATGTGACACTTAGATTGCACACAGGTGGACTTCTTTTCACTAATTGTGTGACTTCTGAAGGTAATTGGTTGCACCAGAACTTTTGAGGGGCTTCATAGCAAAGGGAGTAAATACATATGCACATGCCAATTCTCAAATTTTTATTTAAAAAAAATATTTTTTTTATAATGTCTTCTCATTTTACTTCACCAACTTAGACTATTTTAGGGAGATCCATCACAAATTCAGATAAAAATAAATAAATAAATTACATGGTGTAATGTAACAAAATAAGTAAAAAGCCAAGGGGGGGGGTGAATACTTTAGCAAGGCACTGTATATATGTATACAGTATATATATAAGCATGTCAGCAAATCTCTGCATGCAGGGACGTCTTTTCGTATGGACTCAACGGGCACTTGCCCAAGGGCCCCAAGAGTGTAAGGGCCTTAGGCTGATAGCTTAGGGTCCCCTTTTGCCAGGGGTACCGGATTTTTTCAAATTGGCACTGGGGAACCGGAGATATCCAACTTCAAAGCAGTGGTTCGCATCAAAGCCTGTTAATTGCTCTTCATAGCCAGATAGCTCAGGTTCTGGGACTCTCAGGGGCGGAACTGTGGGAGGCAGTGGAGTCGGCTGCCGCCGGGCTCCTGACCTCAAGGGGGCACTTCTCCACTGTCTGCTCGCTGCTATTGCAGACGGAGGAGCTGTGAGTCCAGGGCCATTAACTTCACATGGGGAATTACCGGTGGGCTGGTTGGTGCGTGAGGCCGCCTGTCATCTGTGGCTCCGCCCCCTTAGGTCATCACCGGGTCGCGGTTTTGTGCATGACAGGCAGCCCATACAGACTGTTACTAGTGAGGCCACTGTAGTGAGAAGAGGCTCGTCCCACCTAACTGAAAGGCGGTACACGCGCCACTGAAGTCGCGGCTGTCACGCACCTCGGAGGATGAAAGGGAAGAGGGTGCGCATCCAGGAGAGGTGAGTTCAGCAGCCTGCACAGCGATCCCCCAGGCAGTCATCAGCTGTAGCCTGCCAGCCTGTGCACAGGAGCAGGTACACGAGGGCAGACAGAGTGGGGAAAGTCAGGTGCCACTGAATGAGTCTGATTGCACTGTTGGCACATGCTGCAGTCAGTCTTTAAAAAGTAAAATGTCATGCAGGTTGCAGGACTTTTTTTTTTTCTTTAAAGACTGACAGGCTGCCTACAGAGGTGCACTGGCTGATAGGGGGACATGGAGATCTGTCTGCGGGAGTGGGGGCACTAGCGCACGCAGGGGGGGTTTCTGAGTACCCAGAAACCCCCACTGCCAGACCAAATTATTATTATTTTTGTAAAAAAAAACGCCGCGGAGACCCGCGATTTAAGCCCCGCCCCTTTTGGATTTATTCTGCCCCTTTTAGAGACCCGCAAATTGCGGGTTGTACACCTGTTGAGGGCTGGCTGTATGTCAGCTGCAGCTGCTGTTGTCTCTGATGCTGCCACAGCCCTTACATTCCGTTCTGCTTCTATTCACTCAGCCCACTCTTCCTTCCTGGAGGAAGGTACTGTATTTCAAGCTTAGATAATTCACAAATATACATACAGCATGCAGTAATATTTTATAAGTTTATATTATATATATATATATATATATATATATATATTACAGATGTAGCCAGCCTCCTCTATCTCGCGATGTGTACGCACAGGCATAAGCATCACGGATAGCGCATATGCGCCACACTGCGATTGATCGCAGCGTGGCATTTGCACATTGGAATACAGTGTATGTGCGTACGCACATGCGCAGCGGTCACACTACTTGCATCATCCATGCCGCTATGTGTACGCATTGCGAGATGGATGAGCATGGCTACATGTGTACAAATATTATATATACATACATATATATATATATATATTAATTATACAGTGTATGTGTAATGTGAAAATGTCTTGCTATTGAAGCGTTGAAGCACTGAAGACAAAGTCTTTCTGAGCTACGAGTGCCGCCGACACATGTATTATTTGGATGGTAATGGCTTTGTTTCATTATTACCAGAGGGCACCGGCATATGCTACCTGAGGATGGGGAGTGTGTATGTATATATATATATGAAACGAAATAGAGGAGATGGCGCCAAGGGAGTTATATCAACGCCCTACCTAAAAACGGACCCTTACAGTACTCTCCGGATAAATTACGTCAGATAACAAATACTAACATAAAAATTTATTAAAACAACATATAAACCCGACACAAATGTTCATAAGTATACAGAGTTAATACATTTACATTTGTCGCACAATTTGAACAATCAGTTTGTAGTGATGAGGAAAAAGCGTAGATATATCACTACGATTTCCTCCTTCTCCTTATTGTAGATTCGGAGGTAACATCAGATAATAGATAGATAAATAACCCAACGCGTTTCGTCTTGTTCCAAGACTTCATCAGGGGTAAAATCTACAATTGTAGAATAATAAGTCAAAACAAATACATAGCAATAAGCATCTTACACTCACATATAACATGACATATTGGTATCAAAAGAACATGACATAGCAACATGAGGAGGAAAACAGAATAAATAACATGAAGAAAGAGGAAAAAAGAGAACCAAAAAAGCACAGGTTGTGAAAAACATACCTCTTCATTTCAGAACATATTGTCAGCACATAAAAGGTCATTCAAAGATGTATGAACAACGTTTCAATATTTCAATGGGACTTGATTGATACAGCGAGGACCATACCTAATTAAAAAACGTTTAATAACCTTTATTAATTAAAGGACACTTTTTGTTCAATTAGGCAGAGATTGGGATTAATCCAATGGAATGGCACATACCTCATATATCATCAGCTTGAGTCTGACATTCAGATATTCGAATATGGGGAAGATTCATATGTGTATAGAATCTAACTGGTTCGCAAGCATAAGGAACCTAATAAATTGATTAATTGGGTATTAATTATAAGAACACCTATGAGTTCATAAATAGACCCCTATCTTATTTTGACACCCATAATTATAACAATTCTGGTATCATTAATGTCTGATCACTAATGAACAGATCTCATGACTAACCCGTGTGGTTTCTATATATGATACAGAACAAAGCCACAGAATTGGCTATAACAAACACCAATGTTACCACTATACAACGATCCTCTACTTAATGATCTGATTATAACCAGCCATTTATTCATATTTGGAAAACCCAGGACTAATTGTATTAACCATCAGTATAGTGAACCCACATGATATGTTTATTAGGGAAACCCATCCTTTATGGACAGTATCACTGATCTATGATCGAATAATTAAAAGAAATTACTCAAAGTGCTACCCACAGGGGGTGTAGTTCATTAGTGCCAATCATTAAAGAAATCTCTATAATATAGCACATACCTCGTCGGTCGGCAGCTTGAACCTGACACTCAGAGACTCAGGAGTGAAGGCAATTCAAATGGGTATAATGTCTAACCAATTTAGAACACGTGGTAGACCTGGTAAATTAATTGGGTTGATATCAATTAGACCATCTATTAAAGTACCAGTATGGTACAAAGAGTTCCCACCCCCTGGAGAAACAAATACTCCTTTCACTTAGTAAGGGGAAGATCTATTAACTATAAAAATTATATAAGTGAGTGTATAACTCATACAACTTAGTTTCATATTCATGAATAAATCTGTCATATTTATATAGTGAATATATATATATAATTAGTGCATATCATATACTCTTTTAAAAATTACATTTATAAATGATTAGTGGTTAACCAGTCAATAAAATACATATAGCTGGTACAAAGTGTATACTAATAAATGGGACCACTTTCAAAGTTGATAATATACTATTGTAAAATCAAAAACAAAACCTTACCCTCCAGTGGTGCAGTGCTGACAGCCAAGTCTCTGTATAATGAGGCATTGGACCTGATAACCACCCTTTATAAAGGGAAAAGTGATTACATCACTTCCCTTGCAAAGTGATTGGTGCTCTATATATATGTGCTCCATTTACTATATTAGAATGGAGATTACTTAACCAAAAGTGCATAGATTTATAATTTTCAAATAATCAAACTAAGTGTATTAACGGTATTATTATGAGAATAACTCCTTAGGAGGAAATACCTAATTGATTAATATTACCCATAATGCTTTTCACTGTCTCTCTGGTTACTATTTAGGGAAACCAAACCTGGCTAAATGCCAGGAATGATGTTGGACACACCCCATCTCATTTAACTCAGTTTCATGTCCTACATATTAGACTGATCCCCTGTGGGTAATTCCCCTTGATCGTATTGCTGGAGTGATAATAAATAAATAAATAAATGAAAGAAAATAAATAAATAAATAAATAAAAGTAAAATTAAAATATAAATATAAAAATAAAATAAAAATAAAAATATAAAAATAAAAATGGAAATAAAAATGGAAAAAAAAAAAAAAAAAAAAAAATAAATAATAATAAAAATAAATAATAATAAAAATAAATAATAATAAAAAATATTTATAAAAAAATATAAAATAAAAATAAAAAATAATAAATAAAAAATAAAAATAATAATAAAAAAATAAAAAAAAAATAAAAATAAATAAAAAAAAAAAAATAAAAAATAAAATAAAAATAAAAAAAAATAAAAAAAAAATAAATAAAAATAAAATAAAAATAAAAATAAAATAATTAAAAAAAAAAAAAATATATATTAATAATATATATATATATATATATAAATTATAACAATAAAAATAAAATATATATATATATATATATAGAAATAAACATAAACCTAAAAATTAGAATATTGATGAAAAAATTATAAATAATAAATGAAGAAATAAATAAATATAATAATGAGTTATAAACAAATATGTCTGATCTTTATATAAATAAATTAAGTCCTTTATGGTTAAACATGTACATGAGTGTATATATACTGGAAACGTGATGTATGTATGAAAAAAATGAATGAGATGAAGAGTTATCAACTTGAAAATGGCCCCACTTGTACACGTCTGTATGTCAAGTGGTAAAATTTAATAACCAATGATAAATACACCGGGGAAATCTTATGATTTTTAAAGATCTGACATTCAATTCCTCTACGTGCACATGATATATAATGAAACTACGTTACATTAGTATGAAAATTCAGTACTGGCCATTAACTACTCTGACAATATCTCCATCTCTACACACTAGATACACTTTATCTACATCAAAGGAATGCTATCATATCGATATTCTCATTCAACCCTTTCGGTATAAGAGTATTTAAAGTATAAATCCAGAAAGATTCCCTTCGAGCAAGCTGGAGGTCCCTATCTCCTCCCCTCTTATCTTCGGGTACATGTTCCACCACATTAAATGTTAAGCCCTGAATTTCGGACCTATGTTTTTCCTGGAAGTGCCTGGGGAGGCTATGATTCTGGACCTTATTCTTGATGTTTCGTAAGTGTTCCTGTATTCTAATTTTGAGACACCTCTTTGTTTTACCAATATAAGAGAGTTTGCAACTGCAATCTATCTTATAGATGACGTAATTGGTATTGCACGTAACAATGGACTTTAGTCTAAAAACCCTTTTAGTCTCATCTTTCCAGCAGAAACTCTTTTTGTCGATGAAGCGGCAACAATTGCACTTATTGCAGGGAAACAGCCCTGCTCTCTTCATGAGTGGGTGTTGGTTGGAATTATCATCTTTTTTCCGATGTTCTGTCTGTAATTGACTAGGAGCAAGGATACTTTTAAGGTTCTTAGATCTCCTAAAGACAATACTTGGTCTACTGGGTAGATGAGGCCCTAAAACTGGATCTTTAAGTAAAAGGTGCCAGTGTTTATTCATAATACGTTTGATAGTTTTGTTTTCTTGATTGAACTGTGTTACAAATGGTCTCTCTCCCCGGTGTCCATCCTGTATACGATCTCTCGTCATAAAGAGGCTGTTCCTGTCAATTTCGGAAGCACGGGCTTGGTCTATTCGTAGAGTCTTTTCACTGTAACCCCTATCTATGAACTGAAGAACTAATGATGATGACTGTTCCCAATATGCATCCATACTGCTGCAGTTTTTCCTAATCCGTATAAATTGGGAATATGGTACCGCAGTTTTCCACCGGGAAAGGTGGCAGCTGTCGGAAGGAATGAAACTATTGGCATCAGTTTTCTTGAAAAAGGTTTTAGTACTTAAAGAGCCATCTTCTTCAATTTTCAAAAGAACATCCAGGTAGTCAATGGCTACAGGGTGTTGTTTGTAAGTAAACTTGAGGTTATAATGATTAATTTGAATGTCAGATATAAAACTCGTCAGGGTTTCAACCTCACCGTCCCAGATGAAGATCAAGTCGTCAATGTATCGTTTGTAGAATTTGATGTTAGTACATCTAAAATCTCCATCCACATACAGAATTTCATTTTCCCAACAGTCCATATAGATGTTTGCATATGAAGGGGCGAACTTGGTACCCATCGCCGTACCCTGTTTCTGTAGATAGTATTTTTCTTGAAATTCAAAATAATTATGGTTAAGGACAAACCTAATACTATCCACAAGGAAATCTCTCTCTTCTCTGCTGACATTATGGTCTAAAATCAGGATCTTACTCACTGCTTCACATCCTTTATCGTGGGGGATGGATGTATAAAGTGCCTGTACATCCACCGTGACCCACCGGTATGTGGATTGCCATTGGAGGTCCCTGAGTGAATTCAGTAGACCGGTGGAGTCTTTCAAGTAGGACAGTTGTTTTTTTACATATGGTTGGAGTTTTAAATCCAGATAATGTGACAAACAGGATGTCAAGGAATCAACCCCTGCCACTATGGGTCTTCCTGGGGGAGGGATCGTGCCCTTGTGCACTTTAGGCAGATGGTAAAAAACTGGAATCCTCGGTTTCTTATTGTACAGATATTCGAATTCTTCCTTACACAGGATACCTCTGTTTTTAGCGGCATGTAGAAGATCGTAAAGATCCTCTACAAACTTTTCGGTAGGATCACCTATAAGCTGTTCATAGGTCCTAATATCATTAATTTGACTCAAAGCCTCTTTGACATATGCCGACTTCTCTTGTAGTACCACCGCCCCTCCTTTATCTGCAGTTTTTATGATTATTTCATCATTATTCTTGAGTTGTTTAACCGCGAGTCTCTCTTGTGGAGTAAGGTTATCACAGAATCTGTCATCCTT
Organism: Pseudophryne corroboree; assembly: GCF_028390025.1. Classification (NCBI taxonomy): domain Eukaryota; kingdom Metazoa; phylum Chordata; class Amphibia; order Anura; family Myobatrachidae; genus Pseudophryne; species Pseudophryne corroboree. The sequence continues at coordinate 508,883,096 of NC_086446.1, forward strand.
GATTTTTAGTTTCCTGAAATCTTCTTTGACTGAGTCAAAGAAGAAGTCTATATGGTTACCTCTAGATTCCACCGGGTAGTACCTGGAAGGTGGTGCTACTAACGGGTTTTTTCTTGGTTCAAAGTCCAATTTCGGCACTGGGTTTTTCAAATAGTGTCTCTTCAAGGTTAAATTACGGACATATTTATTGAGATCAACATATAAGTTGAACTTGTCCACATGTTGGTTGGGAGCAAATTTTAGACCTTTATTCAGTACTGATGTCTGTGGGACTGATAATTTCTTTTCAGTAAGGTTGATGATGCTGGACTGGGCATTTCTCGTAGGAAGTTGATCGCTCTTCTTTTTTTGATGGGCGACCTTTCTTCCACCCCTTGTTCCTCTTCTCCTGGGTGTAGAAGCCTTTTCACCCCCTGAGGGGAATCCAACCTGGTATGTAGATGTTCTCGTTCTTGAAAATGTGGTAGATCCCCCCTCTTTTTCTCCCCTAAAAAAGTCCTTCCTTTGGGGGATACAGACCTACGAAATTCATATCCATTGTTGTATGAGGGTCTTCGGCGTTTACCCACAGGGGATTGATGGTGTTGGTATAATGGTTTCGTCCCATATCTACGTCTAGGTGATCGATAGGAATTTCTTCTCGTATAGTAATTTTCACCTTGTCTATTACGGTAGTTAGGAACATATTCACGTCTGAATACTTCATTATCATAATCCTCAGTGAGTTTTCTTCATCTAGCTTGGACATGATAGTCTCTTTGATAGGGTTTATTAGTGACGTTACTACTCCAATCATGTACCTTTCCATTTATATAATCTAATTTATCCCTCGCAAACTTCTTTTGTTTGCGTGTGATGATCTCTTTTTCAAGAGAGTCCAACTTCTGCTGAAGATCCACAACATCCCTCTTAAAATCCTCATCATCATTAAATTTATTCAAAATAACCTCCAATTCATTGAGATCCACCTCTAAAGTGTCCAACTCTTTCTTTCTTTCTAATATAATAAGTTCCACTAATTTTGCCGCACTATCATCCAATATTTTATTCCAATTTTTATTAAACTCTTCATTGTTAGATCCCATGATTGGAGTTTTATTTAACCTCAGACCTCTTGGAACACGTCCAACTTCCAGATATTTTTCAAGTGTTATGAGGTCGTACCAGCTTTTAAGTTCTCTAGTGGCCAACTTCTCCATCTTATTGAGTAGATGGTAATACTCATCTGCATCCTCCTCAATTTGCTCCATATCCTGTCCTTCTTCTAAGAAAATTGTTTTGCATTTTAAGCTTCTACCTTTGCGGTCACTAAATAACGGCATGTTGTTAAGCTGCAAATGGAGAGTAGCTAACAGAAATGCAAAATATGACAAGAATTACTCTCCCACTGCGCTATTTCAAATAAAACACTAAAATTAATTAATTATATGGCTGCCTGTATCCTCTAAGTTCCCTGTTAGGAGGAACTAAATGTGTGAAAATATGAAACGAAATAGAGGAGATGGCGCCAAGGGAGTTATATCAACGCCCTACCTAAAAACGGACCCTTACAGTACTCTCCGGATAAATTACGTCAGATAACAAATACTAACATAAAAATTTATTAAAACAACATATAAACCCGACACAAATGTTCATAAGTATACAGAGTTAATACATTTACATTTGTCGCACAATTTGAACAATCAGTTTGTAGTGATGAGGAAAAAGCGTAGATATATCACTACGATTTCCTCCTTCTCCTTATTGTAGATTCGGAGGTAACATCAGATAATAGATAGATAAATAACCCAACGCGTTTCGTCTTGTTCCAAGACTTCATCAGGGGTAAAATCTACAATTGTAGAATAATAAGTCAAAACAAATACATAGCAATAAGCATCTTACACTCACATATAACATGACATATTGGTATCAAAAGAACATGACATAGCAACATGAGGAGGAAAACAGAATAAATAACATGAAGAAAGAGGAAAAAAGAGAACCAAAAAAGCACAGGTTGTGAAAAACATACCTCTTCATTTCAGAACATATTGTCAGCACATAAAAGGTCATTCAAAGATGTATGAACAACGTTTCAATATTTCAATGGGACTTGATTGATACAGCGAGGACCATACCTAATTAAAAAACGTTTAATAACCTTTATTAATTAAAGGACACTTTTTGTTCAATTAGGCAGAGATTGGGATTAATCCAATGGAATGGCATATATATATATATAGTTCCAATATGACCGGCACTCCAAACAAACGTTTTAAATACCTGGGTGCCCTCCACGGTCCAGACGGAGCAAACACAGAGAGAGAGATACTGGCGGCACTCCACGGGTTTTCAAGAAAAGACAGCTACACAAGCTTAATGTCAACGTTTCAGGTGTGAATAAACAGCACCTGAAACGTTGACATTAAGCTTGTGTAGCTGTCTTTTCTTGAAAACCCGTGGAGTGCCGCCAGTATCTCTCTCTCTCTATATATATATATAAATATATATATATATTTATTGGTTTCCTTATCTGGCTAACCCCTTCAAGGTCTAGCACCTGGCATTGTCATGTTTCTATACAGTGATGGTTTTCTAATACATTTTTAGAATAGCTCTATGACTATTTTAAAATACATTTGGTCTGTCTGTCTGTCTGTCTGTCTGTCTGTCTATCTATCTATCTATCTATCTATCTATCTATCATCACATGTAGGCCTTTCTTTCTATGCTAGTTTAATGGACCTGGCATATACTGGGTCACTACAGTCTCCACCCCCATGCTTGGCTCCACCCCCCTCTGGAAACCCCCTCCTGCATATCCTACGTTTGCCCCTGAGTGGGGGGGGGGGCAATGTGTAGTAGGGGGGAGAAGGTTATTTAGTGCCAGGAGCGTATCTCTTTATCGACCAGGATGGAACCTGCCCGAGGCACTAGCTAAGGAGGGGCACTGCCTGGCGGTGCCTCCAACTGCAATGGTTCGGAGCCAGCAATAATTAATCCGCAGAAGCAGTGATACGTGTGAGCTCCCCTAGAGTAGCAGACAAATACTCTCCTCATGGCAAGTTCCTTGCTGCTGCATGCACCCCTCTCTAGTAACAATCTCTGGCAGCCCATTGTGGTTTGGAGCTAGGGGGAGAGCAGGACCACACAGACAGCAGGACTGGCCTCATTCACTGCTGCCTGCTACAATCCTGGGAACCAACTGAACTGCGGTCACTTTAACTGATGGGCCCTACACACTGGCAGATCCACCGCCGAGCTGCCCGACGAAAGAGGCATGTGTGTATGTTTAAGTGAAAGAGGCGTGTGTGTGCTTTTAAGTGAATGAGGAGTTTGTGTGTTTTTTATATTTATCGGCACACCGCTGCGCCAAAGCATCTCCATCGAGACCTACTGGCGGGTGAGGGAGTGATGTAGGTGTACTATAAAGGTATGCTGGTTTCTGTTTTTATTGTAATGACTGACTTGGAGTGCGTCTACTTTGTATGTGTATCTATATTACTGTTGGGAAAGGTACCTGAGCACGCTGCTACTGTTCACCCTGAGTGCCGGATAGTTACATATGGTATGTGCGTGTATATGTAGGGGGGCACCAACATTTATCATGCCTCCGGGCGACTGGGACAAACTTACGCCACTGACTCTCCCCTTTCAGTGGACACTGGCACCTTGCCTCTACTGTGCCCAGAACCTAGCCTTCCAGCAGCTGGTCCCTGCTCCAACTCCACAGGCCTAGTATGCAGTTTTATATTTTCATCTGTGGATTGCTACAGGGCCGGGCAGCTCCTAAAGTCTGATCACCAAGTCCTAAATACCTGCTGAAAGGTGGAACTCTCAAGTTTTTTATACTGTACCATTGATAGCTAAGAAATCTATTTCCGGGAAATGAAGATATCTGCAGTCAAGCAAGCTGCCCTCACACTGGAAAATTATGAATATTAATCCCAGTCTACTATCCACCCCTCCCCTAAGTACTAAAAAACCCCTACCACCCTGTAAGTCATGTACTGGGGCCCCTTCATTCAGCCCAATGCCCCCTTCTACAGTGTTCTCCCTCCCGCCCCATCTCCCACCATCTTTGCAGTAAAGGAGTAATTAGCAGAAATTACAGTGACAGAACACCCCCTACCGCCCGCGGGACATCAAAGCTGCCGCTGATAGCACCCCCCACCCCTACCGATGGAGGATGGGTAGAGGCCCCAGTGCATTGCTTTGCCCAGGGGCCTACACTGCTGTTAAGACGGCCCTGTCTGCATGCACGTACAGTATAATAATGGTAAAATAATATGGCTACATGCTGGTAAATAACAATAATATAGAGATGGCAGACATTACAGTAAACTAAACAACTATGGGCCTAATTCAGACCTGATCGTTGTGCTGCAATTTACACTGTCCTGCGATCAGATAGTCACCGCCCAGGGGCAGTGAAAATTCGCCTCATGCAAGTGTGCGATTGCATGGGTACATTGTGCAAAAAATCTCCTCAGTCAGCGGACAGCTGCAAAACCGTTCGCATCACACTCACCACTGAATGTTTTCCCATTGAGAGTGTGCAGTCTGGGCATAGCTCAATACTTACTCCTCAATACTTACTCCTCCAGTGTGAAGAAATCAGGCTGATCGGGTCTGGAGCTGATGTCACACACCCTCCCTGAAATGCTTGGGAATGCCTGCGTTTTTCCTGACACTCCCAGAAAATAAGAATTTACTTACCGATAATTCTATTTCTCATAGTCCGTAGTGGATGCTGGGGACTCCGAAAGGACCATGGGGAATTGCGGCTCCGCAGGAGACTGGGCACAAAAGTAAAAGCTTTAGAACTACCTGGTGTGCACTGGCTCCTCCCCCTATGACCCTCCTCCAAGCCTCAGTTAGGATACTGTGCCCGGACGAGCGTACACAATAAGGAAGGATTTTGAATCCCGGGTAAGACTCATACCAGCCACACCAATCACACCGTACAACTTGTGATTTGAACCCAGTTAACAGCATGATAACAGAGGAGCCTCTGAAAAGATGGCTCACAACAATAATAACCCGATTTTTGTAACAATAACTATGTACAAGTATTGCAGACAATCCGCACTTGGGATGGGCGCCCAGCATCCACTACGGACTATGAGAAATAGAATTATCGGTAAGTAAATTCTTATTTTCTCTAACGTCCTAGTGGATGCTGGGGACTCCGAAAGGACCATGGGGATTATACCAAAGCTCCCAAACGGGCGGGAGAGTGCGGATGACTCTGCAGCACCGAATGAGAGAACTCCAGGTCCTCCTCAGCCAGGGTATCAAATTTGTAGAATTTAGCAAACGTGTTTGCCCCTGACCAAGTAGCTGCTCAGCAAAGTTGTAAAGCCGAGACCCCTCGGGCAGCCGCCCAAGATGAGCCCACTTTCCTTGTGGAATGGGCTTTTACAGATTTTGGCTGTGGCAGGCCTGCCACAGAATGTGCAAGCTGAATTGTACTACAAATCCAACGAGCAATAGTCTGCTTAGAAGCAGGAGCACCCAGCTTGTTGGGTGCATACAGGATAAACAGCGAGTCAGATTTTCTGACTCCAGCCGTCCTGGAAACATATATTTTCAGGGCCCTGACTACGTCCAGTAACTTGGAATCCTCCAAGTCCCTAGTAGCCGCAGGCACCACAATAGGCTGGTTTAAGTGAAATGCTGAAACCACCTTAGGGAGAAATTGAGGACGAGTCCTCAATTCTGCCCTGTCCGTATGAAAAATTAGGTAAGGGCTTTTATAGGATAAAGCCGCCAATTCTGAAACACGCCTGGCTGAAGCCAGGGCTAACAGCATTACCACTTTCCATGTGAGATATTTTAAGTCCACAGTGGTGAGTGGTTCAAACCAATGTGATTTTAGGAACCCCAAAACTACATTGAGATCCCAAGGTGCCGCTGGAGGCACAAAAGGAGGCTGTATATGCAGTACTCCCTTGACAAACGTCTGAACTTCAGGAACTGAAGCTAGTTCTTTTTGGAAGAATATTGACAGGGCCGAAATTTGAACCTTAATGGACCCTAATTTTAGGCCCATAGACTGTCCTGTTTGCAGGAAATGCAGGAAACGACCCAGTTGAAATTCCTCTGTAGGGGCCTTCCTGGCCTCACACCACGCAACATATTTACGCCAAATACGGTGATAATGTTGCACAGTTACATCCTTCCTGGCTTTGATCAGGGTAGGGATGACTTCATCCGGAATGCCTTTTTCCTTCAGGATCCGGCGTTCAACCGCCATGCCGTCAAACGCAGCCGCGGTAAGTCTTGGAACAGACAGGGTCCCTGCTGGAGCAGGTCCTTTCTTAGAGGTAGAGGCCACGGGTCTTCCGTGAGCATCTCTTGAAGTTCCGGGTACCAAGTCCTTCTTGGCCAATCCGGAGCTACGAGTATAGTCCTTACTCCTCTCCTTCTTATGATTCTCAGTACCTCGGGTATGAGAGGCAGAGGAGGGAACACATACACTGACTGGTACACCCACGGTGTTACCAGAGCGTCCACAGCTATTGCCTGAGGGTCCCTTGACCTGGCGCAATATCTGTCCAGTTTTTTGTTGAGGCGGGACGCCATCATGTCCACCTTTGGTTTTTCCCAATGGTTCACAATCATGTGGAAGACTTCTGGGTGAAGTCCCCACTCCCCCGGGTGAGGTCGTGTCTGCTGAGGAAGTCTGCTTCCCAGTTGTCCACTCCAGGAATGAACACTGCTGACAGTGCTATCACATGATTTTCCGCCCAGCGAAGAATCCTTGCAACTTCCGTCATTGCCCTCCTGCTTCTTGTGCCGCCCTGTCTGTTTACGTGGGCGACTGCCGTGATGTTGTCCGACTGTATCAACACTGGCTGACCCTGAAGCAGAGGCCTTGCCTGACTTAGGGCATTGTAAGTAAATGGCCCTTAGTTCCAGGATATTTATGTGAAGTGACGTTTCCATGCTTGACCACAAGCCCTGGAAATTTCTTCCCTGTGTGACTGCTCCCCAGCCTCTCAGGCTGGCATCCGTGGTCACCAGGACCCAGTCCTGAATGCCGAATCTGCGGCCCTCTAGAAGATGAGCACTCTGTAACCACCACAGGAGAGACACCCTTGTCCTTGGAGACAGGGTTATCCGCTGATGCATTTGAAGATGCGATCCGGACCATTTGTCCAGCAGATCCCACTGAAAAGTTCTTGCGTGGAATCTGCCGAATGGAATCGCTTCGTAAGAAGCCACCATTTTTCCCAGGACCCTTGTGCATTGATGCACTGACACTTGGCCTGGTTTTAGGAGGTTCCTGACTAGGTCGGATAACTCCCTGGCTTTCTCCTCCGGGAGAAACACCTTTTTCTGTACTGTGTCCAGAATCATCCCTAGGAACAGCAGACGTGTCGTCGGAATCAGCTGCGATTTTGGAATATTTAGAATCCATCCGTGCTGTCGTAGTACTACTTGAGATAGTGCTACTCCGACCTCTAACTGTTCTCTGGACCTTGCCCTTATCAGGAGATCGTCCAAGTAAGGGATAATTAAGACGCCTTTTCTTCGAAGAAGAATCATCATTTCGGCCATTACCTTGGTAAAGACCCGGGGTGCCGTGGACAATCCAAACGGCAGCGTCTGAAACTGATAGTCACAGTTCTGTACCACAAACCTGAGGGACCCTTGGTGAGAAGGGCAAATTGGGACATGGAGGTAAGCATCCTTGATGTCCAGAGACACCATATAGTCCCCTTCTTCCAGGTTCGCTATCACTGCTCTGAGTGACTCCATCTTGAACTTGAACCTTTTTATGTAAGTGTTCAAGGATTTCAGATTTAAAATGGGTCTCACCGAGCCGTCCGGCTTCGGTACCACAAACAGCGTGGAATAATACCCCTTTCCCTGTTGTAGGAGGGGTACCTTGATTATCACCTGCTGGGAATACAGCTTGTGAATGGCTTCCAATACCGCCTCCCTGTCGGGGGGAGACGTTGGTAAAGCAGACTTCAGGAACCGGCGAGGGGGAGACGTCTCGAATTCCAATTTGTACCCCTGAGATACTACCTGCAGGATCCAGGGGTCCACTTGCGAGTGAGCCCACTGCGCGCTGAAATTCTTGAGACGGGCCCCCACCGTGCCTGAGTCCGCTTGTAAGGCCCCAGCGTCATGCTGAGGACTTGGCAGAAGCGGGGGAGGGCTTCTGTTCGTGGGAAGAGGCTGTCTGCTGCAGTCTTTTTCCCCTTCCTCTGCCCCGGGGCAGATATGAGTGGCCTTTTGCCCGCTTGCCCTTATGGGGACGAAAGGACTGAGCCTGAAAAGACGGTATCTTTTTCTGCTGAGAGGTGACCTGGGGTAAAAAGGTGGATTTCCCAGCCGTTGCCGTGGCCACCAGGTCCGATAGACCGACCCCATATAATTCCTCCCCTTTATACGGCAATACTTCCATATGCCGTTTGGAATCCGCATCACCTGACCACTGTCGCGTCCATAACCCTCTTCTGGCAGAAATGGACATCGCACTTACTCTTGATGCCAGAGTGCAAATATCCCTCTGTGCATCACGCATATATAGAAATGCATCCTTTAAATGCTCTATAGTCAATAATATATTGTCCCTGTCCAGGGTATCAATATTTTCAGTCAGGGAATCCGACCAAGCCACCCCAGCACTGCACATCCAGGCTGAGGCGATTGCTGGTCGCAGTATAATACCAGTATGTGTGTATATACTTTTTAGGATATTTTCCAGCTTCCTATCAGCTGGTTCCTTGAGGGCGGCCGTATCAGGAGACGGTAACGCCACTTGTTTTGATAAGCGTGTGAGCGCCTTATCTACCCTAGGGGGTGTTTCCCAACGTGCCCTAACCTCTGGCGGGAAAGGGTATAATGCCAATAATTTTTTAGAAATTAGCAGTTTTTTATCGGGGGAAACCCACGCTTCATCACACACCTCATTTAATTCATCTGATTCAGGAAAAACTACGGGTAGTTTTTTCACACCCCACATAATAACCTTTTTTGTGGTACTTGTAGTATCAGAAATGTTCAAAACCTCCTTCATTGCCGTGATCATGTAACGTGTGGCCCTACTGGAAAATACGTTTGTTTCCTCACCGTCGACACTGGAGTCAGTGTCCGTGTCAGTGTCTGTATCGACCTGAGGTAACGGGCGTTTTATAGCCCCTGACGGTGTTTGAGACGCCTGTACAGGTATTAACTGATTTGCCGGCTGTCTCATGTCGTCAACAGTCTTTTGTAAAGTGCTGACACTATCACGTAATTCTTTCCATAAGACCATCCAGTCAGGTGTCGACTCCCTAGGGGGTGACATCACTAACACAGGCAATTGCTCCGCCTCCACACCATTTTCCTCCTCATACATGTCGACACAACGTACCGACACACAGCACACACACAGGGAATGCTCTGATAGAGGACAGGACCCCACTAGCCCTTTGGGGAGACAGAGGGAGAGTTTGCCAGCACACACCAGAGCGCTATATATATATATATAGGGATAACCTTATATAAGTGTTTTTCCCTGATATAGCTGCTGTATATATTTATCTGCCAAATTAGTGCCCCCCCTCTCTTGTTTTACCCTGTTTCTGTAGTGCAGGACTGCAGGGGAGAGTCAGGGAGCCTTCCTCCAACGGAGCTGTGAGGAAAAAATGGCGCCAGTGTGCTGAGGAGATAGGCTCCGCCCCCTTCTCGGCGGCCTTTCTCCCGCTTTTTTATGGAAAAATTGGCAGGGGTTAAATGCATCCATATAGCCCAGGAGCTATATGTGATGTATTTTTTGCCAAAAAAGGTATTTTTATTGCGTCTCAGGGCGCCCCCCCCAGCGCCCTGCACCCTCAGTGACCGGAGTGTGAAGTGTGCTGAGAGCAATGGCGCACAGCTGCGGTGCTGTGCGCTACCTTATTGAAGACAGGACGTCTTCTGCCGCCGATTTTCCGGACCTCTCCAGTCTTCTGGCTCTGTAAGGTAGCCGGTGGCGCGGCTCTGGGACCCATCCATGGCTGGGCCTGTGATCGTCCCTCTGGAGCTAATGTCCAGTAGCCTAAGAAGCCCAATCCACTCTGCACGCAGGTGAGTTCGCTTCTTCTTCTCCCCTTAGTCCCTCGGTGCAGTGAGCCTGTTGCCAGCAGGTCTCACTGAAAATAAAAAACCTACTTTAAACTTTTACTCTAAGCAGCTCAGGAGAGCCCCTTAGTATGCACCCTTCTCGTTCGGGCACAAAAATCTAACTGAGGCTTGGAGGAGGGTCATAGGGGGAGGAGCCAGTGCACACCAGGTAGTTCTAAAGCTTTTACTTTTGTGCCCAGTCTCCTGCGGAGCCGCTATTCCCCATGGTCCTTTCGGAGTCCCCAGCATCCACTAGGACGTTAGAGAAAATGGGCAGTTACCACCCACAAACATAGAAACATAGGGGGTCATTCCGAGTTGATCGTAGCTGTGCTAAATTTAGCACAGCTACGATCATTCACACTGACATGCAGGGGGACGCCCAGCACAGGGATAGTCCGCCCCGCATGTCAGTGCCCCCCCCTCCCCCCACCCACGCAGAAGTGCAAAGGCATCGCACAGCGGCGATGCCTTTGCACTTTAAGAGTAGCTCCCGACCAGCGCAGCTTTAGCGTGCTGGCCGTGAGCTACTCGTCGCTCCCCGGCCCGCAGCGGCTGCGTGTGACGTCATGCAGCCACCGCGGCCCGCCCCCCTCAACGGTCCGGCCACGCCTGTATTGGCCGGACCACTCCCCCTCAGAGGCGATCGCTAGGCAATGATGGCTGCCATGCGCCGGCGCACTGCGGCACCGGCGCATGCGCAGTTGTGACCCGATCGCTGCAATGCGAGCAATCGGGTCGCAATGACCCCCATAAATGCTGGCATCCTGTCAATCACCTTGCGAACAGCCAAGTGTTTGAAATTTTTTCACCATCCTGTCGCTGTTTGGCAGCGTGCGTGCACATTGTGGTGCATACGCATGCGCAGTAGTTCGATAATCGCTGGCTGTGCGAAAACGTACAGCAGCGATCAGGTCTGAATCGGGCCCTATATTTGCAGGAGATACTATAAAATAATTGTTTTTAGAAAAAACTACTCCTACAAACTTTTGCTGCGGCATACGAAATGCTACGTTACAGTGTTTTCTAGCATTTCATATGCAGATGCACACAAATATAGGCATGCCACATAACCTTTTAATCAGCAAATCAGCAGATGTGGACACATCTGTACTGTCATTTTTAGTTTACAGTTATGTTTATTGCCCCATAAATTAAGGTTCTCCAGCTCTACTTTTTTTTTTTTTTTTAAACGTGTCTCCTATTGTAATAATTTCCATTCTCTCTGCACTGCTGTCTGTCCTGGCTGCAGGCACTTTAATTTCAATGTGCTATTTGGTTATTAGGTTGCTGTGTGGTGAGTTCCTCTGCCAGCTGTAGCTCGGGTTTATGTGCTACTAGTGTTTTGGACCCATCACTCACTGGGTCATGACTATGCAAAAATGCATAGAATTATGATTACGTGTCCAAACGATTGCGGTCAAACTCATTGTAGGTCGTCACGGACATTACTCCTGGAATGTTCCACATCTTACCACTATCTCTTTAGATTGCTGCTAACGAAGGGAGTAACCAAAGACTGTTGCTAAGTAACAGCTACATTACAGTGATTGACAGTTTGTCTGTATTCTGACTCCTTCCACCAATGTCAGTGATGTCATTCCCTGAGAGTTCCAACATCTACTGAGCATGTGTGATCCGGGACTTGCCATTCATCTCTATTACATCTATTACTATAAAATCAGAGCCTGACTGATCATCACATTTGCAGATGCGTGCCACAGCGACTGGACAGAAGAGAACCAGGAATGAGAGGCAAGAATAATGCGATAGGAGGGGCCGGTACGGCTGAGGTGACTCAGAAAATCTGTCAGAGGCGGCAATCAGCACTGGATAGTCAGTAGCACACGCAGGGAGGGTTTCCGAGTACCCAGAAACCCCCCCTGAATGGCCAAATTCTTTTAAGAGATGAAGACAGCTGTGTCTCCATCTCACTACGTACGCGATCACAGCTGCTGCAGGGAGCTCTTGTTGGCAGAGCTCTCTGCATAGAGCAGCGCTGTCAGAAGAGCCACCGCCAGGGCCGGTTTTAGGCATACGCTGGCTACGCAGCTGAGTAGGGCGCCACATAGAGAAGGGCGCCCTGACTCAGCTGCGCCAGCGACATGCTTTAGTCAGTATCTGCTCCCAGGGTAGTACCTGCCCACCACGAGCGGAGACGTCTGACGTGCACAGCAGGAAGTGTCCGGCAACGCACTACAGTAAAGTGAAGAAACTCCAAATAAACTACATCTCCCAGCAGCCCTTGCTGCCGGGAGCTGTATTGTATTTGTAGTTACTTCACTTTACTGTAGTGCGGTGCCGGACACTTCCTGCTGTGTGTGTCAAAGGAGGACAGAAAGGGACTGAGCTGCTGCCTATCCCCAGCATCATAATGTTCTGGAAGCTCCCAGTGGGGAGATGGAGTACCTGTGTCAGAGCTGCAGCTGCGGGTGAGTTATATGACTGGGCTGATGCTCATGCCTGTGCCAGCTGTAATGCTGTAAAGGGGCCATGTGAATTTTTGCTTCTCATCTTGGGACACTGCAACTGTGGGCATAGTGTAAGGGGCACTGCAACTGTGGGCATAGTGTAAGGGGCACTGCAATTGTGGGCATAGTGTAAGGCCACTAAAACTGTGGGCATAATATGTAAGGATCACTACAACTGGACTTTTCCCATGAGTAATCCATGGGGCGCCGAAGAAAAATTTGACCTCGGGCCGGCCCCGGCCACCGCTCGCCCGCCCGCCCACCAGAGACGCCAGCTGCCGCAGTCATTGCCATTGGGCACGAGCACCACAGCGGCCAGCCATGACCTCTTGTATGGTGATGCGGATGTGACTCACAGGTCACGAACGCTACGTCACCTGCCAGCCAACCCGCCCAGCCAGTCCTGCTTCGTTGGGGTTGGAGCCAGGCTCTGCTAAGATGCTGGGAGGGAATGCTCTGCCTCTGTGCTGCTCCTCACTGCTGTAATACTGAGATGGAAACCTGAGCAGTAAACTGAGGTTGGAGCCAGTGTTTTTTTTTATTTATTTTTTATTTTATTTAATTGATTGTTTTGGAATTATTGTTGTGTGTGTTTACAATGTGTGGAAAAACGATGTGGGCACAGTGTGTGGAATTACTGTGGAGGAAGGGAGGCAGGGGCGGATTGGGAACAAAAAGCGGCCCTGGAAAAATTTGTACTAGTGGCCCCACTTGGGCAGCACCAGAGGTGTAAGGTCTAGCCATGGGCCACGGCAGCAGCACCCTCCCCCCAAGACTTTCCAGATAATGGGGATGTCCAGCATCAAGGGGAAGTTAAACGGAAATAAAATTAAATGTTATAAGCACATTGTATGATACACCTTTAGAATTTAGGAAACTATATAATTCTCTAGAAAGATATATTTTCTTGCTTATTACACCAACCGTATCCCAATCACTATTCACTCAATCTTATATATCAGCCAAGCAGGCAGACAGAGCATACACTAGATCATCTGCAATCACAGGCTAAGTGGCAAAGTCATTTTCATATATGCAAATTGTTTGGCATATTATTCATTATGTCTATAAATAGGACCACATGTCCTCAAACAAAACAGGCCCGAGTGTGCGTCGGGCCACCGGGAATCTTCCCTGTAGACCCTATGGCCAATCCACCTCTGAAGGGAGGTACAATGTGGCATTACTATGAGGGGTTAAGATGAGTGGAATTACGATGTGGGCAGTGTGTGGAATTACTGTGGGGGGGTACAATGTGTGGCATTACTATGTGGACACAGTGGGGTATATTTACAAAGATTCGTGTTTTTGCCGTTTTGAAGGGTGTTTGAACTCGAATGGTATCGGGTGCATTTTACTGCAACTTTTTGAATCCTGATACGATCATTCACTAAGCTGCCGAGTTTTGCACAATCGTTTTTTCCGATGTCGATGTGATTCGTAATATCAGGCAGTGTTTTACGGGAGTGAAACACTGCCTGACAAAACACAAGGAATCCCGGGCGGATCTGTGAGATCCGTGCAGGGCTTCATTGTGTACCTTAAAAAGTTGTTTAAAGTCTTAAAAAATCTGAAAAAAATTGCGTGGGGTCCCCCCTCCTAAGCACAACCAGCCTCGGGCTCTTTGAGCCGGTCCTGGTTGAAAAAATATGGGGGGGGAAATGACAGGGGTTCCCCCATATTTAATCAACCAGCACTGGGCTCTGCGCCTGGTCCTGGTTCCAAAAATACGGGGGACAAAAAGCGTAGGGGTCCCCCATATTTTTGAAACCAGCACCGGGCTCCACTAGTCAGGTACATAATGCCACAGCCGGGGGACACTTTTATAGTGGTCCCTGCGGCCCTGGCATTACATACCCAACTAGTCACCCCTGGCCGGGGTACCCTGAAGGAGTGGGAACCCCTTAAATCAAGGGGTCCCCCCCTCCAGCCAGCCAAGGGCCAGGGGTGAAGCCCGAGGCTGTCCCCCCCATCCAAGGGCGGCGGATGGGGGGCTGATAGCCTTTTGTCAAAATGTGAATATTGTTTTTAGTAGCAGTACTACAAGTCCCAGCAAGCCTCCCCCGCAAGCTGGTACTTGCAGAACCACAAGTACCAGCATGCGGTGGAAAACCGGGCCCGCTGGTACCTGTAGTACTACTACTAAAATAATACCCCCAAAAAACAGGACACATACACCGTGAAAGTATAATTTTATTATATACATGCACACCTCCAAACATACATACTTACCTATGTTCACACGAGGCTCTGTCCTCTTGTCCCTGTAGAATCCTTGGGGTACATGTGAAAAAAATTATACTCACATAATCCAGTGTAGAATCAGACCTTTGTATAATCCACGTACTTGGCAAAATAATAAAACGGAAACCCGACCACGCACTGAAAGGGGTCCCATGTTTACACATGGGACCCCTTTCCCCGACTGCCAGGACCCCCCCTGACTCCTGTCAAAGAGGGTCCCTTCAGCCAATCAGGGAGCGCCACGTCGTGGCACTCTCCTGATTGGCTGTGTGCTCCTCTAGTGTCTGTGAGGCAGCACACGGCACAGATACAATGTAGCGCCTATGCGCTCCATTGTAGCCAATGGTGGGAACTTTGCGGTCAGCGGTGAGGTTACTTTCGCTCAACCGCTGACCGCAAAGTTCCCACCATTGGCTACAATGGAGCGCATAGGCGCTACATTGTATCTGTGCCGTGTGCTGCCTCACAGACACTACAGGAGCACACAGCCAATCAGGAGAGTGCCACGACGTGGCGCTCCCTGATTGGCTGAAGGGACCCTCTTTGACAGGAGTCAGGGGGGGGTCCTGGCAGTCGGGGAAAGGGGTCCCATGTGTAAACATGGGACCCCTTTCAGTGCGTGGTCGGGTTTCCATTTTATTATTTTGCCAAGTACGTGGATTATACAAAGGTCTGATTCTACACTGGATTATGTGAGTATAAATTTTTTCACAGGTACCCCAAGGATTCTACATGGAGAAGAGGACCGAGCCTCGTGGGAACATAGGTAAGTATGTATGTTTGGAGGTGTGCATGTATGTAATAAACTTATACTTTCACGGTGTGTGTGTCCTGTTTTTTTGGGGGTATTTTTTTTAGTAGTAGTACTACAGGTACCAGCGGGCCCAGTTTTCCACCACATGCTGGTACTTGTGGTTCTCCAAGTACCAGCTTGCGGTGGAGGCTTGCTGGGACTTG